>NC_134537.1:143078585-143412156 GCF_050624435.1 Tenrec ecaudatus
CAAAGTGGATGTCAGAAGAGACTCTGAACCTGGCTCTTCATTGTAGAGTAGCTAAAGCCGATGGAAGAAAAGATGAAGTCAGGAGCTGAATAGAAAATTTCAAGGGCAGCTCAAGAAGACAAAACCAAATATTGTAACAAAATATGCAGGGACCTAGAATTAGAAAACCACAAGGAAAGAACGCACTCAGCATGTCTGAAACTGAAGGAACTCAGGAAAGAATTCAAGCCTCAAATTGCAACCTTGAAAGGTTCTATAGGCAAAACACTGAATGGTGTAGGAAGCATCAAGATAAGATGGAAAGAATGCACAGAGTCACCGTACTAAAAAGAACCAGTCCACCACTCCAGGAGGCAGCATGTGAGCAAGGACCAATGGTGCTGAAGGAAGAAGTCCAAGCTGCACTGACTGCATTCGCTCAAAACAAGGCTCCAGGAATCGATGGAATACCCACCGAAATGTTACAAACAGCTGAAGAAGCACTGGAAGCCCTCCCTCGTCTATGGCAGGACATTTGGAAGGCAGCTACCTGGTCAACTGACTGGAAGAGATCCATGTTTGTGCCCACTCCAAAGAAAGGTGACCCAACAGAACGGTCGAAACTACATAACGATATCGCTGACGCCACGCACAAGCCAATTTTGTATAAGCTCATCCAACAATGGTTGCAACAGTACATTGTCACGCTGGACTCAGAAGAGGGCGTGGAACAGGGACATCATTGCTGCTGTCAGATGGATCTTGGCTCAAAGCAGAGAATACTAGAGACATGTTTACTTGTGCTTCATGGACTATGCAAAAGCATTTGACTGGGTGGACCATAATTAACTATGGATAGCCCTGAGAAGACTTGGAATTCCAGGACACTTCATTGCGCTCATGTGGAACTTGTACACGGATCAAGAGGCAATTGTGCAAACAGAACAAGGGATCACTGCATGGTTTAAAATCTGGAAATATGTCCATCAGGGTTGTATCTTCTCCCCATACTTGTTCAATGTGTGTGCTGAGCAAATCATCAGAGAAGCTGGTCTATATGAAGAAGACTATGGCATCGGGATTGGAGGAAGGCTTATTAACAACCTGCAGTAAGCAAATGCCACACCCTTGCTTGCTGAAAGTGAGGAGGACTTGAAGCATTGGCTGATGAAGATCAAGGACTGTAGTCTTCAGTATGGATTAGAGTTCAAGGTAAGGAAGATCAAAATCCCACAACTGAAGCAATAGGTCACATCATGATCAATGGAGAAAATGCTGAAGTTGTCAAGGATTTTGTCTTACTCGGATCCATAATCAATGCCCCTGCAAGGGGTAGTGGAGAGATCAAAAGATGTATTGTATTAGATGTAGCTGCTGCACAAGACCTCTCTAGAGTATTGAAGAGCAAGGATGTTACTTTGCGGACTAAGGTGCGCCGGACCCAAGCCATGGTACTCTCCACTGCACCATAAGCATGTGAAAGTTGGACATTGAATAAGGAAAACCGTTGAAGAATTGTTATATTTGAATTGTGGTGCTGGAGAAAAATGTGGGACGTACCCTGGACTGCTAAATGGACAAACCGATCTGTCCTGGAAGAAGTAAGGCCAGAGTGCTCCTTAGAAGCAAAAGGCTGGCAAGACTTTGTCTTACACACTTTGGACATGTTGTCAGGAGAGACTAATCCCTGGAGAAGGACATCATGTTTGGTAAAGTGAGGGGGTAACTAAAAAGAGGAAATCCCTGAGTGAGATGGGTTGGCACAGTGGCTACATCAGTGGGCTCAGACATAGGCACAATTGTGAGGATGGCACAAGACTGCAGTGTTGTCTTCTCTTGGGTACAGTGTATCCACTCCATGGTGCCTAATGACCACCACCACCACCACCACCACCTACTGTCTCCCCAAGCCCGGCTCAATGCCTGGTGGGATCTATTTGTTGAGGAACTGAATGAATGGCATTAGAAACTACTCTCTTTAAACACACCCAAAGCCTGGTTTAGCAGCTCCCATGAAAGCCAGGTGCAGAAGTCCCTAAAATAGCTTCATTCTTCCTCCACCTTCCTTACAAGCTCTCCCCTTTCCTTCTTGAACCACAGATTCTCAAAACCTCAGGTTTCATTAGAACCTGCTCCTGACCTGCCGGACCCATCAAGCAACATTGTCAGTGCTATTTCTGCACCTTCATCATGTTCGTGAGGAGCACTGGCGGGGGCAGAGGGTATAATGGGTTACGAGTTGGGCTACTAACCACAAGAATCAGTTCAAAACCACCAGTCACTCTGTGGGTGAAAGATGAGGCTTTCTACTCCTGTAAAAATGGACAGTCTCGGAAACACACCGGGAGCAGTGGTACCCTGTCCAGTAGGGTCACTATGAGTCAGCAGTGACTTGATGGCAGTGGGTTTGGTCGGGTCCTACTCCTGTTCCGGTTATGGAGGCAGAGCCAGCTGTGGTTGCGTTCCATCCTTGTTGCCATGGGAGAGAAGGATGGCTGTGGGGCAGCCCTCACACAGCGATGACCAGAGAGAGAGGGGGCGACTGGAGAAGGCCTGGCACTGCTGGGTGTCCTGGGCTTTTGGGTAGAGGCAGGGCCACTGTGGCTGTCTGTTTCTGGCTTCCACAAAGGTTCATGGGAAGCCTGATGCGATGCTGTCGTTTGGGTCAGTGGTCCTCAAAGCGTGCTCATGAGACTGTGGTTCTTGGAGATGTTCTGAGACATTTGCTCAGATTCGAGGGGACTTCAAAAATGTTGTTAGAAGCAGACTTGAAAGAAAAAGGATCCCCATCCCCGCAAAGATGTTTTGGGGTCCCCTCATACATTTGGGACATCCTGGGCCTGACTTTATAAGCGTCAGAGACAAAACAGGCGCTGTTGCTGACACGCCCGTGAGCTCTTGACTGCGTGGCGCTTTCACCACCCCGGGAGAAGCCTTAGAGAAGAGGCGACCAGCTGCTGGCAGCGCACAGCTGTGCAAATGCTCTGGAAGAGCTGCACTCTCCACACCAACTGCCCCCCCCCATCCAAAGGGTGTGGGTAGCTCACAGAACTTCATGTAGGGCCAGAGAACCAAGGCCAGAGGCAAAACAACCAGGAACCATGCCAGCGTCTCGCAGTAGACTAGTCCCAGGAAGCCCCCTTGGCTGCCACCCTTGGCCACAGACATCTCAGCTCATGCTCGTAGTGAACCAAAGGAATCCTGGCGGTAAGCACTGGACTGCTAACTGCAAGATCCGAGGTTCAAAAATACCGCCTGCTCCGTAAGAGAAAACCGAGGTGGTCGGCTTCTGTGAAAGATTTAGAGCCTTGGAAGCCTATGTAGGGACACTATGAGTCAGAATCGACACGATGGCAGTCATTTTAGTTGATCAGTTCTACCAACACAGCATGCTGCCCCTAGACCCACCACCAGCCCCACAGCCTCTGACGCAGACGGCAGCTACTGCCTTCACCCTCGCCGGCATGGGTTCTGCACAGTCCCTGCTTCTACGCTTCACTGGTTTGGAGTCAAAGCCAGGGGAGAGCATCTCATTGGTAGAGTGGGGTCATATTCCTGGAACCTAGCAGCAAGGGAGGCTGAGACCATCTAAGCTCACCATTTCCAACTGCTGCCTGCCCTGGGAGGCAGCCTGGTCCTCAAAACACGGGAGGAGATCTGCAGAGAGCAGAGAGCTGTCAAGTGGGCTAAAAGCAGGGCGCACATTCTCGACACTAGGGACCCTAGAAGTTTCCATGTTCCAGGCCAGGCTTTCTCAATCTCAGCATGCCTGGCGTTTTGTACCAGACAATTCCTTGTTCTCGGGACATGCGTAGGCTACGTAGCAGCCTCTGGACACACTGGGTCAAGAGCCCTGATGGGATAGTGGTTACGTGCTGGGTTGAGACCTTCAAGGTCAGCCGTTTGAAACCACCAGTTGCTCCGAGGGCTTTCTCCTCCCGTAAAGAGTTACAGTCTCAGAAACTCACAGAAGACAGCTCTACCCTGTCCTGTAGGGTCACTATGAGTTGGCATCGACTCGATGGCAGAGTTTGGTTTTCACTGGACCCAACTGGGTGCCAGGAGCACCCCTCCAGTGGTGGCAGCTGAGAATTCAAAACTGCCTCTAGACGTTGCCAAGTGCCACACCTCTACCCTAGGGACAAGCGGGTCCCGGCTCAGTCCCTCCTCTACGTGTTTTTTAGGACGTGTGTAATGAATTTAAGAACCACGATTGATTTACTCACAGATTTCTTTTGAAATTTGCACATCTATTTTATTTCTGTTAGAAAAATACGATCGCTGTAAAACTTGGGGCCACGTTCTTCTTTGCCCCTGCCATTCAACTCGAATGCTTTTAATTTCGCTCAGGGAAACGCAGAATCAGGGGCCCGACAGGATAACTAACCATACGTCACCTTGCTGTATTAATAGGGGTAATTGGATTTGGTGTGCTCTGTTATCTATCTGGTAGGGGGACACATCTTTTCTTCATGTTCTTTCCCATCACTTCTATTTATGTGAGTAACGATGTCATGAGGAAGCCTTCTTCCACGTTCGGTGGGGAGTGACAATACATGTGATTTGTAACACCAGCAACTGAGTCTACCGTCTGATTTCAATTCATGTTGAACTCCCTGCCCCGCCCTTCCAGGGGAATTAAAAAAAAAATCATCCGATTCTTTTGGTCGAACTTCCACTTCAAGCATTAATTACAAAAATTAAGTTCTAATTTTGAAAATATTTGGAAAATTCAGGCTCTACAACACAGATCCCATTTAAGGTCATGCTGGGATGGGATTGGCCCTTGGGCAGCTAGTGTTTCCATCTCAACCTGGGCCCCTTTGGGCAGAGCAGCAACTTGGTGGGAAGCTCCTGCAGGAAAACTGCTCTTGACACACTGCTGGTCGACGTCATGGAGCGACCGCCTCGACGTCATTTAGGCCAGCCGGGAGGGAGCACACTGGTGAAGTCAGAGTCGGCAGCTTTCAGGATCCCCCCCATGCTTGGAGGAGCTTGTTTAGCTTCCTCTGGCACCCCTCCTGGCACAAGCTGCCCATCTGAAGGACTCATACCCGCCTGTTCCCAATGGACATGGTCCTGTCGATCCACACAGCTGGACTGGAGGGACCAATGGCCCCTCACCACTTTTCTGATCAAGGGCCACATGGTTGGCCCTCTCGTCCAGCGCCGCCTGAAAAGAGCTAACACCTGCACCAGCCTCACTCACTTCTGTGCCCAGACTCCCCGCACACCCTGTGCCCTTTGACATCATTGTTTGGCTCTTGTTTTGGGAAACTTTGGGATGGCAAGTGGGGTTCCTGTTCATGGGAGGCAGGAAGTTCGTTCCCCGTGTTACATGGCACCCCGGGTCTTCCTACCACTCCCTTGCTCCCCTCTGTGCAAGGTTAGTGCTTTTGTGGGCTGCGGTTTGGTGAAGATCCAGGCTCTGGGGAAAGAGTTAGGAGACGCCTTTAACATTCCCCGGGGATGAGGGAGGGGCCTATAGAAAGCCATGGTGGGCAATCCGATTCCGACACAGGGTCACCCGGGCGTGTCAGAATAGAGATGCGTTCGTAGGGCTTGTGATGCTCATGTTTTCCTGTCTCTTTTCTTCTGGAAGCCGATTAATAGGCCTGTTTTCAAAGGGACTTCCAACCTTTCAGCCAGCAGCTGTGGGAGCTCACTATTTGCACCTTCAGGGAAGGTCACTCACCAAAGCCCCCAAACCAAACCAGCCGTCTTTGAGTTGATTCAGACTCCAGGTGTGCGGAGCAGAACTGGTCTCCACTGGGTTTTCAAAGACCGTGGCTTTTCACCGCACCATTGTCTGGTTTTGAACAGCAAACATTGCTGGCTAACAGTTGAGCGCTTAACCTAGTGTGCCACCCAGGAACGCCATTCAACTCGACTTAGAATCAAGTCTTTCCCCCTCAGCTGTGAGCCTCCCCTGCAGGCACAGGCACTGCCTTCGCCCTGGAGCACAAGCCTCCTGACTGCGCCTGCCCCTGCAGCCCCTTGCATGGTTTGGAAAAGACCCCACCTGGTCTTCAACATGGGAACCCAGCCTGCCGGTCTGCCTGCCATAGATGCACATGGGGTCACAGCCATGATCACTGCTTCAGGAATCCCAGGAATGCCCCAACCCTGAAACATCCCTGCCACTGGGGTGCAGGAGGAGGTCGCAGACCCCTGGGGCCGGGGCCACCGCCCACTGACCTGGTCTTTGATAGTGAGCTGTGGGCTTTGTAGTTGTTTGGCGAGGATGAAGGAGGTTGGGGACGCCCGTGTGCCCCTCGGCTGCCTATTAATACCAGGGATAGCTCGTGTGAGTAGAAAGATCCCCCTCTGGGATGGATCAGCTCATCTTCGGAATTCCCTCACCTGGTTTATGGTGTCTCCCAGCGGCCTGGGGAAGGTGGTACAGTCGAAGCAGACAGTACCAGCATTAGACAAACCGGCGTTTAAGCTTGGTTCTACATCTTACTGGTGGTGTGACCTTAGGCGTCAGTTTAAGAAGCTGTGTAGATTTTCTTTAAGGGGTTGTTGTGGAGGTTACAGAATCTGTTGTCCACTCGAGAAGGGGTGGAGTCTAGGCTGTCAATCAGATCGCAGCTTGATGACCTCATTTGGAGGTGACGTGGAGATAAATCGCTCACTGGAGGCCAGATCCACACTGAAATTTCTGCTTGTCTCCCTTTGAGACATTCCACATGGAGACACGCTGATGGCGGCCAGAGTGCTGGAACTGGAGGAGCTACGTGGAGACCCACGCCAGCACTGAGACACTTCCACCGCCACTGGATCCACAAGAATCTCCACCCACCACTTTCCATCTTCCTGTACTTGGGATTATTTCATGTGTGTGTGAGTCTGAAGAGGAATTTACAGACTAGTATGGGACATGTGGGCTAATACTGGACTTGTGGACTTGATCTGGATTGGGCACGGATGTTTTCTTAATATACAATTACTCTTTGATATAAAACTCTCTCTTCCACACACGAATCTCTCTGATTTGTTTCTCTAGTCCACCTGGACTAACACCGTTGTCTTGCTCCTACATTCTGGGAGTCGGTACCCCTGATACTGACAAGTAGGCTCTGGGATGGTGGAAGGTAGAGTTCCCTGAAAACATCCTTAAGAAATTAGGGTGCTTGGCCCTGGGCCTGGAGCAGTGGGCTAAGTAAGCACTGGGCTGCTAAGCCACAGGGTTGGTTGTTCGAACTCACTAGCTGCTCTGAGGGTGAAAAATGAGACTGTCTACCCCTGTTAAGATCAGCAGCCTCAAAAATCCCATTTCTACCCTGCCCCACGGGGTCGTGATGAGTCGAAATTGACCTGATGGCAGTGCGTTTGGATGGGTTTGGTGCGCTGGACCCAAAGGTGCATCCCACGAGGCAGGGGAGCCAACTGGAATGGAAAAGCAGGGCCCTTGGCTCTCCACCAGCCAGAGGATGTACGAATGGAAAATTCCTGCTGTGTGTCAGAGGCCCACCTGGCCCGGGTGACAGCTGACCGCGTCAGACACGCAGGCCCCACAGCATGTTTAGACAGCATTTTCCTGCCCTGGCCAGAGTTCCCTCAGGTCCTCACCAGCTCTCGTCCTGGGAAAGGGGGGAGGGTGGCAGGGGCCCTGCCTGGGCTCCGGAGGGCTTACTTGTCTCCGGACTGGGAGTGGTAAACTCATTGATTTGATGCGATTCTGACTTCAGTGACCCTGTAGGACAGGACAGAGCGGGAACTGCCCCTTTGATTCCCAGGCCAGCATCTTTACACCATTCTCTTGTGGGCCAAACGGACAGCCTTCCGGTTAGCAGGCCAGAGCTTACCCACGGCAGCACCAGGGCTTTACCAGGAGTGGTAGAGTGATCTACAGTGGGCAGGATGAGCAGCAGGGAACCCGGGGTCAGCCCCAGGTCTGCCCTGACCCTGTATCTGTGAGGGAACCAGAAACAGGAGGGCGCCTTCTGAGTGGAGGGAGGTGATGGGGTGTGGGGGGGGGTGCTGCCTGGTGTCCCTTGAGCTCCCTTTCATCCTCCTGCCTCTGCCTGAAGCTGCCTCTCAGGGCTCACCCCACCCCTTAGAAAGCGTGGTCCCTCTCTCAGTCCCTAAACCTTCCTCTCGGCTCCAGGTCACGCCTGGCCTCTAGAAGGCCCCAGCCGGTCTGGTTCTATGCACGGAGCTAGCGTCAGGCTTCAGCTCCATTTGCCCCTCCTTGGCCCTCCTCCTGCTGCTGGGTTCCTTTCAGAGTCCAGCCTCCTGCCTCTCGGCCTGCTCCCAGGGCTTCAGAGCTTCATTCTTCTACAGGCGCCCCAGGCCAGTTGTGTGTGTGTGTGTGTGTGTGTGTGTGTGTGTGAATTCACAGGATCTGGGAGTAGCATTGCTTTGACCTAAGAAGCCCCCGTTGTACAGTGGTGCAAGTGCTTGGCTGCTCACTGAAAGGTCAGTTCACATCTAGCTGTTTCATGGGAGAAAGATGTGACAGCCTGTGTCTCTCAAGATTTACAGCCCTGGAGACTCTCTGGGGCCATTTCTACCCTGCCTCTCAGTCTTTATGAGTCAGTTTGGTTTGGGTTTGTCTTCGTCCCGAGAGAGTTCAAGTTCGCTCTTGCCAAGCTCCTCAAAGACCTCCGGCCTCTCTGCTTCACCCTCCAGGCAGGGGGAGGGCGTGCAGGTCCCGTGCAGGCAGATGCATTCCCCTGGGCTGTGTCACAGACGGGGCATGGCTCCCAGGAGCCCGGAGCACTGCCACCCCAGGCTGCCTGAGTTTCTCAGCTCACTGTCAGGACAAGGCAGAACGGCCCCTGTGACTTTCTGAGGCTGTCACTCTGTAAGGGAGGCGAGAGCCACTGTTTCCCTCAGAGCGGCTGGTGGCCTCCAACTGCTGACCTTGCAGTTAGCAGCCCGGTGTGTAACCACTGGACCACCAGGGCTCCTTATCAAGGAAGGCAGGACTCTGCTTCAACCCCCGCCCCGCCCCCCCCAAGCGGGGGGCTGCAGTGCATGCGTGCGGGTGCTGGAGAACAGGGCTCAGAGCTCAGCAGGGCGTGAGAGAATGTTTGGAAACCATGGTGGGGTTGACTCCTTTGCCCAGAGCGGTTCTCTGTGGGGCAGCTCTGGATGCACTGCACGCTGATTTGTGGGGTTTGGGGATCTAGCAGATCTGGGAAGGGTCTGGTTTCTGCTGAGGTGGAATGAGAGGCCATGGGGAGGGGCTAGCGCTGGAATATAGGGGGGAGCAGAGCTGGGAGGAGGTGGGATGGAAGCAGGAGTCCTGAGGATGCCTTAAAGACCTCTGGGTATTAAAAAAAGGGGGGTGGTGGGATATCAGTCCCCAGGCCTGCTGGGAGCTGCCTCCTCAAACCAGACAGCCTCGTGGCAGCGTGAGTCTCCTACCTGGCTTCTCACTATGGTGCTAGTGGCTTCTGCACAAAGCTTTTCGGACCCAAAGGACAGTCTGTTCATCTCACTCCCGTTTCTCAGATGTGGAGACTGAGGCTGCAGGTGGTGCCCCCAAGGACTCACAGCCAGGCAGTCCCGGGCATCGGACCGCCCCCCTGGGGGGTGGATTAGCCTTCTGACTTTAAGTTCACAGTACTGTCCCAGCACATGCAACGCCACCACCACCACCTCCCCCCCCCCTCCCAGCAGAGAGCACTACAGAGTTTGCAGCCCTCAGGCTTGGGCTTCAGTATTCCCTGCTAGGAACAGAGGGTGAATGGGGGCAAGTGTCTAGATCAGCAGTTCTCAACCTGTGGGCCGCGACCCCTTTGGGGGTTGAACAACCCTTTCATAGGGGGGCCCGACTCATAACAGCAGCAAAATGACAGTGATGGAGTAGCAATGAAAAGAATGTTATGGTTGGGGGTCACCACCACATGAGGAACTGTCTGGAAGGGTCGCAGCATTAGGAAGGTTGAGAACCACTGGTCTAGATCCAGTAGGGATATAGGCAATGCAGCACTGAAAGTTGCATATTCAGGCTCCAGAAAGCTGACTTCACAGTCGGCACCAGGAGAGGGGAGCTTGGGCCAGGATGGAAGTACATCCGTCACAGAAACCAGGAAATGCCACACAGCCGAGGTTTTCCTGCAGAGAGTTGGCTGTCGACCTGCCTTGACAGTCACCCCGCTGGTTACAGGACTCACTGGTCGTGCTGAGGTTTGAATTAGATAAAGTAGATAACGTTCTTACTGCAATACTAGGGTTGAAGGCAACCCAATCAAAGTCACTGCCAATGAGGCGATTCCAACTCATAGCAACCCTGTAGGGCTGAGTAGAACTGGGCTCGTGGGATTCCCGGCGCGTTAGGCAGGGTTCTCTAGAGAAACGAAGCCAGGGCGCTTATGATTAGTTAGGTAGATAGGTTCATATAATGAGAAAGAATATGACTCCCGATTAGTTTGCCCGGGAGTACAGAGGGCTCAGTTCAACACACTTTCGCGGAACCATGAAGGCACTGAAGGTCCTTCAACTCAGCAGGCTGCTGGTTCAAGGTCAAGGAAGCAGACGGCAGAGTCTGGCCTCAGGCAAGCCAAGCAAGGAGGGGCAGCAACTGCAGGCAGAGAAGTTGAGGCGTGGCAGAGGCCGGGAGCCCAGGAGCAGAGGGAAGCGGTCCTGGATCCTCAGGAAGCTTGGAGAAGCAGGTCTCGCTGGAAGCTCCGGCTCTAGCGATGTACGGTACAGCGACAGGATCCACAGGTTGGTTCAGGCCACAACAACACAGCACCTGGTTGATGCAAAGAACTAGCTCAGGCAGCAGAGCTCTGCTCCGATCACCAGGGAGAAAGAGGGAAGGGGCCTGGCTGTGGAAAGCCATTTATCTCATTGGCCTCCAATCAAACTGTGATCTGATTAAGCTCCACCCACATGTTCCTATGGAAGCCTAGTTGGCACAATAGAACTAACCATCATTCCCAGACTGAGAGTAGAAAGCCTGTGTCTTTCTGCCACAGGGCATCTGGTGGTTTTGAACCACTGACCTTGGGGTTAGCAGCCCAATGTGTAACCACTATACCATCAGGCCTCCCTTGGGGTCAAAGCAGATATTCATAAATCATTAAGAGTACATTTGTTATTTCTTCATCATTACCGTATTTTGTCTCTGTAATCACTTGGGAGAGTGAGTTGGGCATGAATTATTTCTCACCATCTTATTGACGAAGAAAGGAGCCCTGGTGGCATTCCACCGCTCATGCAAAGGTAGGTGGTTCAAGCCCACCAACTGCTCCTGGAGAGAAAGATGAGACAATATACTCCCATAAGATTGAGAGTCTCAGAAACCTTATCTAGGCAGGGCCATCATGTGTTTGAATTGGCTCAATGGCAGAGGGCATGGGTATGAAGATGCTGATCCCTGACGGACTCCATGAGTGAGCACAGTGCTGGCCAGGGTCTGAACCTGGACCCGTGGTCCCTGCCTGGATTCTGCCAGCAGCCCTATGCTGCCCTCGCACAGAGCAGGTGACGTGGCCTCTCATAAACGTAGGCTCCTGAAGCCCAATGAGGGGTTTTTGAGTAGTGTAACTGGTGAATGGGCTCAGCTGCTAAGCAAAAGGCTGGAGGTTTGAGCTCACCCAGACTGCGTACCTCAGCAGAAAGGCCTGGTGATCTGCTTCTTCAAACATAGCCACTGGAAATCCTCCAGAGCACAGATCGACTCTGACACACAGAGGTGGGGGAGACTCAGCAGCCTCCATTTTTGTCGGGCCCTGCCTATGTTGTCAAGTTCCTGTGACACTGTCTTGTACACGCTGAGGCACTCAGAAACGTGAGCTGTTGGCATGCCATTTAGGAGGCAGTCACGGGCGAGCCTCCTGCTCTCTGAAGATGACTTTCATTCCATTTGCATAGGGCTGAGGTTGCCCAGGAGGACAGACCCCTCAACAGTTTCCCAGGGACCGTCTGTATTTAGCGAAGCGTAAAGGGAAAGGGTTGGACCAGTGGTTGTAGATGCTCGCCTGTGAGAACACGGGCAGTAGAAGCTCCACGTGCCCAGGGAAACCTGTGCGGGGAATGCTGGGAGCGAAGAGAGCTGGGACCTCTGACATGCAGGGAGTTGGGTAGTTCTGCTCAATCACCCTTTCGCTCTTGGGCCAGAAGTAGGCTGTCTTAGCAGCCAGCCACAGTAGATACATAATAAGTGTTGGGTGAATTAATTAACAACAAGGTGGTCAGAAGACCGATTTGATTTGGAGCCTGAGTCTGTCGTTCACGTCCTAATGGCTCCTGATTCAGTCCTTTCCCCTGTGGTCCTCGGAGTTGGAGACTCCTCTCTCTTCAAGCATCATCTCTCCTGAGGCTGCTGCTGGAAGGAGCTTCCTGAAAAAGGGCCGGCCGGGCTTCTCCCTCTGTTGGTTCAGAAAGACCATGTTGTTTATTGGGGAGAGTCAGACAACAAGGTTCTTTGTGCCAGTGTGGCAATTCGAGGACAGGTGGCCTCTGGGACCAGTCTACTTGAACTTGAACCTCACCTCCTTGCTTGCAAGTCATGTCATCTCTCTTGAACCTCACCTCCTTGCTTGCAAGTCATGTCATCTCTCTTTGACTGTGTTTCATCCATAAAATGGGGATTCCCAATCGTAATTTCCTAATTAGGATGTTGGTGGCATAGTGGTTAAGCATTGGGCTGCTATACCGCAAGGTTGGCAGTTCAAAATCATCAGCTGCTCCACAAGAGGAAGATGGCCTTTCTACTCCAGTAAAGGGTTTTCCAGTGTCAGAAACTCACAGGCATAGTTCTACCTTGTCCTAGAGTATCACTCTGAGTTGGAATTGACTGAATGGCAGTGAGAAGCGGGTATAAAGTTCCAACGAGCTCAAGGAGCCTAAGCCTTGAAGAGTGTTAGCCACGGATGCGCTTCTGTGTGTCTGGGTCTGTGCAATGTGTGAGCTCCCGAACTACGGAGCCCAATAACATTTTCTTAGCCAAAAGAAAAAAGATTCAATGAGTTCATTGTGTCAAGGGCTTGGGTACGTGCTGGCCATCCTATGAACAACCTATGTCCCCATTGCTCATTCTTTCTGTGATACTTCCCCTCCCCTTGGCTACTGTATGAGTCAGTAATCCAGAACAACTTGAACTTTCCCTCAACACTGCACCACAGTTCCCTCCGATGGGGTCCCTTAACCCAAGCGTTTCCCTTCCCGACACACACTTTCTCCTGTGTTCTCCCTGGACTACCCGTGGTCATCCTCAGGTCTCAGCGGACATACTGCCTCTCTGTCTGTAAGATGCTCAGGACTATCCCACGTCATGTCCCCATTGGGGGCTTTGTCACGTGTAGCCTCCAGATAGGGTATGGCGTTTTGCTGAACTAATGATCACTTTGCAGTGGACTGGCCTGTTCCCAATCTGTGTGCTCACCAGCCTGGGAGCTCCTTGATGACAGGAGACAGGATGCCTTCAATTCTGGCTCTCAAATGTTGCACACCGAGTAGGTCCTTGGGAAAGCCCAGAATTCATCTGCAGCATCTCCACCTGGATCGAGCCTCCAGGGCACCCCCTCTGACCTTAGGCCAGGATGGGAACAGCCTTGCTAGCAGACAAGTGCACAGGGAAGCGGACTCACACAGACATAGTTAGGTTATGATTTAACACCTTATCATTTGTTCTCCCTTTTGACCCATTTCGAAACTTGTTCCAGTTTTTATTATTTTCTGCTTTTGCATTGAGGTCTTTCTGTGTTTTATGTTGTAATTGTTGTTGGCTGGGTTTGAGGAGGAGGGGCTTACATGTTTTCCTTTGTATGAAATCCAGGCTAGGTAAGTCTATAGAGACAGGAGTCATAACCTCTTAGGGTCATGGCAGGGGAGGTTGGCGGGAAGGGAGGAGCTAATAATGAGTTCAAGAATGAAGAGAAAGTTCTAAAATTGTAGCGAAAATGGCATAACTCTTTTATTGCGTGCAAACCACTGAAGTGTATAAGATTTATATGCCCATAAACTATATCAAAAGATTTATAGCCTCGGGTATCTTATATAGTGTTGAGCTTTGGGGTCCATGGCCATTTATTTGACTCTAACTCATAGCAGACCTATGAGATTGTAAACCTTATGGGAACAGACAGACAGCTTCATCTTTCTCTTGAGGAATGACTCGTGGGTGTGAGCCACCAATCTTGTAGTTACGGGACCAGCACTCAATCCATTGCACCACTAGCTAGCTTCATCAGTAATTATATCTACACCTCAAGCCGTGTTTGTGAGGAACCAAATGACATAATGAACGTAAACTTGTAAGTGCTAACCAGACTGCATCTGTGCAGGTAGAAGTCTCCGAGTGGTTGGGGTGGTTACATAATCTGGTGTCAATTTGAGAGGATTACGAGTGAAGAGGTAGAGCCTGGCCTGTCAATCAAGATATAACCAATGAGTCCTCTGTGTGGGCATGGCCTTCTCCTGAGAATTCTGTATTACCTCCTTGGAGGCAGGAGACACTTCTCTCTCTCTGCTCACTCCCTGAGAGACTCTCTACTGACAAGACGCATGGCACTATGCAGATAGACCCCATGCCCTGGGAACTGGAGGGGCCACATGGAGACCCCTGTCAGCACTGAGCTGCTTCTACTGCTAATGGATCCACAAGACTTTGCACCCACTGGCCTGTAATCTTCCTGCATTTGACATCATTGCATGTGTTGTGTGAGTCTGGAGAGGAATTTATAGATTGGTATCCAACCTATGGGCTAATATCAGACTTATGAGTGATTGGACTGGGGCTGAGATGTTTTCTCAATATTCAACTGCTCTTGTACATAAAGCTCTTTCTTATACACATGAGTGTCCATGAATTTGTTTCACTAGTCTACCTGGACTAACACAGTGGTGTAAACGATTAACGTACTTGTCTGCTAACTGGAAACATTGGAGGTTGGAGTCCATCCAGAGGTGTCTCTTAAGAAATATTTGGTAGGAAGAGGATGCTTTGAAAGTGATGATGGCAGCATCCATGCAAATGTGCAGGACACACTGGATGAATGCATGAGTTGTGATAAGAGATGTAAGAGCCCCCAGTAAAAGTATTTTTTAAAAATTAATAAAAACAGAATTTTAATTAAAAAAGAGAAATATTTGGTAATCTGCTTTTGCAAGACCAAAGCCATGGAAATCCCATGGAGTACACCTATGCTGATATACACGGGGTCACCACAAATCAGAATTTACTCCTGGCAACTTGTTTGGGATGAAGTAGAAGAAAGACCCAGTCTGCAGTGTAGCAGGGCTTCAGGGATCCAAGGGACTCTGTCCAGAAGACCTCCAGAGATCACCTGGACAGATAGTCACGTGTCACCCTGCCGTCTCTCACAGGTCCTCGGCCACCAGCCAAGGCTTGAAGCTCCTCTCCTGGGAAGCCTGGCAGAACTCCCACGAAGCACCATTCTCCACGTGCAGCTAGTCAACGCACCAATGTGTGTCTAAGAAAGCGGCACCGGGTGGAAGAAGCTTCGTCTGGCAGGGGAGGACATGTGCACGTGGAAGCTTGAGACGTGCATACATCACTCCGGGGGTGGGTGGGAGACTGATCTGTGGTCTCCAGGGGAGGTGCATCTTGCACAGGGATGGATGCTTTGCCTCTGAAGGCCTTCCTCCAATGCCTAAATCCCGTCTTTTCGAAGGCTACTCCTTCTTGTGTCCTTTCTTCCAATCCCAGCTCCTTCCCTCGCACTCTCTGCCAAGATCCCTCTCAGCTTCCTGGACCTACAAAGAATCGAACACTCGCTGGCCCAGAGTTCCCTGGAGGCTGCCGGGTTGTTTTCCTCTGGTCCCACCTGGATGGCACTTGGAATTGGAGAAACTTTTTGGTTGCATCAGCACACGAAGGTAGCTTCTTCATAGAATAGTTCATGATTCCAGAATCCTTTCCTCTGCCACAGTAAATGGCCGGAAATTCTTCTTTTTATAACTAATATAGTTCTTTATCCTTCAATGCATTGCCACCAAACTATTGCGGGTGGCTTGATGTGTACCCCCACAAATTGTCGAAGTCTTCCCCAATATCTACTTTGGGCCAGATTCAATCTCCTGGCCCAGCTCTGTGCCTTCAAGCGGCAAGCACATTCCCAAACCATGTAGCCATTTCCCAGTACAATTGGATCGTGGGGAAAATTTAGTGTTGTAGCAAAATAAATTGTCCCCAAATCAATCTATAAACTCAGTGAAATCCACCAAAAATTTTAACAAGAGTTTTAAAAATGAACTTTACAAGCTAATTCTAAAATTATCTAGGAAAAAATTTTAACAAGCAAATTTTGACACAATATGAACAATTGGGGGTGGGGCGAAGGGGGGATAAGCCTTTCCACATACACACACATGCTCCAAAATGTTTAATATAGAGTGACATTGTTACAAGAATAGGGAATCTAATCGATGTAAGAGAAAGAGATCCATGTCTATGTGGAAATCCAGTGTATACAAAAGGGGGATTCGAAGTCATTGAAAAAGAACTGACTATTTAAGAATAGTTTGGGGACAAGAGACTATGTAGAAAAAAATAAAGTTTATACAATTAATTACTGGAGGCTATACTTCCTGAAAAGGGAATGCATTCTAATTATTTTCTGCAGAAAGGAATTTATACAAAGTTATTGTGGCAGCTACATAATCTCCTCTCAACTGGAGTGAAGGGGTGGAGTCTAGTCTGTCAATCAGGTCACAGCCCATGAGGCCTCTGTGTGGGATTCTGAGGATTCTGGGAATGCCTGTCTTCCTCCCTGGAGGCCGGCACACTCTCTCTGCTGGACATTCCTGTTGACAAGCCACATGGAGCTACCCTGATGGCAGCCAGAGCCTTGGAGCTGAAGGAGCCACATGGAGACACATGCAAGTGCTGAGATGCTTCCACCACCACTGGATCCACAAGGCTCTCCACCTACTGGCCTGTGATTTTGCATTCGGCATCATTGCATGTGTTGCGTGAGTCTGAAGAGGAATTTATAGGTTGGTATCAGACATATGGGCTAATTTAATATCAGACTTATGGACTTGATCTGGATTGGGCTGGAATGTTTTCTCAATATTCAACTGCTCTTGTATATAAAGCTCTTTCATATATATCTCTATATCTCTATCTATCTATCTATCTATCTATCTATCTATCTATCTATCTATCTATCTATCTATCTATCTATATGAGTGTCACTGGATTTGTTCCTCGAGTCTACCGGGACTAACACAGTCATGCACAGCAGGGAGAATTGTAGGGAGCACCGAAGAAGGCATCTGAGAAAGAAAAGACACTGGATGGGATGAACAGCAGATTGACATTGAAGAAGAAAAGACTGGTGAACTTGAAGGCATAGCAGTGGAACTTTCAAGAGTGAAACACAGCAGTGTCATTGCTAGGGAGGGGTGTAGGGTACCGATTACACTAGGTGACACTGCCAGAGGCGGTGGCACCAAAATGACAATGACTTTGTACAGTATTTCAGCAGGAACGAATTGTTTTTTTACATAAAAATCCCCGTAGTCAGGTTTAAGAACAAGAACATTTTTTTTTCTGGTAAGCCTTGCTTACATGTATCAATGTGCTTACAAGACTAAACATCTACGCTAATTTGCTTTATGAACCTTCTAACACACACCAGTCAGAGTTGTCATTATTCACTCAATTATGGCGATGGCCTGAGGCACGCCTGAGCTAGAAGCCTGTGCTGCTGTTTCTGTTGCTACTGGGGCTCTTAATCATTGATCTTGTCACATTTTCTGGTGTTTTAGAGACAATATCGTGGTAATTCATCTTTGTGAACCTCTATGCAGAGCTCTTTTGAAAGTGAAGCTGTGATTAAAAGAAGAGAAGCGGGGGAGGGTCTCACTAAGTTACTAATAATGTTGTGACTCCTGGTGTTGTGACTTCATGTAGGGAGATTTTATAAAACAGTTCAGCTGCCGTTGAGTGCGTTCGCGTTGGCTCTAACTTGTAGCGACCTCGTATGCGACGGATGGAAACACTGTCTGGTCCCGGGGCATCCTCACCAGGGTGGAGCTCGAGTCAGTGTGGCAGCGGCCATAACCACCCACCTCCTAGAAGACTGACCCTCTACTCAATCCAGCATTATGCCTCTTGTTTGTGTTTAATCTGATGCATGTTACGTTGACGCAATTTGCAGCCACATCCCCCACATGGCTCTGTGATGAAAACTGAGAAGGATTCTATGTGGTCTTGTGGGGGAGAAGGTCTGTATATGTGCAGGTGTGAGTGTGTGTGGGGGGCAACACCATCATTGATTACCCTAGGTGACATCGACTGTAGTGGTGCTACTGAAACACTGACACAACTTTTGACACGAGCAGAGTTTCAGGGAGCTTTTGGGAAAACTTGAACAGTCCAATATACGAGGGGGTAGCCCCCCCCACATCTGTCAAATCTGTGATTCCATTCTTTTTTTAAAAAACAATTTATTAGGGGCTCGTACAACTCTTATCACAGTCCATACATATACATACATCAATTGTATAAAGCACATCTGTACATTCTTTCCCCTAATCATTTTCTTTTTTTTCTCCTATTTTCTTTTTTGACATTTTATTAGGGACTCATACAACTCTTATCATAATCCATACATATACATACATCGATTGTATAAAGCACATCCATACATTCCCTGCCCCAATCATTCTCAAAGCATTTGCTCTCCACTTAAGCCCTTTGCACTGTGATTCCATTCTTGAAAGCATTTTCCAAACCCATCTGTTTGGATGGCTGACAGCAACTCCCTTTTTTTTTCTTCACCTCTTCTATGTCATCAAATTGCTGTCCTTTCATGTCCCTCTGCATTCTCAGAAACAAAAAGAAGTCACACGGAGTGAGGTCAGGTGAGTCAGGTGCGTGGGGCAAGAGAGGCATGCTGGGATTTGGCAAAAACTGGAGCACTGAGATGACTGTGTGAGCAGGTGCATTGTTGTGGTGGCAAAACCAGTACCCTGTCTGCCACAAATCAGACCTTTTTGTTACATACTGTTACACAATCTTTTCAGAACCTCTAAATAGAAAGCTTGATTAACAGTCTGACCTGGTAGAATGAACTCCAAATGTACTATGAGTCAACATTTTCATCCATTTGAGTGTTGACTGACATCCAGAACGAGGTTTGTCATCAATCGACATTTCACTCTTTTTGAAATGAGAAAACAGCTAGTACACTTGAGTTTCCCCCATAGCGCTGTCCTTGTAAGCTGTGTTCAACATCACAACATTTTCTGCAGTATTTTTCCCGACCGAGAAACAAAATTTCACAGCTGCCCGCCATTCTCTTAAATCGCTTTCGCAAAAAAAAAAACAAAACAAAACCCCACAAACAAAAACGAGGCTTGAGTGAAACCACTTTTATGAAAAAATTCACTGTGACCCAGAGAGAACCTTCCCAGGTGGCTCCACTGGGTGCACTCTCAGAGCAAGTTGCTTGATGGTCCCCTAGCGGGAAAAATGTGTACTGCGAAAGCTCCACCAGTGGAGCTCTGTTCTGCTTTTGGGGGGTGGGGGGGGGTATTCCCTCATATGTTTACTTGGAATCCCAGAGGGAAATGAATGAGAAAAATAATAGCCCCCACCCCACATTTCAAATCCATGAAAACTATTATCCGAGAAGTTCAACAGGCTCCGAGCAGAGGAAACATGAAGAAAATTACATCAAGCAGACCAGAATCAAATTAGTCCTAACGATTGATAAAGAGGACATTTTAAGAGTAGCCCGAGTAAAGTAAAAGATCTTACTCATAGAAGAGCAAAGATAAAGATTTTTTTTTAGAAACAATTCATGTAGGAAGGCAATGGAACAACATATTTGAAGCACCGAAATGGAGGGGGTCGGGGGGGGGAGAATTTCCTATTCAGTGAAAATATCTTTTAAAAACTAAGACAAGATATTAGGCATAAGAGATAATTCATTATTTCAGACTCACAACTTAAGAAATGTGAAAGGAAGTCCTTCAGGCAGATAAAATAAGAATTGATACAAAGGAACAATGACCCATTATTTAAATTTAGTTAAAGGAGTATTGGGATTTGTAACTGATGTAGAAATAAGATGTATGGTGATAGCACAGAGATCTGGAGGGAG
The DNA here is from genome assembly GCF_050624435.1 of Tenrec ecaudatus. Classification (NCBI taxonomy): domain Eukaryota; kingdom Metazoa; phylum Chordata; class Mammalia; order Afrosoricida; family Tenrecidae; genus Tenrec; species Tenrec ecaudatus. The sequence goes on from NC_134537.1 coordinate 143,098,607, forward strand.
AAATGGGAATTATACATCGTAAGTTTCCTTTGCTGTGCATGACTATCACTTGATAATAGACTGTGATGAATTAAAATATGTTACAAATCTTTAAAAAAACACTAAAATAACAGAAGAAAGACTTAAAGCTACTAGCCAATAAGGGGGTAAAACTAAATCATAAAAATATCAATCAGCCCAAAAGGGAGAAACTAGAGAACAAAGAACAAATGAAACAAAAGGCAAGTAACAAAGCCAACCACGTCAGCAATCAAATTAAACGTAGATGGCCTAAGAACCCAACTAAAACGAAAACATCATTAGATTGGCTGACAATCTATAACAGCAAAAGCAACAGAAGTATGATTGAACTATATAATACCTATAAGAAATCTATTGTAAGTACAGACAAATAAGTTAAAGAAAAAAATAAAGTGCACCACCTTGACACGAATTTTTAAAATGCTGGAGTAGCTATATGGTATCATACAAAATAGATCTCAGAGCAAAGAATAACATCAAGAAATAAAGACTATCTCATAGTAATAAAGGGTCGATTAATCCAGATACTAACAATCCAAATGCTTATATGCCTAATAATAAAGTTTCAAAATACTTGAAAGGACCATGTCATGCCTGCTGGTCACACCCACTAATTATAAAATATTTTTAAAGGGACAATAGCAAGTATTGGCAAGGATGTGGGGGAACTGTAACACTTGGACCATTGCAGGTAGAAATGAAATGCAAAATGATGCTGCCACCATGGAAAATATTCTGAAGTTCCTCAAAAGAATTAAAAGTAGACTTATCATCTGACCCAGCAATTCCACTTTTGTGGTTCATCACCCTTGACTTGATTTCTCCTCAGAGCCACATGGGCAGGGTCAAATTGCTCCGTGGGGCTCTCTCGGCTGTGGTTTTCAACAGCAGACAGCATGGCCTGTCTTTTAAGGTGTCTTATGTGGGTTCAAACCACCAGTTTGAACTAGTTCCACTAGTAGTTGAAAGCTTAGCCTTGTGCCATCCCAGGCCTTCTATTCCGTCTCTAGGGATACGAAATAATTGAAAGCAGGGTCTCAAACAGATACCTGTACACCAATGTTCATGTCGGCAGTATTCACAACAGCCAGGAGGTGGACACAACCCATCAGTCCATCAACAAGAACATGTGTAATCAAAACATGGCCTCTCCACACAATGGAAAAGTGCTCAGGAGTAAGAAGGAGTGGCATGCCAATACACGCTAAAAGGTGGATGAAACCCGAAAACAAGATCTGAAATGAAACAAGCCGGGCACAGAAGGACAAATACTGTCTGATTCCACGTATGTGGAATACCTTTATAGACAGAGCCATAGAGACAGAAAGTAGACTAGAGGTTCCCAGGGGCTGAGGGGAGGAGGGCATGAGAGCGATCGCTCAGTGGTCACAGAGCGTCTCCTGGGAGCGAGGAAAACACTTTGGAACTGAGTTGTGAGGATGGCATAACTCACAACTCACCGACCGGCACTCGTGAAAATGGCTGAAGGGGACAAACTGTATGCCATGTGGATTTGCCACAATAGCATGTTAAAAGTGCACAAAGCAAAGATAACCCCCAGGTGTCAAAGTTCCTTTCTCTTCATCTCTCGTCTTCTGTGGTTTTAGGGGACGGGTCACTCGGAGCAGCGACACCATTCTTTCATCTTTTATCCTCTCAATCAAACTTCAGATCCCTCTAGATAATTTTTCAATCTCTAGTTCCTCTGGTGTGAACCGACCCATTTGCTGGGCGAGCGGACTGTCTGATCCTGCCATTGGACTGGCTCATCAGTTTTGATTTTTATTTGTGAACTAATTTTCAGTGAGGGCTGTTTCCCCCAAGAGCTCTCTAAGGACCTTGAGTTGTTCAGGGCTCCTTATCAGGCCGCGTCTCTGTTAACCCTTTCTAGGTCCCTTTCGGCTTTGCCAAGCCTGGCTTTCTATGATGATAGGTTTCTGCTTCATTTCTGGTACCTGGAAATGTGTGTCCCTTGATTTTCAACTTGGCTGCAAAATAACAGTTAAACTAGGCGAAACGTGGTTGTGTTTGGGGCAGGTGTGGGGACGATCCACCTAGTTGGCTTTTCTTTTTCATGGCGACTGGATGGCACAACGGGTCTCCCATTACACAATCTTGGCACTGTCTGGACCCTTTCTCTCTCTGTCCTCTTACCTAGAATTACAAAAGCATTTTTACAGTGAATAGCTTGCAGCACCGAGATACGTTGCTTTTGTTTTTAATGGGAAAAATCGCTGTGTTGTCTCCGTTTAAGGGTGGAGACTCACGTTTGCTTTAGAAGGTGTTCCTTAGTTCTGAGTGCCCCACTTCCTGGGAGGGCCCCTTTCTGCTTTGCGAATACAGCCAGGGCCTCCCTGTCATCCTCGGTGCGTGTGGACACGCCCTGGCGGAGGCCTACGGGAGCCTCCTTCGTCTGGGATGCTAGTGTCTCTAGCGCGTGACACGGATTTCATGAGCTGTCAGAATTCCATTTTGGAGGCTTGTTTGGGTTAGAGGGCCCATCCCTCATTTGGAATCAGATGATGCTGCTCCTGAAATGGGTATGCTTTCTGGAAAGTTGCACATGCTGGGAACGAAAGGAATGTGGGAAGGAGGTACTCACTGGACTCCTTCAGTCCAGGCTGGAAAAACACGGTGCCAGTGACCCCAACAGGCCTGGGGGCTCGAGGCTCACAGGAGGGGGTGTTTCTATTTGCCCATTCTTACGTCTGGGAAATGCTCAGGCAGCCATTTCATTTGGATCCGCCTGCTGTCAGGCAGGCAGGGAAGAGCCTAATTCTGGGGCCGGGACAAGAGGGCCTGGGAGGCAGTGTTTAGATGGGAGAGAAGATTTCTTCATGGTCTGGCTGTATAGTGGTCAGGCAATAGATGCTAACTGCAAGGTCAGCAGTTCTCAACCACTAGCTGCAGATGCTAACTGCAAGGTCAGCAGTTCTCAACCACTAGCTGCTCCTCTGAAGAAAGAGGAGGCTATTCACTTCCGTAAGCTCTGGTCTCAGCACCCTACAGGGCGAACACCCCACAGGGCGAGCACCCCACAGGGCGAGGTCTGCTCTGCCCTTCTAAGGTCAGGATGAGTCGGAATCGATTTGAAGGCGGTGAGAAAGGGTCACGTAGACTTGAACTTCAAGGAAAGGCGTGGTTAGGACAGACCTGGTGGTGGGAGGTGATTGTCCCTGGTCACGCGAGGGTAGTTGGGGAGGTGGATGAAGTGAGCGGGGCTGTGGGCTCCTAAAAGGCTTTGAAGTTCACTCTGGGTTTGGCCTTTCAGCAGAGCCCCTTCTCAGAAGGGCCAGAGGACACCCTCTGCTGTGAACTCTCATTTCCCGCTCAGAGTTTGGGACATCGTATTAGACTATTTTAGGAGAGACCTGGCCCATGCTTCGGGTGGGGTGTCTGAGAGCGGGCTGACTCTGGCTTCAGTGGCTCCAGAGGGAGAGAGCCGGTGTGCGCGCGTGCGTGCGTGTGTGTGCGTGTGTGTGTGTGTGAAGGTGAGCAGAGAGTCGGGTCCGGGGGGAAGGGCCAGGCAGGCCAGTCTGAAGAGCAGGCTAGGGGGAGCCAATGAACACAACTGTCATGGGATCAGACTTACATGATATAGCAAGAAGGAGAAAACGACGCAGAGATTTCGACTTTACAGACAGCTGTTGTGGACACCTGCTGTTTTTGTCTGTCTCACACCTCTTCCCACCCCCACCCCCACTTCTTGTGGTAACAGAACCCCTTTCTCCCATGTGGAACTGATTCCAGGCAATCTGTGTGGATTTGAGCTACCATCGCCTCGGATCAGGGTGAGCGCTTGTGGCCTTCGCCTGGCCAGGGAGAGCGCCTGACCTAGCCACAGCTGCTGGTTCAGGGCTGTGATTCAAGTTTGGGCCAGAACATTGGGCCTGGGACTCCCCTGCCAGAGTTGTGAGAAAGACCATTCTGGCTCACGAGGTCTCTGAGCTCTGACTGAGTCCAGTACTACAGGTGGCCAAGAAAGCATGCCGCCGCAACGTGGAGAGGAAACTGTCTGAACCAGTGGTGGGACACCGAGTGGGAGGCCCAGGATCCAGCCCTGGGAGATGCCAAGTCAAGGCAGAGGAGGAGAGAGACCCAAAGACATTGTCGGGCTACTAGATCCAGCCATTCCTGAAGCTTGCTTTGTTTCTCCCTTTTGGTGAAGTCATTTCCTTGCCCTTGCTTCATCTAGTTAGTTGCTTTTCTCTCATTTATGAGATGGCTCACTAGCAACTGCTTATTCTCCTCCCCACCCCCACCCCCCGCCCCGAGTTCTTTTTCTCTAGACTCATTTTACATTTGAAATGGTTTCTAGCGCCCGTTCCTCCCTTCCCCCACCCCCCAACATGCCCCAGTCATTCTCTAGCTGTCCCCGGGAGGGTCTTCTCTTTAAGGGTACTACACGAAGAGCTTGAGTTCTTGGCTGAAGAAATCAAGATACAAGGCTGATACACAAGAAGCAAGTGCGTGAGAAAGCCGTTGGGGGTCCCCGCGGCCCAGCAATAGGTGATTTGAAGTAGCCGCGCTTCTACAAAGAGCAACGTGACTTGGGAAGGGGAGTTTGAAGCAGTGTGTCCTTGTTTATGGCCCAGAAGCTCCCAGGGCTTCTCTGAAGCATAGACAAAACTGCTCAGCCATCTTAACTGGCTGTTCGTGGGCTGATGTACCATTTGAAATTGGCTCAAAGTAATGGGAGGAAGAAGAAGGCAGAGGGACTCTTGAGTCAGACGTGTCCTCACTGCTGTCTGAACTGTGAATCTACAACGGTTTGTGCAATTCCCTCTACGAGGAACCCGGGCCTGCTGCCAACCACAGAGGCCTGGACCTAGGCCCTCAGACACGAAGTTTCCTCCTCATGGCCTGCTTCGTTGTCTTTCCGTCTCAGGCCACTCGATAAGCACACACGAGACTCAAACCCGAACACCTGTGACCACTGGGTGTCCCCCAAGCCCTAGTGCCTTCTAGTATCTGGAAGAAGACGGATCAGACCCTCAACCCACACTGGAGGGAGACCCAAGGTTCCCTGCGATGCGCCCGAGAACTTGTCCCCGCCCCCATTTGCCCGAATGCCCTGCTTCTATGGAATGTTCTGTCTTTTTCTCACTGGCTTCCTTTACTGGTACTTACTTGCCCCATGAAGCTGCTGCCGCCCTCTGCCTTGTGTGAAGGAACACATGAAACATAAATGTAATACAGTTTTTCCTTCCTGTCATTGGGAGAACTGCATTAAGTCTTAGCACATTGGACACCTGAAAGGTGAAGCTCAGCTATTCCCTGGACCACGCTCATTCACACACACACACACACACACACACACACACACACACACACACACACACACACACTCCCACCCCTGGCCAGGTCTCCCCCTCTCCCCTCCTTGCTCTCACTGCCAGCCTCCCATGGCATCTCCATTTCTCCCGTGGAGCAGCTCAGCCCACCCCACACCGCCTCTGGGTCAGTCTCTGTCTGCCCAGAAAATTATTAAAGACCAGCTTTGAAATGACTTTCTCTTTTAACACAATCAAATCCTTAGTCCGAACTCCCTCCCCTACCAGTCTCAATAGGCATGTAAAGATTCCCTATCCGTTTGCTGTGGATTATCCTGCCCCTTCTGAGCAAAGAAGTGACTAGAATCATTCTGCTGGTCATTTAAAGAGCAGCCTTCGCTTTCTTGCTGCCTAAGTTGAACTACATCCCTCCAGGATGTCTCCATCGGTCCCACCTATTTAGCTCCCATTTGGTTCCGTCTCTCCCTGCACAGGGCCCAAGCCCTCCTTTCCCAGGTCTCCCTGCTGGAGCAGGCTCTTGTTCTGCTTGGTGAGATCTCAGGAATCACTTCTCTGGGCACCAGTCTCTTACAACCCCCTGCCTCATAGTTTGGAGGGTCTGACAAAGTGAAATTAACACAGGTCCCTGCAGCCCAGACTGGCCAAAGGATGGTGAGCCTGGGCAAGTCCCTAGCTCCTGGGCTGACAGGAGGCTCAAGACCTGTTCATCTGTTCAACTTTGTGTCCTGGACCCTGGAGGAGGAGTTTCAGGCTGGAGCAGGAGTTTCCCTGTTTGACCCACTGTAAACCTGGGTTCTTCGGCATCTCTGTCTGCCCTGAGCATCCCCTTCCTAAGGCAGCCTCGGGAAGGGGAAGGACCACTGTCCTGTGAGTCCAGACACAAGGCTTCTGCACTGGCTCTGCGGTAGACTCATTTTCAAAGAGACCCGCTCCTCTCTTTGGAGCTCAGTTTCCTCATCTGAACAAGGAGAAGCTGGACTAGATGCCTTGGGGACTGCCAAAGGGATGACCTGACCTTGGAGCAGAAGTGGTGCAGGGAACCAGGCCCACCTGAGGGGCCAGAGGGGCTGAGGCTGGGCAGGCCAATGGCCTGGGAAGTTCTGGTTGCTAGAGTTTTGAAGAACTCAAGGGAGGCAGGCCTACCTGAGGAGTGGTGGGGGAAGGAGTTCCACAGGTGATGCTGGAGAGATGGTCAGGCAAGGCCTCACAGGTTGTGGTGAGAAGCGGGTGTCTTACTTGTAGTACAGTGGAAAGCCACTGAAGGCTTGAGCGATCTGACCCGTGCTTTGAAATGCTTACCTAAGTGTCCCTTGGAGAGAAGACTAAAGGGAGAGAAGATGATGCACGCCGGAAGGATAGCGTCGAGGTCTAGGCAAGACAGGACAGCGACTTAGCCTAGTGGGAAGCAGCGGGAATGGAGACCAGTGAAGGACTTCCTGGCAGGTTGGGAGGTTGCTGCTGTCATGAGGTGCCATCGGTTGTTTTCCCATCCATAGTGATCTGTTGTACGCAGGAACGAAACACCCCTCGGTCCTGTGCCGTCCTTCCAATTGTCCTTATGGTTGAGCCTGTGCTACTCCGGGTAGACTGGAGAAACAAATCCAGAGACACGCATATGTGTATAAGAAAGAGCTTTATATACAAGAGCAATTAATATTGAGAAAACATCCCAGCCCGGTCCAGATCAAGTCCATAAGTCTGATATTAAGCCCCTATGTCTGTTACCAGCCTATATATTCCTCTACAGACTCACACAACACATGCAATGATGCCGAATGCAGGAAGATCACAGGCCAGTGGGTGGAAAACTTTGTGGATCCAGTGGTGGTGGAAGCACCTCAGCATTGGCGTGGGTCTCCATGTGGCTCCTCCAGCTCCAGGCTCTGGCTGCCGTCAGCGTAGCTCCATGTGACTTGTCATGAGGAATGTGCCACACAGAGCGTGTATGTCCCACCCCCCAGGGACGAATATCGGACTTCCCAGAATCCTCAGGAGAAGGCTATGCCCACACAGAGGCTTCATTGGCTGTGACCTGATTGACAGGTTACACTCCATCTCTTCACAAGTTGGCAGATTATGTAACTGCCACAAGGCCCATTATTGCAGTCGCTGTGTCAATCCACCTTGTCCAGAGCTTTCGTCTTTTTCTCTGTCCCTCTCCTTTACTGAGCATGATGTCCTCCTCCAGGGACTGGTCTCTCCTGACAACATGTCTAAAGCACCTGAGAAAAGTCTTGCCATCTTGCCCCTAAGGAACATTTTGGCTGTACTTCTTCCAACACAGGCTTTATATATATATATATATATATATATATATATATATATATATATATATATATATATATATATATATATTTTGGCAGCCATGGCACTTTCAATATTCTTCACCTGCACCATAATTCCAGTGCTTCTGCTTTTCGTCAGTCCCCATATTCCATGTCCGACTTCCGCGTGCATATGAGGCGAGTGAAAATACCATGGCTGGGGTTAACCACATCTTAGTCCTCAAAGTAACACCCTTGCTCTTTAACACTGTAAAGAGGTGTTGTGCAGCAGATTTCCCCAATGCACCATGTCACTTAGCTCTTGCCTGCTGCTTCCATGAGCACTGATTGTGGATCCAAGTAAGACAAAATCCTTGAGGTCAATCTTTTCGCATTGATCACAGAGTTAGCACTTGTGAGGATGTTTATCTTCCTCACAGCACTCCGTGCTGAAGGCTTCAGTCCCTGATCTGCACCAGCAAGTGCTTCAGGTCCTCTCCACTTTCTGCAAGCAGGATTGTTTCATCTGCATTTCATGGGTTTTTAATAAGCCTTCTTCCAAGCCCGATGCCACATTCTCCTGCGTATAATCCAGTTTCTCTGATTATTTGCTCAGCTACAAATTGAATAAGTCTAGCGAGGATAAAACCCTGATGCACACCTTTCCTGAGTTTGAACCATGCAGTATGCCCTTGTTCTATTTGCGCAATTGCCTCTTGATCTTCGCACAGTTTCTGCACGAGCCCAATGTGTTCTGGAATTACCATTCTTCTCAATACTATTCATAGTTCACTATGATCAACAGTCATAGACGAATGTCTGTGTATAGTCAACGAAACACACATCAATAACTCTAATATGCTCTGCTTTCAGCCAATGTCGGCCTGAACCTCTGGCAGTTCTTGGTCAATACACTGCTGCAACCACTGTTGGATGATCTTTAGCAAAACGTTACTGGCATGTGATCCCAATGGCATTGTTCTATCGCGTGAGCATTCTGTCGGGTCAACTTTGTCTGCAATAGGTACAAATATGGATGTCTTCCAGTCAGTTGGCCAAATAACTGTCTTCCAAATTTCCTGGCATAGATGACTGAAGCATCCAGTTCTTCACCAGTTTGTTGAAACATTTCAATGGGTATTTCATCAATTCCTGGCGTCTTCCTTTTGGCTAACACTTTCCGTGATGCCTGGACTTCTCCCATCAGTCCCTGATCATATGCTGGCCGTAGAAATGGTTGAATGTCAACGAATTCTTTTTGATACAATGACTCTGTGTGTTCTTTCCCTCTTCTTTCGATGCTTCCTGCATCATTCAATATGTTGTTCCCAAAGAATCTTTCGATAGTCAATTCAAAGTTTGAATTTTTTTCGTGAGTTCTTTAGTTTAAGATAACATAGCAAATCATATGATTTTCTGATTCAAAATGGCCCAAACGAGTCCATTTCAGCTCACTAATGCCTAGAATGTTGATGTTTATGCCCTCCATTTCATTTTTTTACAATTTCCAGTTTTCCTGGATTCATACTCTGTACATTCTATGTTCCAATGATTAACTGATATTTGCAGCTACCTCTTCGCATTTTAAGTGGTTCCCCGCCAGCAGATGAAGGTCCTGAAGGCTTTGCTGCATTCCCGTCACTGTGGTCGGTGCTCCTTTGAGAAGGCAGCAGGGCCTCGGTCATGCTTTGAGTGCCTTCTGACGTGGCCGTCTCATCTTCTGACACGCTCTCTATGTGCCGCTTCCATTCGTGAGGTTTTCAGGACTCGACAGTGTTTCGAAGCTACATGGAAACAAGGTTTCCATGGCGCGCTCCTCACAAGTGGACAGCCTCTTTCTTCTTCCTGTGTGGTCTCAGCCTGGAAGCTCTGCCGAAAGCTGTTCACTTTGGGTCACTGTGTTGGTATTTGAGAGACCGGTGATGTAGCTTCCAGCATGACTGCAACGTACAAGCCACCACAGGACGAGAACCTGACAGATAGGTGGTGGGGGTGGGGAGGTAGAAACGCTGAGTTGCAATACATGTGCTGGAGGTGAGGATGCCGGACATTTAAGGCTGCGCTCACTAGGATTCAGGTGTATCTGTCCATTTACATGTCCATGTAGTTCCTCCAAACTCAGGAGGAAAGATGGCTCTTCTTCATGAGCTGCCTCATTTCTGTGGCAGCAAGGAGCCACGGCCAGCCGGCCAGCCCAGTGAGTTTCAGGTAGCTTCCCTGAGAGAAGGAGAGACTTCACACGCAGCTCCATCTCCTCTGACTCCCAGAGGCCTTTGGGCTGATTTAGTTCTTCTGAACTCTTTTGGCCAGGCCGGGCAGCCGAGAGCAACTTGGTCCGCTGGGTTTGCCTGGCAGGTGTTTGGAGCACTGTGTGGGGCAGACAGAGACTGAGCGTGCGGGGCAGAAGAGAGAGCATCAAATAAGGGCTGGGTGTGAGAGCCCTTTGCTACATCAAGCTTCATCCCGTAGCCAGGGTGCATCCACGCAGAGAAGGAGCTGACAAAAACCATGTGTCTCATGTAAGTGGACGGAGGAGCCCTGCTGTATGTGCTGGAGCTGCTGCTGGTTTCGGATGCAATGGAAAAATCTCCCGTTTTAAAGAATACAATGTTAAGAGGCACTCCGAGACAAACCACATTTCGCAATTAAGAAGTTTACAAGGTCAGTAAAGGAAGGGCAAAGTAAACCAGCCGAAAAAGGTCTTGCTCAATAACAAGACTTGTTTAAAAATTCAGTGCTAGAGTCTGCGTCTGTAGGGCAGGCTTGTCATAGAATTAAGAAAAAAAAAGGCCAAAAAAGGTAAAAACTCTTTAGGGATGGAGAAGCCATTAAAACCATGTCAAGTGCTGGTGCAGAGACTGCATTTCCTGAAGTTTGAAAAGAAGAGGTATTTAAAACACTGTGTTAGTCCGGGCAGACTAGAGACACAAATTCATAGACACTCATATGTGTATAAGAAAAACTTTATATACAAGAGCAATTGAACGTTGAGAAAACACCTCAGCCCAGTCCAGATCAAGTCCATAAGTCTGATATTAGTCCATATGTCTGGTGCCAATCTATAAATCCCTCTTCAGACTCATGTAACATATGCAATGATGCTGAATGCAGGAAGATCACCAATGGGTTGAAAGTCTTGTGGATCCAGTGGCAGTAGAGGCATCTCAGCGATGGCGTGGATCTCCACGTGGCTCCTTCAGCTCCAGGGCTCTAGCATAGCTCCATGTGTCTTCTCCACAGCAATGTCTGGCAGGGAGTGAGCCTGGGTCCTGCCTCCAGTGAGCTATTTATCTTCTTAGTGCCTCCAAATGAGGTCATCAAGCTGTGTCCTGATTGACAGGCTAAATTCCACCCGTTCACTCTTAATCCTCTCAACCTGACAACAGATTATCTAACTACCAACCAAACACACACACACACACACACACACACACATCACCACCAACATACCACTAAAAAAAAAAAAAGAATTCTCTACCTTGACCACGAGGCAGACCGAAATAAAACAGAGACACAAACCTCACTATTCAATCTTCATTCGCAAGACAGGATTCTGATCCCATTCTGGGACATTTGCGCTCCAATAAAAGGTGGGGCCACCTGTTCTTCCCTGAATTCCCTTCTACTCTGTACTCCTGCCTGTCTGCCAGGCCTCGTCTGAGTCTCCTAGTGCGACTCTAACAAGGCTACAAGTGGGTGACTCTCATGAACAGAACTTGCTTTTCTCACAGTTTATGAGGCTCAGAGACTGGTTCCAGTTCACGGGGAAGGCTTTAGCTTGGGGAGTTCCTTGTCTCTCTTTAACTTCTGTTCCTTGGTCCCTGGGTGAGCTTCCCATGGCGTGGCATCGCTCTTCCCCTGGCTGTGCTGGATTCTTGGCTGCTTGCTCACCCTGCACCTTTTATATCTCAAAAGTGATTGGTTTCAGACATTCTCAGCATGGATAGGGCCTCCTTCACATGACAACGGACACCCTTTACTCCGATGGGATGCGATTCTCAGGCCTACTGTTGGTCGTTGCTGTCTAGATGATTCAGGGTAAACTGGATCCACTGGGTTTTTAAGGCTGTGTCCTTTCAGAAAGGAGCCTGGGTGGCCTAGTGGTTATGCATTGGACTGCGATCCTCAAGGTCCGAAGTTCGAAACCACCAGCTGGTCCTCAGGAGAATGACGGCGCCTTCTACCTATAAGGGTTGCTAGGAGTCAGCAGTGAGTGATGAGACTTTTCAGATGCAGGTGGGCTCTGGGTGGGGCCTCTGGGTGGGTTCCAGCCATTTACCTTTCACCTAGTGGCCGGATGCTTACCTGTTTGTGCCACCCAGAGATTCCTTCCACAGGTATAGGATTGAGAATTTACCATACATATTTTTGGGGGGAGCACATTTCAACCTACAATACCTCCTGTCAGCCCTTTCTGCTTGCAAGCTTCCCATAGGGGCGCCCGAGCTCCTGTCTGGACAAGACAGAGAAGAATTGCTCATGGGGTTTCCAAGGCTGCAAATCACTATGAAAGCAGACCGCCTCATCTTTCTGCCTCGGGCGACTGGTGGGTTCAAACCACCGACCTCTCTGTTTGCAGTCAAACGCCAAAACCATGCCCCACCAGACCTTCCTTGAGCATATTGATGACAGTATCTTCTTGTTTTAACTCCAGTATCTCGTTCACCTGGGTGTCTGTTTCTCAGACAGGGGTGATTTGGGCTCTGACTGATGTCATTTTTCTTCAAGGAGGATTGATTTTTGCTTTCTGGAGACGGCCAGAGTTGGGAAGGCCATCCTAATCCAGCGTGGGACTGAGCTCATTGGGAGCTGAGTATCGGGTGTGAATGCTCCTCTCTCTCAGGCCTACCCTCCCTTCTTGCCGGCAGCCTGCCGGGACTCATCACCAGAAGGCAGGACTGTGATCAAGTGCCCTTTCTCTTAGATGGGCCTTGGATTTTGAGTTTGCGCTCCCCATTTCCACGAGGCTGTCCCAAGCACCAGTTAGCAGTTTAGCGAAGCTATGCTTTCTGCTCAGCTTCTTCACTACAAGGGTCTGGACTTTCGGGAGCAAGGACGCCCCTCAGCAGGCTTCTCTTCTCTCCTGACTCCCGGCCCTTCAAGTCCTGCTTGCCTGGCTCATTTGACTGCCGAAGCCTCAAGCTCAAGGCCCCTGCTCTGGTCTATCCCTTCCTGCTTGGCTTTTAACCTCTTGGCCCCAGACTGCTGACGAGCCAGCAAGCAATTCAGAAGGAAGACCAGCAGTGAGTGTCATGTTGGTGTGTGCCCTGTCTGAGATCCAGGACTCTCAAACCTCAGCTGCTTCCAAACAGGTGGTTTTGGGGTTTCATCTAGTTTGGTCTTAGTGGGAGAACTGGTCTAGGACAAGCTCCTTTGATATTGCAGGAAGCGGAAGCCTCGGTCCTCTCCTTTAGAATGGAAGCCCCACTAGAGCAAGGGCCTTGCCTTGCCCCCCTGGCTGATATCCGCACCGTCTGGACGTTTCCAAATGGCAGAGTTTTCTCAGAAGTATATCACCAGGCCTTGCTTCCAAGCCACCTCCGAGTGGACTCGAGCCACCAGGCTTTTGGTAATCATCCCAGGTCCTGGATCCTTTTCTCCACACAGGGACTTCGCCCCACCTATCTGCCACCTGCCATCCCCTGTGGCTGTGACATGGGCTTCTAAGATTCACAACAAGTTCACAATCTCATTTCTTCCACTGACAGCCATCTCTCTCTCCTCCAGGCCCCTGGCCAGACAGAGGTACCTCCTCCATCCACATGCCTCCTTCCACCATGGTGAGACAATTCCTGCTCCCTCTCCTTCCATGGCCACCCTCCCAGCATTGCTGATTCCACCTCTGAGATACCACATGAGCTCATCCAGGTCCCTCTTGGCCCGCACCCCTGCTTATTCAGTAGTCTCCTCACTGTTCTCCCGAAAGCAGCCCTGGCCTCCTTCCAGCCTGGTTGCCAGCCACCTGCTGGGCAGGATGACCCCTTGAAACAAAAAGCTGATGATGTCATTTCTCTGTGCAACACCCTCAGGGACTTCTCACTGCTCGGAAGAGATGTGCCAAAGGAGCCCAGCCGGCCCCTCCCGCCTGGCTGCCCGCTCTGATTGCTGTCACCACAGTCCGTGCAGAGGGCTGGCTCTCCTTCCGCCAGCACCTCAAGGCCCTTCTGCCCCGACCCTTCATCCGTTCTTCCCCCTCTCCTCTGCTCCTTGCCTACTGGCCCTCAGGAGTCAGCCTGAACCCCCGCCACACAGAAGCTGCGCTGGACCTCAGAACTGCTTGGGGACCCCTACTCCCTCGCTGTCACTCCAGCAATATGCCTTGTTCATTGCACTTGGCACAGTGGGGATGATATTAGTAAATGGAATGATTTCTGAGTACATGTCTCCCCTAAAACTCTTAACTGGAGAGTTGACCCCACTCTCGGTGCCCCCACGTGTCACAGGGTAAAACCGGGCTGCCTCCTTGGGCGTTCCTGGCAGTGTTCGTTCAGGCAGCAGGTTGCCAGGCCTGCCTTCTGTGGTGCTGCTGGGTGGGTTCAAATGCCCCTCTTAGGGTTAGTAGTTGAGGGAAAGCCATTTGCACGCCCCCCCTCAAGGACTTTGTCCTTTCCTGGATGCACCCTCCCCCCAACATTTTTTTGCTGAAGAGAATTCAGAACTGGTTGTAGTGAGGCCATCACTGGGAAAATGCTGGAACTGAAGCCCAGACTCAGAAGAGACCACAGAACGAGTGATGCTGCTGATAATGGCAGGTGGGTTGTGGCCAGCAGCAGAGATACCAGCATGACCTTTGTCTCTGCCTGGGGAACTGTGCAAAGTCATCGACTGTGTGGACCCTCTCGCGCCGTGGATGTCATGGCAAAGGGTGGGGATTCCAGAGTGCTTCATTGTGCTCAGGCAGACCATGGACCTGGACCGAGGGGAAGTCCTGGGAACAGACTAACAGGACAGGGCCTGGTTTAAAATCAAGAAAGGTGTACACCAGGGTTGAATCCTCTCACTATATTTATTCAATCTGTGTGCTGAGCAAATCATCTGAGAAGCGATGGAGAACATCACCTTGCTTGCCCAAAGTGCCGCAGATGGCACAACCTTGCTTGCTGGGACGCCATCCTTCAGTGTGGAGTGCGACTTAATGTAAGGACAGGTCCTTGCAGTGGGATGGATAGACAGCGTCATGGTGAACAGAAAGGATCAAAGGGGTCAGGGATGTCATTTCACTTGGAGTCACAATCAACGTCACTCAAAAACTCAAGCAGCGCGTTGCATCGGGCAAATCTGCTGCACACGACCTCTAAAGGGCTGAAGAGTGACTATGTCCCATTGAAGACTAAGGTGCGTCTGACCCGGACCAGGGTATTTTCCATCACCTCGTGTGCATGGAATGCTTCACAATGAATAAGGCAGGCCGCAGAAGAACCGATGCCTTTGGATGATATTGGTGGTGTTGGAGAATATTAAACACATCATGGACCGCCAGACAGATGACCGAATCTGTCTTGGAGGAAGGATAGCCAGGACACGCCTCAGAAGCGAAGGTGATGGGATTTAGTCTCCAGTATGTGGGAGATGTCATCGTAGAGAACCAGTCCCTGGACAAGGACGTCATGCTTGGTACAGCAAGATCGAGGAAGATGCCCAACGAGATGGATTGATTCTGTGGCTGCAACAATGGACTCAACACAACACTTGCGAGGCTGCATTCCTCCTGTTGGACATCGGGTCAGAAGTCAAAGCCCGCTCACAGGCACTGAGCAACAGGAAGAGACTCATCTCTGTCCGGCCAGGGCCTGTGTCTGTCCTCCTTGCCGCAAGGCTCCCTGCACTAACAAAGGACCTGGGATGTTTTCAGAGATTCATAGGTTTTTTCCTTAGTCAGCGTCATTTTCCCCCAAACAGTTTTCTTAGCCTATAATTCACACAGTTCAATCACTCAGTCGCATCAAGGAGAGCTGTACCATCATCGCTGCCACTTTAGAACATCATCTTCCTCCTCGTCTTCATCATTAATCAACTCCCCACTGCCCCCAACCTCCCCGGCTGTATCCCTAAGACACCGGTAACCCAGTGACTGTCTCTATAGATGTAGCTAACCTGGATTTCATATCCAGGAAAGCATTTTAAAAAATAACACACAACGATAACAAAATAAGATAGATTAAAAACAAACCTTCATGGGAACCCATTACAAGGACCTACATATAACCTCCTCCCTGGGGGATGAACAACAGAAAAGTGGGTGAAGGGAGATATCAGACAGTGTAAGATATGACAAAATAATAATGATTTATAAATGATCAAGGGTTCATGAGGGAGTGAGGAGTGGGGAGGGACGGGGGAAATGAGGAGCTGATACCAAGGGCTCAAGTAGAAAGCAGGTGTTTTGAGAATGATGAGGGCAACAAATGTACAAATGTGCTTGACACAACGGATGTATGTATGGTTTATGATGAGTTGTATGAGCCCCCAACAAAATAATTTTTAAAAACCTTCATGAAAAAGAGAGCAGAAAATATTAAAAACTAGAACACATTGAAAATGGATCCGAAGGGAGAGCAAAGGAGGGGTTTGAGTTTACAGAAACATTGTGCAGAAAGGACGGGGGTTTCCATTTCTACCTCTTGCCCCCCCAAACCCCACCCCGGGACACCCTGCCTCGGCCACGGTTGCTCCTGTGAGCAGCTTGCATTCCTCAGGCAGATGTGCTACAATTCAGGAACTGATATGGCTGCCACACTAGTAATTAAAGTCCACACTTCGACGCTCTTGTGCTGTCCAGCCCTTTGGCTTTTGACGAAGGCTCGTGCCATGTGTCACCCGACAGCATCCGACGGGGCAATTTCACTGCCCCAAACAGGCCCAGTGCGCCTCTTCCTCATCCCGATCCCCTCCCCTCTCTGCCCCCCACCCGCCCCCCTCCTGCCCATCAACACTTGTTTGAATCAGGGAGTAAAACGTGGGTAGGAAAACCAGCTGCTGGTGACACCCGGAGTCCTGGGCAGCCGGCTGACAGAGACTTAGGGAGCACTCATCAGAGAGGGGATGGCGGGCAAGGGAGGCTAGTCCGGAAGTGTGTGTGAAAGTGAAAAATGCTACATTGCTGTCAAAGACAAATCTGTGTGGAGGGAACAGCCAGCCCGCTCCTCAGAGGCCCGGAGGGCGAGACTTTATCTCACGAATTTGGACATGTCCCTGGAGGACATCTGCGCGGTCAAGAGAAGGGACAGTGAACAAGCAGAGGCCCTCGATGAGCGGGCGTGACGCCGTGGCTGCCACCAGGGGCTCACACAGAAGAGCCACCGTGAGGATGGCGCAGTCCTGGGCGCTATGTCCTGTTCATCACAGGGTCGCTACCCAACAGCACTTAGCAACAACAACAACTAATCGCTGTCTAATGCCACCTTCTTATGGTTGGCCCCAAGGCACTGGCCCTGAGCCGCAGCCCATCTGGGTTGCAGCCCCAGCTCAGCCACCATGACGACAAGGAGAGGGCTTCATGGTTATCCGGGTGTTTCCACGGAGCAGGTCTGGCTCCACCGCTCTGCGGGCCGGTTTTTGGGGAGGGGGAGACCCAGGGAGCCGTGCAGACCCAGCTCTGCCATCACTGCCCCTCCGGTCCTCAGGCAGGTGTCTGTCTGGGCCTGAAAAATGAAGGCGTCCAAGGAGCTCATCTTTCAGATGGGCTATGTCAGCAGCTTTCAGCACAAGAGGACACACACACACACACACACACACACACACCACACCACACCACCCCCCGTCCCAGGCATCTTAGCTTGGTCTGGGCAGGTAGCTTACATGAGAGTTTATTTCGGTGAGCAGGCATGAGGACTGGGGTGGGGGTGATGAAAGGGATGGGGGAGCCAGAGTAGGATGTGTGTTCAGGGATCTTCTGTCGGCAACGCGGTTCGCCTCCACGGGCCCTGCTAAGAAGCCACACAATGGAGTACCCCAGGGTAGGGACTTGGGGCCCTTCTTCCGCCACCCCCACCTCCACTGGCTGAGAGGTGCCTCAGGAGTGTCACCCTGAGGTTCTCTTCAAAAAATGAAGAGACTTGAATCCTGCAAACTGCTGTCCACTGGCTGGACTGAGCTCTCCCTGACCTGCCCACACAGCTGAGACTGCCACAGAGGGGAATGGGGGGTGAGACACTGGGTGCTGGCAGTCTGACGGGGGTCGCACAGGGGCAGGGGCAGCCCCATTCATGAACAGGTGCTAGGGCCTCTTTGGTGTCTTAGCTTGGGTGTGACGCCCTCTGCATATCAAGGGTCCCCCTCTCCTTTCTGGTAGCCTTCTGTGTCCTGGGCTATTGAGTGTGGTGGAGGGGCTCTCTGGAGTCCCTGGGGGCATGCAGGTGGTCAACGGGTTCCACCACTCACTGAGGTTAGAGGGTTGAGTCCACCCAGAGACACCTTGGGAGGAGGCTTGTGATCTACTTCTTAGAACTTGGTCATTAAAACACACATACACGGGGTCCCCCAGGACTCAGACTCAGCTCACCAGCAACTGGCATACAGACGGGGGGGGTGGAGGGCTGCCACCCTGGTTAGTCAGAGGGGGCTCAGCTAAGCCTTGGGAACCACACAGGCATCTTTGGGCTGGGCTGGGTGCTCCAGGTGGAGAGGCTTTGGGTGGCATGTCTGGTGGGGCAGTGAGTGGTGCTCCCCCAGGTTAAAGAAGCCTCTGCTTGCAGGCTCGGGATGCCAGAGCTGGCTGTGGCAGCGGCCGCCGCCAGGAGACCCTCGCCCGATTTCCTTCTTGGCCTGGTCTGTCTGCTCAGTTTTCCTATTCTGTCCTCTTTACAAGCCCTCGACCTTGGTCCTCTCGGCCTTCCCTTTGGATTCTTGAAAATCAAACTTGTTAGTATGTGTGTGTCTGTGTGTGTAATTTACTACCTTATTCATACTTGTTAATATTTATATATATTAAAGACAAGAAACGCTGGCTGCTTCTGCACCCGCTCTTCCCTCCCCGCTGCAGTAATCCTCAGCTTCCCCCAGGCAGTGTGAATGAGACTAAGATGTCTCTATGAAAAGGTGGGAAAAGAACACCAAGACTTACATTTCAAAATCCGATCTGTCCCCACTCTCCCTCTGGGGGACTCTCTTTCATGCTAAAATCACACTGCCCCTCGAATCTGCCACAGAGGACAGCGGATGTTGGGGCAGGGGTGGGGTTGAAGGGCCGAGGGGGCTGGGATCTTACTTCCAGAGAGGTTGGATCTGGGTCTCTGGGCTGAAACTCATTTTCTATGCGCCCTCTGTTTTGTAGTCACACACCTCTTTACCAGGAGGTCTTCTCAACAGACACAAGAGGCCCGCAGAAGCCAGACACAGAGGAGGAAATGCATCCTGGAGGCAAGCCTGCACTGGATCTAGCATAACAGGGAGAGATGGGAGGGGCAGTGGCCTGTCGGGTGTGCCTGGCAGATGCTCTACCTGGCCCTCCTTCTCAGCATCACCTGGCCCACCCTCCCAGGATCAGTACCCAGGCCCAGCCCACTTGTCTAGAGAACCAGTGGGTCCTACATCCAAACCCAAACCAAACTCACTGCTACGGGGTCAATTCTGACTCACAGGGACCCTGTGTGGTAGAGCAGACTTGCCTATTTGAGTTTCTGAGGCTGCAACTCTTTCTCAGGAGACCTGGTGGCATAGTGGGCTATGCATTGGGCTGCTGGTCATAAGGTCAGGAGTTCTAGACCACCAGTTGCTCTTTTGGGAAAAAGAGATGAAGCTTTCCACTCCTATAAAGAGTTAGTCATGAAATTCCATAGGGGAAGTTCTGCTCTGTCCTTTATGGTTGTTGTGAATCTGAATCTACTCCACAGCAGTGCGATTTATTTCTTTGGTTCGGTAACTCTTTATGGGAGCAGAAAGCCTCATCTTTCTCCCTCAGAGTGGCTGGTGGTTTCAAACCACTGACCTTGCCATTAGCAACCCAATGCATAACCCGTGCGGCCCCAGGTCCCCTTCATAGTGCCTCTTGAACTATGCTTCAGTGGGTCCCTCGTGGCCTGGCCAGTTGCCTTTCCTTGGTATGGGCACCGACAACAGAGTTCACTTTCCCAAACTGCTCAGATTCTTCCTCAGAAGTGCCCACTTCAGACTTGCCCTTGATACTAGTTCAGTGTCTTCCAGGTTAAATAATTTCCGTTCTCTTTAATGCTTCTGTCTATTCCAAGATTTACTCCCTGTTTCTAGCTTTTTCATCTGCTATAAAAATCATACTTCTTCCTCAGGCGGTCAAAAAAGAAACATGAAAACACTGGTTTAAATAGGTCTCCTGGCATGAGCCAGTCCTTCTAACTATTCAGTCTCCGTATTTTGCGCTCCCTTCTCTACTCTAAAGGAGCCCCGGTGGCACAACAGGTTATGTGTTGAGCTTCCAATCGCAACATTGGCAGTTCAAATCCACCAGCTTCTCTTGGAGAGAAAGGTGAGGCTGTCTGCTCCCATAAAAAGTTATAACCTCAGATACTTGATCCAGGGGCACCGTGGATTGGAGTCCACTCGATGGTGGCAGCCTTGGTTCAGTATTTCTCTACTTTTATGCAAATTGTCAAATGTTCAACTATTAACTGAAAGATGGGCATTTAAAATCCATCCATGAATGCCTTTTAAGAAAGACCTGGAGATTTCCTCCTGTAAGGTCACGGTCATCGACAACCCTGTGAGCACACATGGAATCGTCAGGAGTCACAATCAAAGTCATAGCAACAGATTCTCTCCTCTCCTCTCCTCTCCTCTCTCCTCCTCTCCTCTTCTCTCTTTTCTTGACATTAAGTCAATATCTGGAAGAGGGAGTTCCCCGGGCTGTGGGGAGGTAGGGGCTCATGGGTCCATGCAAGCGCTGTATTCATCTCCAGGTATATCCTGGCCTTTCAGCCTGCTCGTTGGTAGGAGCTCTAGCTAAGATCTAGTCCTTGCCCTGCTCAGGGCAGGGATTTGCTCCAGCAGGATGTATCTTGCTCCACAGCACCTAATATCTTCAGCGCATGATGTGCCTAGAGCTATCAGACTCATCCACTGACAGCACACATCAGAGACAGTTTCAAAATATTTCATCTCACCTATGTGACTTGCCTGTCATTTATCATCCCGTGGTGACTTGAGTGTTGCTGTGCTGATGGAAGCTGTGTCACTGGTATTTCAAATACCAGCAGGGTCGCCCAAGGGAACAGGTTTCAGCAGAGCTTCCAGACTCAAACACGAAGGCGGTTTTGGCTGCCCACTTTGGCAGACAGAGCTGGAGGAAGGAATGGCTAAAACCCTGATGCCTAGCATGGGAGCGTTGTCAGATACTGCAGGCCTGAGGAATGGCAGCAGAACATGGCCAGAGATCGTGCCGGAGGATGGACCCTCGAGTCAGAAGGCACTCACAATGTGACTGAGTAGCAGATGCTTTCTCAAGGACCTTTGACCATGGCAACGTGAATAGTGTAAAATCTGTGGGAGGGGAGCCATCGGGATCTTCGTTTCCTGATGGGAACAACCCTGGGGAAGAAGAAACAGCTGCAAACATCTACAATCATTGAAATTAATCTTGCTCATATGCGACTTCCTGAAAGGTGGAATGCCAGCTGGTTATTTCTGGTGTAGTGACTCTGTGTATCCTTTCCATGTTCTTTTGATGTTTGCGGCATCATTCAATATTTTCCCCATCGAATACTTCAATATTACAAGGCAAGGCTTGAATTTATTCTTGGGTTATTTCAGGTTAAGGTATGCTGAGCATGCTCTTCCTTTTTGGTTCTCCAATGCTGGGTCTCTGCACGTTTCATTATTGTGTTAGTCTGGATAGAAACAAATCCATAGATACTCATGTGTATAAGAAAGAGCTTTATATAAAGAGTAACTGTACATTAATAAAACAGCCCAGTCCAGATCAAGTCCATAAGTCTGATATTAACCCACATGTCTGATATTGATCTATAGAGTCCTCTTCAGACTTACAAAATACATGCAATGATGCCAAAGGCAGGAAGATCACAGGCTACTGGGTGGGAAGTCTTGTGGATACAGTGGTGTTGTAAGCATCTCAGCACTAGCAGGGTCTCCACTTGGCTCCGCCATCTCAGGGCACTAGTGCAGTCCCATGTGTCTTGTCAGCTGCAATGTCTCCCAGGAGTCAGCATGAGTCCCACCTCAAGCAAGCTATTTATCTCGTTAGTGCCTCCAAATGAGGTCATCAAGCTGTCATCTGATTGGCAGGTTAAACTCCACCCCCTCACTCATAAGTCTCAAATTGACAACAGAGTATGTAACTACCACAATTATAAAATTTGTCTTCTCAAGTTGTCCTTTGAAATTTTCTGTTCAGCAATTTGACTTCATCGTTTCTTCCATTTGGCTTAAGAATAAGTTTCAGAGTCTCTTCTGACACCTTCTTTAATCTTCTCTTTCCTGTCTTCCCCCCACCCCAAGTAATGAGAGAAAAAAAGTCCAACTCTAAGCAGTTGATTT
Source organism: Tenrec ecaudatus (assembly GCF_050624435.1). Classification (NCBI taxonomy): domain Eukaryota; kingdom Metazoa; phylum Chordata; class Mammalia; order Afrosoricida; family Tenrecidae; genus Tenrec; species Tenrec ecaudatus. The sequence goes on from NC_134537.1 coordinate 143,120,652, forward strand.
TGAACCAGTGCATTGAGCTAAAACCTGTTTTTGTATGTTGCTATCATACAGCTATAATTTTAAAAAATCATTTTATTAGGGCTCATACAACTCTTATCACAATCTATACATACATCAATTGTGTGAAGCACATCTGTACATTCATTGCCCTCATCATTCTCAAAACATTTTCTCTCCACCCAAGCCCCTGGCTTCAGGTCCTCATTTTTTCACCTCCGTCCCCACTACCCCCTCCCTCATGAACCCTTGATAATTTATAAATTATTATTTTGTCATATCTTGCTCTGTCACACATTTCCCTTCACCCACTTTTCTATTGTCTGTCCCCCAGGGAGGAGGTCACATGTAGATCCTTGAAATAGGTTCCCCCTTTCCAACCCACCCTTTCTGTGCCCTCCCAGTATCGCCACTCATACCACTGGTCCTGAGGGGATCATCTGCCCTGGATTCCCTGTGTTTCCAGTTCCTATCTGTACCAGTTTACATCCTCTGGTCTAGCCAGACTTGCAAGGTAGGATTCAGATCATGACAGTGGAGGCAGGGGGAGGGGAGGAAGAATTTAGGAACTAGAGGAAAGTTGTATTTTTCATTGTTACCACATCGCACCCTGACTGGCTTGTCTCCTCCCCAAGACCCTTCTGTAAGGGGATGTCCAGTGGCCTACAAATGGGCTTTGGGTCTCCACTCCACACTGGTCCCCTCATTCACTATGGTAAGATTTTTTGTTCTGATGATGCCTGATAACTGATACCTTTGACACCTTGTGATCACACAGGCTGGTATGCTTCTTCCATGTGGGCTTTATTGCTTCTGAGCCAGATGGCCGCTTGTTTACCTTCAAGCCTTTAAGACCCAGATGCTATATCTTTTGATAGCTGGGCACCATCAGCTTTCTTCACCACATTTGGTTGTTCACCCTCTTTGTCATCAGTGGTTGTGTCAGGAAGGTGAGCATGATAGAATGACAATTTAATAGAAGAAAGTATTCATGCATTGAGGGAGTGCTTGAGTGGAGGCCCAATGTCCTTCTGCTACCTTAATACTAAAACTATAAATATATGCACATAGATCTATTTCTCCATCCTCTTGTATAAATATATTTGCATACGCACTTGTCTTTATCTAGACCTCTATAAATGCCCTTTGCCTCCCAGATATTTCCTCCTGTCCCACTATCATGCTCAGTCCCCACCAGAGTTTCAGAAATTCCTCTTAGTTACATTACCCTTGATCCTGCCCAACCAGGCCCCCCACACCCTCCTCACCACTGATTTGGATTGCTTGTTGTTCCCTTGTCCCTGGGTTTATTAACGCCACTACCTTTCCCCCCACCTCCCCCTCTTCCATGTACCCATGGAACTGTCGGTCCCGTTGTTTTCTCCTCCAATTGTTCATCCAGCCTATCTTATTTAGACAGACCTGAGGAGATAATAGCATACACAAAAACAAGACAGAGTAAAACCAAGCAACAATATAAAACAAAACAACAACAAACCAATGACAAAAAAAACAAAACAACCAAAAACACCACAAGAAAGAAAAGCTTGTAGTTAGTTCAAGGATTGTTCGTTGGCCTTCAGGAGTGTTATCCAGTCCAGTCTGTTGGGACACCATGCTCTGGCCCCAAAGTCCACCTTCAGCATTCTCTGGGGACCTCACCACTCCTTTCCTTTGCTGTTCTATTGCACCCCCTTAATGTTTTGCCTTGGTGTGGTGGCGGGATCTGATCGGGTGCAAATCCCACACTTTGTCTCTGGTGTTGTCCCCTATAGGGCTATGGGTTAGTGAGGGGTGCCATGTCTCATAGTGGGGCTGGCCATGTGGTCCTCTCTGTCGACTGGCTGCTCTAATTGGGAACATCAACCTCATGGCCTGGTGGGCCATGATGTGCTCCACTCTCTCTTCCTCCCCCTTCATCTGCTCCCGTGTTCTCCGATCAGATATGTCCCTCTTCCAGAGCTGTAGATTCAGTGCCATCCTTTGAAATAAATTCTTCTGAGGGGAGGGGCAGGTGTCCACTTAATAGTTGGTGTTGGGGCCAGTCCCCCAGACCTCTCCACTGGTTCCCTACTCCATGCTGGCATGTTGCATTCACATCTTGGAGCACCAGGTTGACTTCTGGTCCCTCTTTCACTGTGGAGACACAAACAATACCCTCCTTTTGGGTGGGTTAGTATCCTGTGCCCCACTACCCTTTTCTTTATTATTATTATTATTTTCCTTTCCCCACCTCCTTTTCAGTTGTCTATCATGTGTATCCCTGTATTTGGAGCTTACCTCAGCCTTTGAATTCTTTCCATCTCTAAGTCAATGCTATCTTGAGGTCTGTTTTCTCTCTTTGGCCTTTTGGGTGAGGTTGTTCTATGTGGGGGTCTCTTATTTATGCTTGGTGAGTGTTGTTCTTCTGCCCATACTGGGTCGGCAAGGATCTTTTGTAGGGCTGGGTTTCTTCTAACGTATTCTTTGAGATTTTCCTTGTCTGGGAAGACTCTTACTTCTCCCTCTATCTTGATTGATTATTTGGCTGGGTAGAGTATTCTTGGGTTTGCATTGTTTTCCTTCAATTTTTGGAATATGTTACTCCACTCTCTCCTCTTCTTCATAGTTTCTGCTGATAGGTCTGAGCATATTCTTATTTGGGAACCTTTATATGTGGTTACTTGTTTTTCCCTAGCTGCTCTCATTATTTCCTCCTTTTCCTCAAAGTTGGATAATTTAACTATTATGTGCCTTGGTAACTTCTTCTTGGGATTCAGTCTAGCTGGTGTTCTTTCAGCCTCCTGGATTGTTGCCTGGTTTTCATTCATTAAGCTGGGGAAATTTTCCTCCCAGAATTCTCTCACTATTGTTGCAGATGACTTCTTTGTTGTGTCTTCCTCCAGTAAGCCAATAATTCTAAAGTTGTTCCGCTTCATAGCATCAGACACAGCTCTTAAGTTTTCTTCAGCTTCTCTGATGATCTTACTATATTTTTGTTCGCATTTGTTAAAGTCTCCTTGGCTGTCCTCCAAGTCACTAATGCGCTTCTCTGATTCTTCCAGTCGATTCTCGAGGTCCAAGAGTCTGGTACTGGTTTTTGTTATCTCCTCCCTAAGCTCCTGTATTGCCCTTTGGTTTATGACTTTTACCTCTTCTATCATTTCATCCTTTTTCTGTATTGCTTCCCTCATATCCTGTATGACTCCAAGTAGCATTCTGAAAATTTCTTTCTGTGGCAGCTCAATGACTGCTTCTTCTATGCATGCCATTTTGTTCAGGACATCTTCTGCCATTGCCTTTGTTTCTCCCATTTTTTTCGTTGAGGTCGTTGGGGCTGATGGTTGTTTGCGTTGCATTGTTTTAGAGGAGCCAGGTGCCATTTTCCAGGGAGTCGAAGAGCACTGGCTCTCTCTGGGAGACTTGTAGGAGTGCTTCTTTGAACTGCCTACAGCTTATTTCACTATGGCTTTAACCTACCACTTTATCCTCTTCTGGCTTCCCTGTCAGGGGAGTGCCCCAGAAGGCTGATGGTTGCCTGCTTTGGTGTTGCAGAGGTTAGGCAGAGGTTCCTGCAGCATCTTGGAGCATTGCGGAGTGTTGGCAGAACTATCTCAGGACCCCAGGCACACAGGCAGGAGTTCCCCTGTAAGATGTTGAGCAGAGTATCCCCTCGTGGAGGTCATCGGGGCCTTCCCTAGCCTCGGGCTAGCTACACAGGGTGGAGCTCACCTACCTGGGTGTGGTGCAGGCATAAATGTCCTAGGCTAGGGGGAGTGGTCTGGAGGTTAGCAGTAGGTGAGAGAGACCAAGAAAGAGAGAAAGAAGAGAGAAAAAAAGTTAAAAAGCAAGCCCACTGAGCCTGTGAGGTAAGGGGGAGGAGGGATATAGTGAAGAGATGGAAACAAATGCAACAATGTAGCTAAGCCCACATCCCCTCCAGTGGAGCTGCAAGGGTTTAGTCCCTGCTCTAAGGCAGCAGTGGCAAGCTGTGGCTGTTTTGAGAAGAAACCCCTGCGCAGCCCTCCAAGACCGAGGGGGGTGGGACAGAGAGGAGATGGTAACAAGAGCAACAATATAGCTGAACCCCGATCCTTGCTCATGGAGCTACAAGGGTCCAGTCCCTGCCTGAGGTGGGTGGTGACAAACTGTGGCTGTGTTGAGACCAAGTCGCCCTACAGGCTCCAAATGGTCCCGGCTCCGGCAGAGACAGTGGCAGGGCGAAGGTCAAGACCCAGCCGGCCTCCACTGAGGTAAGCCAAAAGTCCCCAGCTCCTGAAAACCCCGTGGATCTGTGCCTACTTATCTTTATGATGCTCCTGAATTCCAGCAGTGTTTAATTTCCCTCTAAGCAACTCTCCTGGGCTGAATTCTGCGGAGTCCCTTTGGTATGTGTTACTCCGTTGCCATCTTCCCAAAGTCCCCCATACAGCTATAATTTTTTAAAAGTTTGATTGGCATACAATTCACAAATCCTATAATTCACTCGTTCAATCATATTAAGAAGAGCTATGCAAGCTTCACCACGATTAGTATTAGAACCTTTTCTTCATTCTTGAACTCATTATTAGCGCTTGATTCTCTCCCAACCTCCCCTGCCTGCTCTACCCACAAGGAACCATTCATCTAGCTACCATCTCTACGGACTTACCTAGCCTGGATTTCATATACAGAAAAGCATTTTTCAAACCCCCTAACAACAATAAAAACATAAAACAGAGAAGAACCTCAATCAAAGAGAAGCAGGACATATTAAAAACTTGAACAAATATAGATTGTGTAAAAAAGGAGATAAAATAATAAGGTGTTGTTTTAAGATAACTACATCTGTAAGAATAATGCACTTTCAGTGCATTCTGCATGATTGCAAGGCAATTCACCTCCCGGTCTGAGGTCCAAGGGGGTTCACCAGAAGTTCAATCTGTGTGTATTTCCCATTCACTTTTTTAAAAGAAAACTGAAGCAACTTTAAAATGGGTCACAAGGGAGATCAAATGATACAGTATTAAATTTTAACCTCTGTCTGCCATAATCGACGTGACAGTGCTCTCTGTCTGATAACAGGGCTGTTCGCACCCCTCAGCTATGATCAGGGGAGTCACTGGAGGCTTAATCTGTGTGTGGACCCTGCAAATGGATTTGGGGGCTACCCCTGTTACCCATAGGCTTCTGCGAACCAGCTGTTCACAAGTTAAACTCTGACGCCATTCCTCCTTCAGATTTGGGTTTTTATTATTGACAATCCTTGGATCACACAGGCTGGTGTGCTTCTTCCACATGGACTTAGATGATGCCTCACTGAGATGGCTGCTTCTTTGAAGATTAGCCTTTAAGACCTCAGATGCTATTCTTTCTGATAGCCAGGCACTATCTAGTTTCTTCATCACACTTTGCTATTGCTCCTATAGCTTCAGCGATCTCTTCATGAGGTCGAGCATCAAGCAAAAGAACTAACTGGTCTTAGATTGGAGCTAGAATTAAATGCAAGCCCCCAAATCCATTCCTATATTTATAGTTTATATATGTTTCTGGTTCACCTTAGAAACATCATTGTCATTTTATTTTGGAGAACATTGTCAATCATCCTCCTGGGGCATGAAGTAAAGCTAATGATGGTATCGTTAATTTAGCCAGTGGTATAGAATTTAAAACACTCTTGGGGAAAGAAAATTATTTTTAAATGTATAGACCCGGGTATGAACCACATCTATGAATTGTTGACTTGTACAGGCTAAAATGTTAAGTGACTGGACAATATTTATACAAAAAATGGGAATTGGTGATAGGGTAAGACCTTAAATAATATTAAGTCACAACAGCAGAGCCACACCTACCAAATTAATACATGTCATAATAAAGAGGGAGGACATTAGCATAGTGAGTATGTAATAGTTCCAGGCCCCCAATCAAGGGGTTTCCTCAAGGCAAGAGAGCTGAACCAGAGTCCAATGTCGATTGGTTCTATGCCCGTTGGATGGTGGTCATCTGCTTCTCACACTGGGGAGTTTCAACCTTAAGTTCAAGAGCTACAGGTGAATTTGAGGTAAAGCCCAGTTCACTTAGTGGGTTTTCCACACATCAAGTCCTTCTGGCGTGGCCTGTGAAGGATGTTGTGCACCTCAAAAGAACAGAGCCAAAGTTCCAAGTCTATAGCTCATGGCCAAGGTCACCAAGGCCTGGATGGAAATTAGGTCAAAAGTATCTCATTAGGAACACAGTACCAGGCATATTCTCCCCTGGGGTTCTATTTAAGCATTGTTAAGTGTTATTACCCAATGGAATGCTTCTCCTCATTTTCCTACTTAAAAAAAAATGTAATTGCCTTTTCGAAGACATATATGCTACTTTCACCCCATCTTCACATGCATTTCCAGTAAGGGTTCCTTATCACTCCGGTAGGTGTGTCTATTGTTTTGGGGTGACTTTAGCACAATTTTTTCTGTCAGCAACTGAATGATCTTCTCCCTCACCCCATGTCTTGAAAAGCTGATCCCAGCTGAGGTGAGGTCTCTTCTGTCAAAGTGGTTTTTAAGATGTCCATTTGGAGGGGTGATAGTCAGTTCATAGATTCTCTACCTTGCTGCCTGGGAGACTGGACTGGAAGACAATATTTCGGATGTCCTCCCACAGCTCCTCCGATCTTCTGTCTTTAGTGTTCAATGCAGAAAATCTGTTCATGAGACGTTCTCCGAGTTCAGGTGGTATAGGGCTTATTTTGGCACTCGTGCGCTGGTTTTAATTTTCTTCAGCTTCAACATGAATTTACATATAAGCAATTTATGGTCTGTTCCACAGTCAGCTCCTGGCCTGGTTTTAGCTTCTGAAATTGAACTGCTCCATCATCTTATCCCACAGATGTAGTTCATTTGATTTTTGTGTATTCCATCTAGAGAAGTTCATGGGCATAGTCACTGCTTGTGAAGAAGTCATTGATCTTGCAGAATTCTATCATGCGATCTTCAGCTTGGTTTTTATCACCAAGACCATATTTCCCAACTACCGTTCCTTCCTCTTTGTTTCCAGTTTTTGCATTCCATCGATTTCCGACTGAAGTCCTTGGTAGAATTCTTCCATTTCTTCATCACCAGCGTTGGCAGTTGGTGCATACATTTGAATAATAGTTGTATTGACTGGGTTTCCTTGTATATGGAAGATGTAATCCTATCACAGACAGCACGTCCTTCAAGATCGATCTTGAATTGTCCTTTTTAAACAATGAACGCAGCGCTGCCATTCCTCTTGGTTGCCTCATTCCGGCATAGTAAACCATACCATTTTCTGGTTCAAAATGGCCAACCCCCGTCCATTTCAGCTCACTAACGCAAGAATGTTGATCTCTAGGCGTTCCATTTCATTCTGACAACCTCAAAATTTCCTGGGTTCAAATCAGTGCATTCCAAGTTCCAACTATTAGTAGATTTTTGCAGCTGTTTCTTCTTATCTTGGGTTGTGCCCCACCAACAAATGAAGATCCTGAAGACCCCACTCCCACGGTGTTACTCCATTCGCATCACCATGGTCGACGGTCCTTTGAGAAAGCATCTGCCACTCAGTCACATTGTGAGTGCCTTCCGACTCGAGGGCCCATCCTCCGGCACAATCTCTGACCATGTTCTGCTGCCATTCCTCGGGCCTGCAGTATCTGACAACGCTCCCATGCTAGGCATCAGGGTTTTAGCCATTCCTTCCTCCAGCTCTGTCCGCCAAAGTGGGCAGCCGATTCCTTCTTAGTAGGCTATTCTTAGTCTGGAAGCTCCGCTGAAACCTGTTCACTTAGGTGATGCTGCTGGCCTTTGAGATAGCAGTGCTATAGCTTCCAGCACCACAGCCACACACAAGCCAGCACAGTACAGCAGACTGGCAGACAAGTGGTACAGTGGCTGCACGGATGGGCTCAACCAAGAGAACAATTGTGAAGAGGGTGCAGGACCAGGCACTCTTTCATGTACTGCACATGAGGTCCTACGAGTCGGAGCCAACTGGATGCCACCTGACAAGAGCATGAACCAGAAATGACTTGATAGCAATGAGGGTTTTTGTTTGTTCGCTTTTGAGTAGGATTGCGTCCCTTTTACAGTCTTTATTGTGGGTCCCACTAGTGTGCTGAGTTAAGCATTGGGCTACTGACCAAAAAGTCAGACGAGGAGGTTCAAGCCTACCAGCTATTCTTTGGGAGGAAGGTGAGGCAGTCAGCTTCCATCAAGATTATAGCTTCAGAAATTCGTCAGGGCAGTTTTCTGTCTTGTCATGTTGCTTTGAGTCAGCATCCACTCCATGGCAGTGGGACTGGGGTTTACTCTGTGCTAGCCATTACCTTAGGGTTGAAATAGCTATTGAATGTTTTTTTTTAGTAACACGTTTATTGACACATACTTGATGTACTATACGACTCACTTAAAAAGAAAACAAAACAACGTTGTGAATTAGATGAAGGTTTACAGAGCACCCATTCTGGCTCAACTCACCTGCCGCATCACCTAGCCCACTTCCTCCCTGGGTCTCCTGTTTCCTCTCCTCCTTCTTTCGCGCCCTCTGCACTCTGTCATTTGCTAAGTGTTGCCCTTTTGATCTTCAGGGCTGATTATTCTAACAAGGAGGTGAGTTCAGTTTCAGACCTAAAGATCCGATTAAGGACCATGGTCTTGGGGTTTTCACCAGTCTCTAGCTGGGCAGTAAGTCTGGCCTCTTTTCATGATTATGCGTTTTGTGCCACGTTTTCCCCCACACTGTCCAGGGCCTTCCAATGTGGTCCTTTGCTGAGTGGTTGGGAGGAGGAACAGGCACCATCTAGTTCTATTGGTCCCAGGGTTGTGGACCTCATTGCTGTGAGATCTGTCCGTCCATTGGACAATTTTTCCCTTACGTATTTCCATTTTCACCGTCCTTCTTCCTCGAGTGGGAAAGAAGGCTGCTCACGAGCTTTGAAGATCCCAGCTGCTTCTCACCAATGTTAAGATGTCCAGCCTTGCTTTTATGAACTACGTTAGGCCACATGATCTTAGCAAAGGTAAATATGCATCTTAATATCCTCTGTCCACCTATAGATAGCAGCGGGTACCTTCCCACTCCTTCCCACACCTGTATCTACCCAAGTGTCTCCTGACAGATCCCCACTGTTGCCAGATTGTGCTCAGAACACCTTTCCCTTCCATTGTCTTTAACACTTGCACACCTCTCAATGTCTTCCCTTGCACCCATCATTTTCCCAACCTCTCTCTTATTGTCTATAACTCACTCTTTTAAGTGTAGACTTCCATTTTTTTAGGATATTCATAGAAATGCACAGCCATCACCATCATCAGACTTTAGGAATTTCATTCTTCCCCAGAGAAATTCTAATAGCACTCATTCCCTACTCCCCCCTCCCTCCAGCCGGGGAGCCACAAGATCACTTTCTGCCTCTGTGGGTTTGCCTGTTGCAGATACTTCATATCAATGGGATGGTACAAACTCTAGCCTTTGGTGACTAGCTCCTTTCACTTATCATCATGTTCCCAAGGCCTGTCCATGTCACGGCAAGCATCCCCACCCCAGTTCTTTCTGCTGCTGAGTAATCCTCCGTTAGGTGGGCACACCCATCTTATACACCCATTCACTCAAGGCTAAGAGGGGAGACTTGTGGGTGCCCCTTCTTTCAGGCTATTATGAACATCACTGCTGTGACTGTTCCCGCACAAGTGTTTGTTTAGACAGCTGTTTTCAGAACATGTTGTTGTGTTTTAGATGGAAGCTTACCTAGCAGATTAATTTTCCATTCAATGACTCTGACACAATTTGTTCTGTTACATTGGTTACAATCTCCGCAGTGTGGCCAGTACTTTCCCATTTCCACCTTGGGTTCCTGGTTCCTCTCTCCCGGTTTCCCCGCCCCTTCATGCCACCTTCTCTGGGTATAATGTTGCCTTGCTGGTCTAGGGCAGCTGCTTGCTTTGAGCAGCTAATTCCTCACGGGGTATATTGTTTCTTTTATAAGCCAGACTGTCATTTGGTTGAGAGGTGGCTGAAGTAGTTAGTTTATTATGCCAATCTGGCCAATAAACACAGGGAGGGTTAATTGAAGGGCAGAGGGATAAATGACTCAGTGAGCCTCCTTGCCTTTCTAGTTCTCGGGTCTCTTGTTTTGTGAGGGTTGGACCAGGATGTAGCTGCCTTAACCAGCCCCCTGTTTCAGCTGGCAAGGCTCACTTCCTGCAAGACATCCCTGAGGAGAAGCCACATGGACCTACTCCGATGAAGCCCTGGGTGCTGGAGCAGCCGTGTGGAGAACTCAGCCAGCGCTGAGATGCTAACACGTTCACTGATTCAGCTTTCCTCCTGCAGTTGGCGTCATAGTGTGTGTTTTGTGAGATGGAGGAGGACTTTGTGGATTGATGTTGGACATATGGGTTAATATTGGATTTGTGGGTTTGGGCAGCACTGGGTAGGGATGTTTTCTTGATGTACACTTAACCTTTATATGAAACTCTCTCTTATACATATGAGTTCCTGTGGATTTGTTTCTCTAACGTACCCAGACGAACACAGTGGCCTTGAGGAATGATTTCTTTTCCCCCATTAGAAGGGTGACTGGGAGCAATTGTCTCGGGGGTTCCTCCAGTCTGGCCTGTTGATGAATCTGAGTTTTGCTCTGTATTTTTCTCCCATGTTAACCTGAACCTTCTATTGCATCTCTGGCTAGGCCACGTGGTCATGGTAATTGGGCTGCATGCATTCCATGCTTCTGGCCCCCTCTTGGGCTAGAAGAACTTTGGTTTTTGTTTTTCACTCGCTGACCGCAAGAGAGCAAGAGTTGTATATTAGATGGCTGCTCACAAGCTTTGAGGACCCTGATACTACTCCCAAAAAGAGGATTTAGAACCGTGTCTTTATGCAATGTTAAGCCAAGTGAGCTAGATGTCCTTCAAAACTGTGGTCTAGAGCCTCCAAACCCAGTACTCAGTCCTGCAAAGTATCTGGTAATGTCTGAGAAGTTTCCGCGGCTGTTCCCACTATGCAGGCTATTTCAGGAATATTCCGGCAGCACATACAAATATATATGGAGACAAAATCACCGGCATACCTACATATGCCCTACCCTTATTTAGCAGAGGCATCTACTCACGCATCCACTCACAGATTATTGCTTGTTGTGACTGTGGCAGCAGGATTCTATGTGGGAGCTTCAAAAACTTCATGGGACAATCCTGTGACTCTTTAAATTTCATGATTCCATTTTTGGATTTCCCTCATGTCGGTTATAGTCCTCCCTGTAGTCGTCCTTTATTCGGGTGTGCCTCTCTGTGTCTTGTTGATCTCGGCCACATTAGGCTGATTCCCTCCCCCCATTGCGTATTGCCTTTCCCTTCACCAGGATTAACCCTCCGAGCCTACTATCTAGTTAGTGGGTCCTTCTCTCTTCCCTGCTAACCGGCAAAGGTTCGGCGTTTCTCTGTGTAAATCTATTCTTGACTTTTTACAATGGTGGTCTCATACGATGCATCCTTTTGTGATTGACTTGTTTGATGAAAACTAATGTCCTTCCTCAGCTTCATCCAGGCTGTGAGATGTTTTGTAGATTTGTCATTGTTCATTATCAACGTATTCTATGAGATGGATGCACCCCAACTTGTTTGTCCCTTCATTGGTGGATAGATGTTTAGCTGACTCTCATCATGTTGCCTTTATGTTGCAGTGAACATGGACGTCAACATGGATGCATGTCTCAGCTCATTTCTCTAGGATATGTAGCTAGGAGGGGGAGGCTGTCACACGCCATATCCTTGACTTTTTAAGGAAGCATAGCACCATTTCCCATAGTGCTTGCACCAGTTTACAATCCCCCCAGCAGCGTTTAAGAGTTCCAGTCTCTCCAGGCAGAGGCGTCATGAGGAGAGACCAGCCCTCGTGCTTGGTAACATCATATGGTGATCAGTGGGGGGGAGGGGGGCATAGAAAGATGGACGTGTCGAGGAAGCGCCGTGAAAGTACCACGGGCTCCCAGAAGAATGAACCGATCTGTCTGGGAAGAAGCGCCTCCAGAGCGCTCCTTAGAAAGGAGCCTTGGTGAGACTTCATCTCACGGAGTATGGACAGGCTGTCGGGAGAGCTCCGTCCCTGAACATGACTTCATGCCTGCCAGACTCGAGGGCCAGTGAAAAGAAGAGCCTCCACGAGATGGATGGACAGTGGCTGCAGCCATGGGCTCAGACGGCACAAGTGTGAGGATGAGGTGGGGCAGGGCAGTGTTTCACTCCGCAGTGCGCAGGACCGACGTGAGTTGGCACTGACTCCACAGCACCTAACAACATGGTAGTTCTACCACCACTCTTCCAGACGACGTCTACTTGCTTCATGCACTGACGGCACGGTTTTGCATCCCCATCGGTGGTGTATGAGGGTACCAACTTCTCCGCATCCACACCAACACGTTTGTTCATGTGTTTTATTTCGGCCAGCCTCGTGGGTGTGAAAAGAGCCCTGGGGTTTCCGTGGTCCGGGCTCGATGGCTAACCGTGGGTGGGTGGCTTGAACCCACCAGCCACTCTATGGGAGAAAGAGGAGGCAGGCAGTCTCCTTCTGTGACGAACGCAGCCATGGAAACCCAACATAGCTCTTCTCCTCGTCCTCCTGTGTCCTTACGGGTTGGAGTTGGCTTGGTGCCAGTGGGTTTTGTCATATTTACTTTTTCCAAGGAGTGTGACGTTACTGGTGTCGCATTGTGGTTCGGGCTTGCATTTCTCTGATGACCACGGACGTTGGGCATCTCTTCATAGGCTCAGTGGGTACCTGTCTGTCTTCTTCAGAAAGATGTTCGTTCACCTCTTCGGCTCATGTTTCAGTTATTTGTCTCTGTAGGGTAGAGTTGTTCACTGCTCTTTTCATTCTCTGGATACAAGATACTGTTCAGCCTTTCTTGAATTTTAAGAGACTTCCAAATCAAAGTGGGGAGCCGGGCCTGAGTTTTAATAGCCCGTGGGGTTCATTTGCGATCACAGTGACAGAAATCCTGTGCAGGCTGTGCCCTGCCCCCCAAAAAGAGCTTGCACTGGGGCAGAGACTAGGGGGAGAAGGGCGCAGAACTGTGCGGAGCAGCCTGCTCATTTGAGAACAATTGCATGCTTCCCGAAACCCAGGGAAGAGATGCTTGAGCTAAAGGCCAGGGATGCTGGCAGGTGAGGTTATCCAAGGCATACTCAGATTGGGGGATTTTTTTGTTGTTGAGGAGTACAGGCTTTTATTTCTTAGGCAAATCAGTTGGTACCTAGAAAAGCATTTTGGAACTAAAAAGGGATATGCAAATGTAAGGTGATATTCTTATTCTTTCTATTGTTGTTTGTGAAAACCAATGGGAACCTTCTGCAGCATGAACCCACAGAGCCTGGGAGGAGATGCTGCAGTTTGCAAACCCTGGTCCGTGTGGCAGAGAGAGCGGCGATGCCTTTGTGATCCTCCCATATTCATTTACCACTTGCATAATTATTTACTTAACATTTTTCTTTATAAGGGCTTCCATCTCAGCGACGCCTTTCTAAAGGCAACCTCCACTCACAGTCCTAAATGGCAAACTCGTGTCACGTACAAAGTGGAAAACCCAAACCGGGCTCCCTGCCTCAGGGTCCATGCTGATGCCCTGAGCTGCAGGCCTGTACGTCGCTGCAGGAGTAGAAAGCTGCCTCTTTTTCCCACGGAGGGGATGGAGCTTGAGATGCTGACCTTGGGGTTAGCAGTCCAGCGAGAACTCAGCTAGTCCACCAAGGTTCCACAAAGTGGACCCCCCTTCAAAACAAATATCATGAAAGCCAACCATGTTATGAAATTTCAGCTGCATCTGTTTGCCTTTTAGGCCCAGAGAGCCGCTCCCCACCACCACCTGCCTGCCCTTTTCCCACCGCTCAGGTATATGCTCAGGAGGCTTTCTAGCTATCGGGCCTCCTCAGGAAGACATTCCTTGACCGTGAACTTCTCCATTCCCACCCAATTCCTTGCTCTCTTTCCTTCACAGCACTGAGGTGCCTGGCTCTATGAGGGCAGGGTGCGTGGTCTGTCTTATTCATACCAACTGCCTCGCTCGTGGCATTGAAGCAAACCCAGACCAGGGGTATGTTAACTCGTGACATTGAAACAAACCCAGACCAGGGGTGTGTTAACTCGTGGCATTGAAGCAAACCCAGACTAGGGGTGTGTTAACTCGTGACATTGAAGCAAACCCAGATCAGGGGTGTGTTAACTTGGACTCGCGGAGACCCCACGTGTGCTAGAGTGGGCTTGTGCTCCCCCGGGGTCACTTGAGTGGTGATGGTGTTGATGGCAGTGACTAACTGACTGAAGGTTTCCAACGCTTACTTATTTATTTTGGGGGGGAAGTGGGACTCCCGGTTGTTCTTTTGAGGCATCTCTGGGTGGATTTCAACCATCACCATTTTGGCCAGCAGGTGGATCCCTTAACCATTTGCACCCCAGAGGATTGCATCCAGCTCAAGAAATCGGTGATGAATAAGTAGATGGAAACGCTCGGCCCGTGTCTGCTAGCTAGCTTGTTTTCTGTCTCCTCTAAGGAAATGAGGGAGTGTCGGTCAGGACTCCGAGACGGACACTGCCACTGCCCTGCCCAATCATCACAAGAGCTGAGCAGGACTTGAGAAGGACGCAGCCTCCTGGGGGTGTGATCTGCAAATCACCCAGGGGTTCCCATCCTGCTTTAGGGGGTGCGCAGACCCTGCAAGTGTACACCTGGCCCATGTTGAGATCCGAGTGGCCGGCTGCTATCACATAGCCTGGTCCAGCACCTGCCACCCCTAAAGCAAATGAACAGAGGCACCCCCCTCAGGCTTCCCAGAGGAGGCAGCGCGTGCGGACACATCTGGCAGATAGGAGCTGTCCCACCAATGAGCGTCGATGCAGAACGGCTGTAGCTGAAGATGGGATTTAATTCCTGGCTAGCTCTTCTTTCAGGCCCACCTTTAACAATGAGCACTATTATTTACCCTTTACTGAGAACCCATCGTATGTCGAGTTCCTTGCGAAGAGCTTTCCACAGACCATTTTGTTTTATTTTTTCTTGGCTATAAGCCTGTGTTGTCCAAAAGAACCCAGCCACCAAGTAGATTCCAACATCTCAGATCACTGCTGTGGAGGCCTTGGTGACTCAGAGCAAGCCTACAGAGCAGGGTAGGATGGCCCTTGTGAATTTCTGAGACTGTAATGGGTTGTGGAGGTCAAAAGCCCTGTCTTTCTCTAGAGGGGCAGGTGGTGGGTTTTGAACTGCTGGCCTTGCCAATCACAACCCAATATGTAACCACTACGCCACCAGGCGTCCTTCTTCCAACTCACAGTAACTTAATATAAGGATTCTGGAGCTGTAAATCTGGATGGGAGCTGACAGCCTCATCTTTCTCCCGTGGAGCAGCTGGTGGGTTTGAACTGCCCAATGCTTCAGTCACAATGCCTCCAGGGCTCCTTTTAGTCCCACTGAGTCGGCACTTACCACTCTCGTTTTACAGATGTGGATGCCGAGGCTCAGAGGTTGCCTCAGGGAATGTAGCAGCCAGTGATGCCGCCAGGCCCTTGTTCGTAACTGAATTACGGCCATGCTTCCTGTCTGGCGGTCTTATATCTTCTAAGTACTCCTAACTCTTCGTTACTGAATGTGTGGTCCGTGTCCCTTTCTCGAGGTTTAGGGCCACGTCCAAATCATCTCCCAAATCCCTCGAGAGCCAAGCCGAGTGTCTGGCACTTTGTAGACCGTCCACATCTGTCATGTAAATGAGGACAGAAAGTCTTCTGCCGGACTTCCTCCGTGTGGAGGACAGGGACAAGACGAAGAGGGCAGCGCTCTTTCCAGAAATGAACACGAGGGCCCTAAGAAAGCCACTGGGCTGGCTGTCCATCAGGGAGCATGTGGAAGGACGTGAGCTGGACCAAGGAAGCCGCCGCTGCCCAAGGAGGGTAGACGGGCAGAGCAACCGCCCTTCCATGGCCGGGGGAAGAGAGTTGCCGCGGGGGACCCTCCTGGCTGGCCCGGAGAAACACAGCTTCCAAGCCTGTTGGGACATGTTGGGACGGCCGCTGAGATGCTGCCGCCTCCCAGAGAGCTTCCCTGCCCACCTGTCTGTCCTCCTCTACGCCGTCACTCTCGGTGCTAGAAGTACCCTGAGGACAAGTTCATTTCTCTTGCAGGTGGTAGGGGCAGGGGGCTTCTGCTGGCTCACCAGATGCCCCCTCCACCCCACCCCACCCTGCTTCCTGTTCCAGTAGGAGCCCATGTATTCCACGTGCTGTTGGACCAGGGCTGCCGGCAGCTCTGTTGTTACTCTCTCTCTCTGGACGTCTGCATCATCCTGGGTGCCGCCCCCCAATCCTGACCTGACCTTTGTGAAGAGGCCCCTGAGGAAGCCCTCTTGAAACTGTCCCCTGGCGGGTTCCTCTGGGCTCCTGACACAGAGGCTGGGGTACCCCTTTCTGTCCTCCATGCCTGGCACGGTGCTCGTGCGCGGTTCTCATTGCGAATGTTTATTGCGCACCGACTAAACGCCAGATACTATTCCTGGATTAATTAAAGTCACGCTCCCAGCTGTCCCAGGATGATCATCCCATCGTACAGATGAGGAAAGCTAAGACACAGAGGCCGAATAATTTGCCCAGGGTCACTGACCAGCATGTGGTCCATCTGGGATTCCACTCCCAGGCAGTCTCAACCCCTCCACCAGGCTGCCTGTCTGTTTCTTGTTCTGGGTGATGTCTGGTGATGTCTGGTTTCTTGGCTCACTCAGGGGTTAAGGTAGAATGGGCAGAAGATAGAATGCAAGTCACCATGGCAACCAGGCTAACGGGTTGCCTCAGCTGGTAAGCCTTTGGGGCTGAGGTTCTCCTCAGAGAGAGATGGGGGTGGGGTTGCCATGGGGCAATGTTTGAGGCACCAGATGCTCTGGGAGGACCTGGAGGAGTACCAGGTGAGTGTGCAGGGGATTCTGGGTAGAGGTGGACATACCCTGAGGTGAAGAGTAAAGGGGAAAACTCTTGTCTGGAGATCTGGTTGAGTCATCATGGCCCTTGTCTTGGCTGAACCAGCACCCATGGGCCCAGTCCAGCCCTCATAAGGTGACCAGATGTCCCTATTTTGGTGGGAAAGTCCTGATTTTTAACAATTTGTCCCGCATCCCACGGTGTTTTTTAAAAGTCGCGATATTTTGAAAGAATATACGACAAGCTAGGGTATATGATTTTCGGCTGCCATGTGGCTATTTTTCCAGGATATGAGTTTTATCAATGGTGTCCCGCTGGAGTCCCACTTTATCAATGGTAAAATCTGGTCACCTACTCTAAGGCCACCCCTTTATGTCTCTCTAGGGTTTTAATCTTGTCTCTGATCAACTCACCAAGCCTGTACCAATAGCTCCTTCTCCAGTTGTCAGAGAATGGGGGGAGAGATAAGGGATCCGTTTCCCTCTCCTCCGCTGCCAACTCAAGCAACCACTACCTCCAGGGGGACGCCCTCCCTTCCCTTTCCCAGCGGGTCAGGTCTGGGGCTGAGTGCAGGACTGGATTGGACAGGCTGTTCATCGCTTTGTGGTTTCTCACAGGCCCTGACCTTCCTGACCAGAAATGAGATTCTATGGTGAGTAGAGCTGATCCCCAAGGTTTAGACCCTTTCCCGCTGCCTTCCTCTCGAGCCAGGGTCTTGCCTTGCCTGGGTCACCTTCACGCCGCCAGTCCCTGAGTGTGGTCCCTGCTTAGAGGCATTGAACCCTGAAAATGGGCTGGGTTCGGGGGTCACGATTCCCATAGTGCACCTGGAGCTGATGGAAACCTGTAGCCTATGGTCTAGGGGAGGGTTTTAGCTCGCACCTGCAGAGCGTATCCTTGGGATACGGCAGGAAGCAAGGAAAGGGTTTAGGAATCAGGTCTGACTCCTATTTTGACCATTCACTGGCTGGGGGAACTTGGATGTGTGGCTAAATCTCTCTCGTGTTGCCTGCCCTCTTACTTCTCCCTTCCTCCCCCGGCCTCTCTTCAGTGCCTATTAAGCACCAGAGTGTGGAATTGCTACAAGTGATCCCTCATGCACCATGGAGCGAATGAATGAGATGGGGACAGTGCTGGTGTTTGGTCAGACCTATGCGAGGCTTGGGCAAAGGGGAAGACAGTGCACAAGAAGAGGGAGGTTATGGACAATGATGGAGCCAGAGAAAAGCCTGGGGAGGTTTGCAAGAGTTAAACACAACAGAGGCACATAAGGTTACATAGGCAATCCCACAACAGTGGGCATCTACCAGCAGTTGCTTGATAGGCACTCAGGCTAAACAGGTGGGAGAGGGAGAGTAAGAATGTGTCCACAAAATGCATATATATGTGTGTGGTGGGGGGGTGTGGGTGTATATATGTTGGACAGAGAATATCTGTACTTATATCTTTACTTTTGCTACAAATGTACTTGTGAATGTGGTGGAGCACACTGGAGGCAAAATCAGAAATCCATTTTAGACAGACAAACACTCGCTGGGTCAGGAGATCAGGACTATGATCTTGAGTGTCAGCAAACTCGGTTGGTATCACATGGTTCACAAAGATAATGGTCTACATCCTGCTTCGGCGAGTGGTGACAAGGTTTCAAAGCATATGGACAGTTGACAACTAGTCTGTTCCCAGCCAGAGGACAGAAGAGTGATGGAAATGGATAGACTCACAGAAACTACCAGTCCAACGGACCCTGCAGACATCAGTCTCCACAACCCCGAGATCAGAAGAACGAGATGGTGCCCGGCTCCCACAGCCAACTGCTCTGAAAAGAATCTCACTAGGAGGTCCCTGATAGAGTGGGTGGGCGGGGGGACTCCAAACAGAACTCAAAATCATAATTTAAAAGATGAGACATACGAGTCAGCTAGAGACGGGTGGGGCTTCAAAGATGGCAGCCCCTATCAGGTCTGGAACCGAATTCACCCCCTCATTATAATAACCAACCACTTAAAATCAAAAGGGCAGCATTTACCCAAAGACAACGTTCAGAGGGTTAGGAAGGAAGGAGGGGTGGGCATGGGAAACACGGAGAGGAAGGGGCTAAGTGATGGTATATTCGGGGGATTGCAATTCGGGGTGAGTTGAATTGGAATATTTGTGAATTGTTGAATGGAAAACTATGGGCTACTCTGTAAACCATCACCTAGTTGACAATAAAAAAAATTTTTAATAAACAAAACACCACCCAAAACAAAGACAAGACCTATTACAGAAATCATTGAGCCCACCAAGATACTTGGGGAGAAAGGTTAGGACCTTCTCCTGTTTCCTCATCTCTGCTTGGCCTCCCCCTCCCCAGCCAGCATCTGGAAACCACACTTCTTGCTCAGTCTCCGGCGGGCAATGACTGCTCACCAAGTACCAACGGGGACTGAGAGTGCATATGGCACAGGGAGCCACACAGAGTGGGGACAGTCATGGGGCCCTGTTAGCTTCCCTTTAAAAAATGACCTTCACTGACTTTCAAAAATGTGGCAACATATGACAAGACTCCACATGACCCACACGCTACCACCTCCATCCTCCCTGTTACTGAATTATCAAGTACATTAACCTATCGTTCATGATGTTCATACTCATATAAAGATGATACATCCGTAGGTCCACATTGACGTTCACATGGACTTATACCAGTATAGAAACGTCACTACTGTGGTTTGCAGTGTCCTTGACTCAGTGCTGAATCATGGCAACCCGATGTCCAACAGAACAAACATGCCTGGTCCTCCCCCAGCCTTACGGTTGGTCCTGCGCTTGAGTCCATGGTGGCGGCCTCTGTGTCAGTCCACTCACTGAGAGTCGTCTTGCTCACTGGCCTCCTGCCTCACCCAGCGTGATGACCTTCTGCAGGGACAGCCCCCTGTTGGCCAGTCTGAAATACGTGAGTCGAAGTTTCACCATGCTTGCTTCCAAAGAGCGTGGCCTGTGCATCTTCCAGCATCCATCTGTCACTCTCCTGGCGATCCACCAACCCTGCCATGCCTCCCTGCTCCTTTGGTCTTCCTTGGTCATGGCCTCTTGTCGTATGCACGTGCAGTGGTTGAAAAGACCTTGGCTCGGCCTGGTGCCCTTAGTCTGACAAGTGAAATCTTTGCTCTTTAACAACCTGCCGCAGATTGACATCCATGTTGACCTTTGATTTCCTGACATTTTATCTTCATCAGTCAGGGCTTCAAACCCTCTTTACTTTCAGTAAGCCAGGAGGTATCACCTGCACCTCACCGGTTGTTAATGAGCTTTTCTTCAATCCTGAGGATGTGCTGCCCCCCCCCCCCCGCCCCATATAGCCCAGCTTAGGGATTTGCTCAGCCGACAGATCAGCTAAATATGGGCGAAAGGGTGCAACCTTGATGCCCACCTTTCCTGATGTAAGCCTGGTCTTAACCCCTTGTGCTGTTCAAACGACTGCCTCTTGGTGTAGAAATAATACTGAAGTAGTGATATCACTAGTACAAGATGGCATGCTATATTGTTAACAAGATACTACACGAAGTCACACAGTCGTTAAACGTAGCAGGCAAATACATCATGAAAATTTAAAACTAACAAGTAAGCATGGCTAGGCGATTCGAATGGAATAGAATGTTCTAAGAGAGAAGTCAATATCTCCTCCTTCTCAGGCTGGCTCCCTGTTCAAGTTTGTTTCTAGCCTCCCGGAAGACATTTGGACGCATACATCTACGTACATGCATATCCTTCAACCCTTGGCTTCATACTGCAAGCAGGGAAGCATTCAATCAGAGTGCTCTGCCCCTTCTAGTTCTTCCTCCTGGACAGTTTACCTTAACACCTAGAGCATTGCCTCATCGCCTCTAATTGGCTACAGAGCCCTCCTTCCTGTGGATGAACTGTTACTGTGATCAATCCTCTGCCAGGGACACTTCAGATCTTTATCTGGTCCAGTGTTATAAATAATGCTGTACTCATCATCTATGTAGGAGTCCTGGTGGCAGAGTGGTTACCCATGGGTCTGTGATCCACAAGGTCAGAAGTTTGAAACCACTCACTGCTCCTCAAGAAAAATGACCAGGCTTCCTACTCCCAGGAATGGTTACCGGCTCTGACACTCACAGGATCGGATCTGCCCTCTCCTATAGGGTCGCCATGAGCTGGCATCGACTCAATGGCAGTGAGTTTTGGTTTGGGGTTTGAAACATTGATGTAAAAAGGTTATCCAACGTCTGAGAATAAATCCATAGGGGGAAATCATAGAAACGCTGAGTAAAGAGTTCGCCTTTGAGCCTTCGTGTACCATTGAGCCCAGCTGACTCATAGCGAGTAGAATGGCCTCACTGGGAAATCCAGTTGGGAGTGGCTTCCCAAGTCTTTCCTGCTGTGCAGTCAGTGACTGGTGTGTTCGAACAGCTCACCTTTTGGTTAGCAGCCCTTTGCTTAACCATTGTTCTACCAGGGCTCCTTGGGAGAAGACCAGAGAAGCACTGGGAGGCCGGTGATGCCCACATGACCCTGGCCCAGAAAGGGAAAGCCCTCTGACTGCACCCCTCCATGGGCATCCAGGGGGTTCAGGTAAAGGAGCTACTGGCACGACTATCCGTGGAAGACCGCCCTGAAAAGGAAGAGACTCTGCTTGCCAGGGAGATTGTTAAGCAGAGAAATCGAAGTGCAGGGGACATCTGTTAGCATGTTCTGTTAGCTCTTTCCTCCCCATACAAGGAACGAAACGAAGAGGTAAACCCATAAGGACTAAGAGACGGCAGCGAAGCGGATGAGAGAAGTCAGCAAAAGTCCGGAGATGGGCCTGCGACACAGGCTTCGCAGAACAGAAGAGGGCAGGTTGCCTTCGATAGTCGGGAGGGTGGAAGGAGGCACTCAGAGGACTCAGGAGCCAAGCATTCGGGATCAGGCTGAAACCAGAAAGAGAAGAAGTCTTTTTGATGCTTTCTCATGTCCTGTGTTTCTCTGGGCTCCTCCATCCCCGCCCCAGCAGAAGGCTCATCCCCTGGAGGGAGCCTCAGCAGACCGGCTCCTGATTCAGGGCCTCGCTCCGGCACAGAGGAGAGTGGGTGAGTTCCCGTCAGCCTTTTAGAGCCGTTTCCCACGTCGGGGTTGGGAGCCAAGGGGCACCTCGGATTTGCAGGAGGAGTATAAAAAGCCTCCACTAAAGCGTGTCGCCATGACATTTCAGAGCACTTGAGCTAATGAGAAGATCCTAAAAGCTTCCTTTCAGAGACGGGGAAAAAAAATATTGCTCCCAGAGGGTCAGGAGTCAGGACAGCTTTGGGCTTGTTATGTTGGAAGACAGAGCTAAGCACCTTCAGAACGCTCAGGGGAAAATGGCTTCTCATCCAGAGTTAAGTCTGAGATCAACCATAGGCAGGATGTCAACAGTTTTGGGCATGGAAAAAAAAAATGTCAAAACTCAAGGGCATCTTCTCTGTGGAAGGTTCCGGAAGATTGTGCTCTACTCATTCATTCACACGAGCTGAAAACAAAAGAGAAATCAAGAAGAAAAAGGACTAGAGCAATGGTTTTCAGTCTTCCAAATGCCGCGGCCCTTTCAGACAGTTCCTCATGTGGTGGTGACCCCCCAGCCATAACATTATTTTCGTTGCTGCTTCATCACTGTCATTTTGCTACTGTTATGAATCAGGTGACCCCTGTGAAAGGGTCGTTTGATCCCCAGAGGGGTTGCAACCCATAGGTTGAGAACCGCTGGACTAGGGTTTCTGGGAACAAAGAATTTCCACCCCGAGGAGGAAGACCAAACAAATCCCCAGGATGATGGTGAAGGGTGTCCCAAGGATGGCAGGAGACAAAGGGCCTGGAGAACCATCGGTCCAGACTAAAATGTGGGGTCAGGCAGCTCCAGGTGTGAGGTCCCCAGAAAAAGAAGACTCACCTCTAAAATGATCCACCCATGGGACCATAACGAGAGGACCCTGCTCTTTCCATAGCCAGTTTGGAGGTGAATCCCCCGACATCCCAGCAAGTGGAAAACAGCATGATAGGTGAACTCTGGGGAAAGGATGAAATCTTGCAAGACAGGGACTCTAACTAATCATGTTGCACCGGGAAGCCCGATGTGAAGCATGTTTGCATAATCACCTATATAGTCACTGACTACTGAAGCCATCAAATGGTTTTATATTGGGAGAGTGGGGGAAGGAGAAGTACTCAGAGTGAGCTAAATCCTCTTTTTATTTTTGTTTTCTTTCCTGGTAGGAAGTCACAAGACAATCCCGTAATGAAAAAGAAAAAAAATAATCCACGATTCACAGTATCAGCGTAGGTTTAGAGGGATAGGTTTGAAACAGCAACCAAGTGCGGTCTCTCTGGAGGACAGGGTGGCGGTCTGCGGAACTGAGACCTGGCCATCCTTACTGTACACCTGCTTGCACTTTTTGTCTTTTGAACCCACAGAAGAACTGTATTGCTTTGGGAAACAAGGCCGGGGGAGACACAGGGGGCCCTGCTGGGACCAGGGCAAAGGCTTGGCTGCAGAGTGAAGCCCAGCAGAGGCTTCTCTGGAGAATGGCAAGGCAGTCTGCTTCTGCACCAACATGCAGCCCGGGAAGCCCTCTGGGGCGGCTCCACTCAGTCGTGTAGGTTGCTTTCAGCCAGGACACACACACACACACATACACACACACACACACACACACACGAATACTAGGTTTGCTCCCTGGACGAGGCCTGGGCGTGGTAGATCACAGCACTTGTGTGAGAGACTTGTCTGAGAAGGAGCAAATGGGGTGACCTCGGCCCAGCACGCTTTGACACGGATGCTCAGGTGCTCTGGCAGCGAGCGGGAGGCGGGGAGCAGCTGGCACACGGTGCTCAGGAGAGGACGTGGCCAGCGTGGCTGTGTGGCTGTGTGTGTCAGTCGAAGCCCTGGCCACTTGTGACCGGTGTTCCTTTGTGACCCCTGACCATGTGCTGTGATTTTCTGAGGGAGGTGACAGAGATGGCTGGATGACAGAGCAGGGCAGGGATCTAGCTAGCTGGACGGAAAGTCTCTCAGAGACCGATGGACAGAGGTAACCTCTGAAAGGGATGATTGCGTACTTGTCTAGGACATTTCCACCTTCTTATCTGTCGCTTGCACAAGGACACCAAGTCCTGGTCACCTGGTGCGCAGATGGCGTGTGCTGGGTGGGGCAGGCACTTGTGAGAGAGCAGTCTTGGGGCAAGCTCCTTCCCCAGCCCAGGCCTGCCGTGGCTCTGCTTGCCCACATCCCCAGTTCTTGGTCATCTTGGTGCATCTCCCTCTGGGCTCTGGA
This sequence comes from Tenrec ecaudatus, assembly GCF_050624435.1. Taxonomy (NCBI): domain Eukaryota; kingdom Metazoa; phylum Chordata; class Mammalia; order Afrosoricida; family Tenrecidae; genus Tenrec; species Tenrec ecaudatus. The sequence continues at coordinate 143,144,864 of NC_134537.1, forward strand.
ACAGTGGCATCTCTTCAGGCTTCAGGTCAGATCAGCCCTCTTGAACTTCAGGTTGAGTTGGCTGCTCCAGAGACCCTTCTTCTCAGGGATCTTTTCTGGGTTCGATTTCCAGGCCCTGCTGGGGATCTTCTTTTCACTGCCTGTGAACCCCACTCTGCAGCTTGTCCCTTGGGGCTTGCTGGCCAGGGACCCTGAACTGACCACTGTCCAAGCGCTGCCTGGTCAACCGCACTGGCTCTGAGCTCTTTGGACTCACTGCCTGGCTCACGGAGAGCTCCTGACCAGGTCTCGGGGTGTGGGGCTGCTTGGGGGACCTGAATTCAGCTCACGGCACTTGTCCACGAGGCCACTCCTTGCTCTTGGCTCCTTCAGGGCTCCCTTAATGTTACAGGCTCCGTGGCCTCACCTGGCCTTCAGCCCGTGTCCAGCCAGGGTGCTATCTGGTCAGTCGATAGCTGGGTGACAGGATTGTTCGCGGTAGTCCAGCTGCCTGGGTCTGAGGCTCAGCTCTGTTGCCTCCCAGCAGCAAGTTTCCTGCCCTTGCTGTGCCTCAGTTTCCCCACTTGTAAAACAGCGTGACCTGGCAGGCACAGATGCTACCTTCACGTGTCGTCGTCAAGACAATGGAATGACCAGGGCAGAAGGTTGCTATTGAGGGCATCTCAGGAACCAGAACCTGGAGCTACTGCATGCCTGGACTGGAGGGGGGAGGGGAAAGCAGGGCCATGGAGAGGATTGGGGGAGCTTGCCTGTGAGCAGCAGATGCCCACCCCACCCCACCCCCCCGCTGCGTCTGGGCTACGTGAAGGGAGCCGCAGTCTGGCAGTCTGAATGTGTGAGTTTTTCAAATGGCTTTGACTTTTGAGTCCATTAGTGATTAATTCAGAGTTCCATTTAGAGCCGGCGGGTCCATATTTGGAGGAGGAGAACATTTTGTGGCAGCCAAGAGGCAGCCCCGATTCATCTGCGGGCAGCCGGCCCACTCGGCAGCATGGGCAGCATGACGTCCCGGCAGGGCCCTCTCGGCCACACCCCTCCCAGGAGGCTCTGGAAGGAGGCCAGGTGGTGGCTGGCTGAGAGTCCTTCACCTGGAGGTGGAGGTGGGGACCCTTTGGCGATAGGCAGCACTGCTGGCAGAGCCTGTTTCAGGGTTCAACCCCTTCCCTTACTGCCTCTTCCTGGCTGCGTGCCCCTTCTTCACCATCACGCTGCAGCTCGCCCACAGACGAGGGGTGGAAGATGCACTATAATAATGTGTTGGGTGCATTCAGCCCATGAGAAAGGGGTGGGGGTGGCCGTGGGGGAGCCTTCTCTCTCCCTGGGCTGTCTTGCCTCAGCTCCTGCTTTAATACTGCTGTGTTAGGTGCCTGACCTAGGGCGAGGCCCTGCCAGTGCCTCAGTTTCCCTCTCTGTAAAATAGGGACAGTGGGCCCTCCCCTGCAAGGCTGTCATGCGTAAGTTGTGCACGTGGCCCTCCCAGCAGACATGCCTCAGTGGGGACAGCTGCTGGGGGTGCAGGCCTTTGCGATGCACTCTCAGAGAAGGTTTAAAGATAAGTTAATCCGGAAATGTTAACCCCCAGAGCAATCCCATTGCTCTCCAGTTGATCCAGACTCATTGTGAACCTACGCGGGGTTTCCAACGTGTGTGAACGTGTCTTGGAACAGACAGCCTCAACTTTCTCCTGAGGAGAGGCTGGTGGGTTTGAACTGCTGACCGTGCGGTGAGCCGTCCAGCACTGACCCAACAGCACCACCAGGGCTCCTGATGGGAAGTTCGTCTCTGTTTGATCACCTCACACCAGCGATCCTAATAATGGTACCCAGACAATACCCATGGGCTGGAGCGGACACGCCTTATCCCACGGTGCATCTCTGGGCTTTCCCTCCCTGATGGGAAGCAGGCCAAGGAGCCCGGGGGTGTGGGTCCCTGGAGACCAGCCTCCCAGGGCACAGAGCAGGGGCCTGGGCAGGGCAGAGGACAAGCAGTACCATGAGCTATGTTCTTTCCACTCCCCCACAGCTGGGGAGCCGTGAGTCGGTGAGCTGTGAAGAGATGTGGGCTAGCAGGGGAGGAGAACGTGACTCTGAGTCACCTGGTGCTGGGCCTCCTCTAGCTCCAAGTCTCCTCCCATAAAGTCACCCTCCTCCCAGGTCTTCACTGGGTTCTGGGCCCCTGAACGCCACCCATCAGAGGTTCCTTTGGGCTAAGATGCCTCTGTGTTTTAGCATCTGAATACCCTGTTAGTCTCTCACTCCTGTGTATGAATTGGTTGGATTAACTTGCTGCCTCCCAGTGAAGTGTTGGCTGACAGTCTAAAGCCACTAGCCTCCCCTGGGCAGAAAGAAGGAGACTTTCTACTCCCATAAAGAGTTACAGTTTTGGAAACCCACAGGGGCAGCCCGACCCTGCTCGATAGGGCCGCTATGAGTCGGCCTTGACTGGATAACAGGGAGTTGTTTCAGCCCTTAGGGAGGAGGGTGGAGTCAAGGAAGGAGTGGTCCTTTCAGAGCATGAAGGGCTGTCAGAGGCCAGGGGGACCCACCGTCACAGTCGAGGTCTGAGTTCCGAACCGTCAGAGGGCACAGTGGCACCTGGGGTTAGGAGAGGACCCGGGGAGGTGGGGAGCCTAGGGCGACTTCTCTGAGGGCCAATATCGTGCACGCACCGACTAGCAGTGATACACACCCCTCTCATTCATCCTCGCCAGTTTAGGGAAGAGCATTTCCCCCACGGGAGAGATGAGGAGACTGAGGCGCTGAGGGATTTCCACACCTGGCTCATGACCTCGGGCTATTCAGTGGCAGTCAGGGTTTGAACTTAGGTCTGTCTGCCTCGGTAGTAGACTGTGCTTTTAACCGTCCTGCAATTAGAACCTCTCTCTCTCTCTCTCTCACACACACACACACACACACACACACACACACACACACACACACACTCAGGCACAATCTCACCATGATCACCGGTGTGAAGTGAGTTGCGTGTGGCAGTGGACGGCCAGCATCTGGGTGGGTGCCCATGCTCCCCGCTCCACTGACTGTCTGGGTCCTGGTCCTGCCGGTGGGTCCAGGTGGAGGGACTGAGGCCAAGGGCTCATTCTCTCCTGGCCTCCCTCTCACAGAGTCCCCTCTTGCTTTTGTCCTCTCGGGGGCCCAAGGGACACTCGCTGTCACTTGGCAAACACAGCACCCTGGCCTCTGGGGAGGGGTCTGTAGACAGACACGAGTGAAAGGAACAGTCTGGGAGATTGCTCAGCTTACTGCCTGCCAAGGGTGACGTGGGTGGCTGTGGGTTTTTTGGGTGCAGGCAGCTGGGTTCCAATCCTAGCGCAGCTGTGCATGCCACGCCACGTCTTCTCTTCTCCGGGTGGAGGGTGGGCTGGGCAGGTGGGCTCCCACAGCCCCTGCTGACTTCTCCTCTGTGACTGAGGAAGGGACAGAATCTGGAAGGGGGGTGTCCTCAGATTCTGACACCCTATGGCCAGTATTGGGGAGCACACCCAGCCACAAACCCGTGCCTTTCCTCATACCTGGGCATCTCAGCATCTCCCCCGCAGTGGGGGGGGGGAGCTCTAGCCAATGCTGGCCACCCCAGGGCTTGGGGAAGGAGGGGGTGTTTGAAGATGGGTAAAATGCCTTTTCTGTATCCACTGACTCCTGAGTTCCCTTCTCCCAAAGGGAACCCTTCAAGGGGGAGGGACTTGCTGGTCTCTACTCCCTGGCTAGACCCCCACGATGTCCATCTCTCCTCAGCCTCCACACCACCTTTCTGAAGTTCTGTCCCCCTGGGAAGTCGTACAAGGAGGCCACGCTGACCGTGGACCAGGTCAGCTCCTTGCCAGCTTTGAGGGTGAGGCCAGGATAGTGGGGTGAGCTTGGGGGATCCAGGGGCTCTACAGAGGGTGAAGGGTGTTGGGAGGGAAGGGAGTAAGGTGCGGGTGGGGAAGTGGCTCTCAGTGCTATGGGATGGGTTCGCGGGCAGGGTGGGTTGGGGGTGGGGGTGGGGTTCTTGAACCTCCAGACCAGTGGTTCTCAACCTGTGGGCCTCGACCATTTTGGGAGTCAAATGACCCTTTCACAGGGGTGGCCCGATTCGCAACAGTAGCAAAATGACAGTGATGAAGAAGCAAAGAAAATAATTTGATGTGGGGAGGGGGTCACCACCACATGAGGAACTGCATGAAAGGGTGATGGCATCAGGAAGGTTGAGAACCACTGCTCCAGACAAAGGTTCCCTGCATGTCACCATGTCTAAGCACCTTCCACATGACCTCACATCCGTGCCAGGAGGCAGAGCAGGTGCAGACCCCTCGCTGCGAGAGGCTCAGTGATAGGGACTCGCTCGGATCTCCCAGCTAGAGGCTTTCTGGCCGCCCTGCCAACGGGCCCTCCAGGGTCTGTCTGTGATTCTGCAGAGACTCAGCCTGGGCCCCGAGACAGTTGTGTGCCACCCATTCCCTGGACCCCTTTCCAGTGGAGCCCCCCCAACCAGATCCCTCTGCTTTCTTTGATGCCCAGTCCTGTGGTGATAGGGAGGTGTGGGCCCCCTGCAGGGCCATTGGGGCTTTGAGAAAGTCAGGGTGCTTACCCCAGGCCACCTGCCAGACCCTCCTTGGCCCACCATGATGGGCCTGTCCTCCTTGCCTACCCTCCTCCATCTCCGGGGTGACCACAGGAATGAAGGACACTGTTCTTTTCTTGCTTTCCTTCACAGTCACCCCCCCAAGACACCTCGAGGTTGAGCTAGCACCCTATTAGACCAGAGTGGGGAGTTGACTATCCATGTCCCTTTTTGGCTTTCTCCACTTTTCCTTGGCTGACTCCTACAAACCACACAACCAGGACACACACAGACACCCTTCACCCCGCCATTGTTACTGGAGAGTTGTGTGCGAGCCACTCCTCTGGGCCTTGGTTTCCACACCTGGACAATGGTGGTGGGGTAGGGACAGCTGGGTGTTTCCCTGTCTTCTCTGCAGGCCCCTGTGTCCCAGCAGGCAGTGTTTACATCAGCCTCCTCCCCTTGCCTCACTCCTTCTGAAGAGACAATCCTGCCAGCCTGGCCCCTGCTTGTGAAGGTTACATACTCAGGGCAGGCTCCCCAGAGGCCGCCAGGGGCTCCCCGAGCACTCTGGAGAGTTGAGTGACCATGTGTGCAAGGCCGAGAGCTGGGCTGGCTGCGGGGCTCCCACATCATGGTCTGGGTAGAAGGAGGCTTTGCATTTGCCACCGTGCCCCGAGAGCCCCTCTCCCTCTCCAGGTGGAGCACCAAGGGCTGTGGGGCCCAGAGGGGAGGTGTACAGGGGGATGTCCTTGCGTCAAATGGCCACGTGGCCCCTCCCAGGTGGCAGGGGGCATGCGTCTAAGGGCAGAGGTGGAGAAGAATGTAAAACCAGGGCTTGAAGCAGAACCAGGGAGAGCGTATGAGGTAGTGGGCGGGTGGTGGGACCAAATGGGGGCTGTCCTCTCACCCACCCCCTTGGGTCCCCCAGCCGCACACCGATCTGCACACACCACGATGTTGGCTTTACTCAGACCTGCGTGCTCCCCTTGGGACAGGCCTGCTGTAATTCATAGAGAGATGCGCAGGTCCGTGTCACTTCAACTCATCCGGTTACTGCAACGGAGTCGGCAGTCCCTTTCATTAGAATCAGAGAATCGGAATCCACAACCACAGTGTTCGCTCAACGGTTAGGGTCCTACCTGTCACACTTTAGGCCTTGACCTTTCCTAAGAGATCTTGGGAAGAAGGCTGAGCCATGGCTTGAACTTGGCTGAGGCTCTTGTAACTGGGGTCAGAGTTTGGCGGCAGAATCTCAGCGACCTCTCTGCCTTCTAACTGAGCAGAAAGGTAGGTGTCCGTGGCATGTGTCACCTGGCTGTGCACGACAAAGGTCAGTGTGGCCTCAGGATGAGGAGAGTAGCACCTTCGGGAGGCTGTTCTCTGCTGTCACTGCATGCTGGGTCCAAGTGAGCTTCAAGGTAGCTTTGCATTCTCGCATCTGTCACATGCATCAGAGACACTTAAACACTTTCTTATGACTTGCAGATCTCGAATGACTTCTACCGTAGCCAATGGGAGTGGGGCTGCACAGGGAGGCACGTTTCTAAGTTCATATTACAGCCGCTTGTGGCATGGTGGGTTACATGATGGGCAGCCAACTGCAAGGTCGGTAGTTTGAACCCCACAGCCACTCTGGGGGAGAAAGATGAGGCTTTCTACTCCTATAAAAATATACAGTCTCGAAAACCCACAGGGGCAGCTCTCCTCTGCCTGATAAGTTCCTTATGAGTTGGAATGGACTTAATGGAAGGAAAACTCCGCCCCAACCCCCCAATACTTTGGCAGAAGAATTGTGACTTCTCCCTGAGGAGATCTGAGGTCATAATCTAAGTGCCCAGGGTCAGGAAACTGGAGGGAAACTTGGAGACCATCCATTCCAGCCCTTATCGAATGTTCTCCAGCCTGGCCTCTCTGATTGGAAACTGAGGTCCAGCAAGACAAGCGTCCTATCCAGTGTATCCTGGTGCAGAGTTGGTTGACAGGTGCCCATTTCCAATCCGGGCTTAGTTGAAGTTCAACCCCTACCCTGGGGGGAGGTGTCAGGTGGCCCATGGCCCCAGCATTGCATGGGACCCACACATCTTTGTTTGGCAATAGGCTGTCCCCGCAGGACCTGGGCTCTGTTCTCAGTCCTAAAGCAGCAAGCCCTGTGCTGGGCTCAGGAGACCTGTCTGTCCTATTCCATGAATGTCATATGTGCCCTCTTTTTCCATGTATGTCGATATGACCCCTGCAGGTGTTAAGAAGCTGGGCATGGGGGAACACCTCTCTCTATGCCCCCCATCCCCCATTTCAGGGACCAGGTGAGGGTGGGGCTGAGGGGCAGCAAGGCTGGATTAGAGCTTGAGGAGGAGGCAGGTGAGCGGGTGGGTCAAGGGCACAATTGAAAACTCCGCCAGGAGTGGGGCCAGCCACTGCTGCAGGACTGTGGGTGGGTGAGGACAGAGGCCTGCTCTTCTGCAGCCCACAGAGGTGAGCCTGGACTTGAGGGCCATTTCTAAAGGAGCAGACACCTGAGAGCTTGACCTGAGCTTACCCGTTGGGCTGCCAACCCCAAGCAAAGTCAGCAGTTCGAAACCACCCACTGATTCACCAGGGAAAGATAAGGCTTCCTGGTCCCATAAAGACTGACGGTCTGGGAAACCCACAGGGGTCGTTCTACCCTGTCTTTGAGGGTTGCTGGCCGTGGGTGGTTAGGTTTGGGTCTGCTCCCCATAAAGAGTGTCTGTTTCGAGAACCCCAAGGGGAAACTCCACTCTGTCCTACAGGGTCACTATGAGTGGGGATGGCTTGATGGCCGTGAATTTGGTGTGAGGTTGAGTCAATGCAACCTTCAGAGAACCTAGGGCAGAGTGTTAAGCTAGGAGTCAAAGGTCTGGGTTCAAATCTACTTGCTAGCCATGCTAACTAGGGTGACTCACTGCACAAGAGGAAGGCCGGGGGAGGGGGGACAAAACAACAAAGGGAACAAAAAGACAAAAAACACTAGGAGGGGTTGGGGTTGGGGTGCTGTTTCCACCAAGGTGAAGGCTGACCTTAGGAGAGGAAACCCCTTTACTGCAGGAGGCCCAGTCTGAGACTGTAAGTCTTCCGGAAAATATACGGAAGCACTTTCCAAACATGAGAGCCATGCACAGAGGGAATGGGTGTCTTTGTGCGGTAGTGAGCTCCCTGTCCCTGGAGGGAACCAACCAGGGTATCCGAGGGAGATTGGACAAGGTTCTCCTCACGCTGGAACTTTGTGTCTCTAACCTGCCCTTGTTCTCCTTTGTGTCATCTGCCACATGTCCTGAGCTTTGGATTTCAGAGCCCAATAGAGTTTCCAGAAACATGCTTTTGAGGCAGGACAAGGGATGCCAGCCTTCGATTTTGCCAAGTACGGACATTGAGCAAAAATATTGTGTACAATCACCGGCCTTTCATTTTTTAAAAAAAATGTTAGTTTTAGAACAAAAATGGGGGAAAAAAGAAAAAGACATAATCCTTGAAGCAAGGGCAGTGTTTTGCATGCACACCCCTGTTTGTCCCCGTTTCCCCCCTTTGTCGCTGGTTGTGAAGAACGCTGTCACCGACTACCACTGGTTCTCAGACCAGCTCTGTGGAGGGGCCGTGGGGACTCGGGTCTACTGTGGACACTTCCCTCTGCGACACTCCAATCCTGGGGGAAGAGGAAAGTTTGCTTCCACGTGAGCCAGGAGAGGCTTGCTGGGAAGTGGGGCCGGGTGTCCCTCTCTTCCCCGGGCCCTGAGGACAAGAGCTGAGTGACTCACACTGTCCAGAAGGCTTTGAGAACTAGGCCCCAGGGAGCTCGGGGCCTGATAGAACTTGGCTCGGGGGCCTGAGTGGTCTGGGAAGAAAGCTCTGTTTTCTTGGCTTGGGTTATCTGGTGGAGTTCTCGGGCTGGTTAATACTGGGGAGGGTCTGCCGGAGTGAGGCCTGGGGGCAGGGGTGGGGAGGAGCCTGCTGGAGCAGGACTGGGGCTCTTAGTCTCGGAAGTCCCTGTTTTCTTTTCGTCTGCTGTTCTATTTGGTATACGGAACTAGCCGAGTGTTTCTGGTCTTGTAAATAATGACGCTGCTTTCTGTAAACAGGGATGAGTGTGGCATGGTGGGACCCAGGTTTCTTCTTTCCTGGCCCAGGGCTGTCTCAGCCTCCACCCTGGGCGGCCAGGGCCAGGGCCTTGAGGCTCATCTGGTGGTCTCTGAGCATCAGTCTCTGACTCCCTAGCCCCGGCTCCCGCCCGTGCTTCCTGCCTGCAGACCGTCTCTGCCTCGCCGGCTCTGACTACACGTGTCCACTCTGTAAAAACCCAGCAAGGTCTGGAGACCTGCCCGAGGAGGTGCCAGGTGTGGCTTCTCAGCTTGCAGCAGCTCCGTTTCTACCCGTGTCAGCAGTTTGCAGCTCCGATCCCAGGCCCCGGACCGAGCTGCTTCTATGATTTGCAAAGAGCTCTCCTGAGACTGATGATACACAGTGAAATGTCCTGATAGGTGTGCCGCCTCTCAAGAAGCCACCGAGATGGGGGGAGTCGGGATGGAAGTGGATATTCATTTTAAATGTTTAAATCAGAGTCCCGCATGCACACAGAGGAGAAGCACGTTATTCCAACAAAGGCTTGCCTTTTGATCCCAAACCAAACCAGTTACAGAGCAGGGATGCGTCAGAGGGGTTTCTTGGCTGCCATGTTTCTGGAAGTGGATGGTCAGGCCTTTCTTGGGGCGCGTGGCTGCTTGGGTTTAACCACCCATCTTCCCTGTCACAGCTGCACGCTGAGTCATTGTGTGTGCCACCCTGCAGAGCAGCAGTTCTCAACCTGTGGGCCGCGACCCCTTTGGGGCTGGAACAACCCTTTCACAGGGGTCGCCCGATTCATCACAGTAGAAAAATGACAGTGATGAAGTAGCAACGAAAATGATTTGATGGTTGAGGGGTCACCACCGCATGAGGACCTGTATGAAAGGGTGGCAGCATAAGGAAGGTCTAGAACCACTGCTCCAGAGGGACGATGGTCAGCTCTTGGCGATTCTCTTGGCCTTTGCGTCCACAGCTAGGAAGAATACAGTTGCATTGCCAGGTCTTGATATTCCAGGCTTTCATCTCCCCTGGCGGTGATGGAGTCATGCAGGCAGGCGTTGGGCTGCTCATCAGAAGGTCAGCAGTTCGAACCCACCAGTTGCTCCTTGGAAGAAAGACAAGGAGACTTTCCTCTCAAAAACGCAAAGAGGCTGTCCTGCCGGCCCTGGAGAGGCTGCTGTGGGGTGCCATCGACTCAGTGGCAGTGAGTCTGGGCTGGGGTTTTTGAGAGGTGGTTTGTGCTCCACTGCTAAGCGATTCTAACCCCCTGAAACAGTTCTATTCTGGAGCATCCAACCAGAACCCCAGTCTGGTCTGCCCTCCCCTCTCCCTGCCCTGCACCCTCTCACAGCACCCTTCACTGATGTTATTGAGATCAAGATTCAGTTCTTACACGATGATGACGTTGTATACTATGTAGAGCTGAAGTGCCTCAGGAAGTCAGGTGACATCAGGAGCCTTGGTGGCTCGGGTGGCATGGTGGTTACACGTTGGGTGGCGATCTGCAAGGCCCAAAGTTTGAGACCACCAGCCCTTCCTCAGAAGAAAGAGGGGGCTTTCTACTCCCCTGAAGAGTCACCGTCTCAGACACTCACAGGGACAGGTCTACCCTGTCCTACAGGGTGGCTGTGCGTCAGCATCCCCTCTCTGGCGGTGAATGAGTAGGGTGTCGTGGATGACATGCTAGGCTGCGAGCCCCAAGGTCAGCAGTTTGAACACACAAACCTCTCTGTAGGAGAAAGACCCAGCTTTCTGTTCCTGTAAAGATTTATGGCCTCAGAAACCCAAAGAGGGGCTGCTACCTTATCCTGTTGGGTCGCTTTGAGTCGAGTGGACTCATAGCGGTGATGGTGACTTAATTTTTTCCCCTGCGGCCCGTGCGCCCTGTTTGGGCTTTTCCTGGATGTAAGAGTTGTTTTGCTCAGCTTTCCATGCACTGCTCATGAAGTCAACATCAGACCTCTGCCGGTTGTCTTAATCTCCTGTAAAGGTTATTCAGAAAGGAGACCCTTTCAATGCATTCAATTTTCTTAGTGACAGCACTCTTGGAGGGGAAGAGGGGGAAGGAAGTGGTGCTAAAAAACCCAGGGACAAGGGAACAACAAATGATCCAAAATCAGTGGCGATGAGGATGCAGGAGGCCTGGTAGGGCTTGATCAAGGGCAATGTAACCAAAAGGAATTTTTGGAACCAAAATAAAGGCTGAACATGATAGTGGGACAAGAGGAAAGTAAAAGGAAATAGAGGAAAGAACTTGGAGGCAAAGGGCATTTATAGAGGTCTAAATACAGGCATGTACATATGCAAATATATTTATATATGATGATGGGGAAATAGCTCTATGTGCATATATTCATTGGTCTAGTACTAAGGTAGCAAATGGACATTGGGCCTCCACTCAAGTACTTCCTCAATGCAAGGACACTTTGTTCTATTAACCTGGTATTCCATGATGCTCCCCTTCCTGACATAATTGCTGAAGACAAAGTGGGTACATAGAAAATGTGGTGAAGAAAGCTGATGGTGCCCGGCTATCAAAAGATATAGTGTCTGGGGTCTTAAAGGCTTGAAGATAAACAAGTGACCATCTAGCTGAGAAGCAACAAAGCCCACATAGAAGAAGCACACCAGCCTGTGTGATGACGAAGTGTTGAAAGGATCTGGTATCAGGTATCAAGAACAAAAAAGCATATCATTGTGAATGAGGGGGCGTGGGGAATGAAGACCCAAAGCCCATCTGTAGGCAACTGGACACCCCCTCACAGAAGGGTCGCGGGGAGGAGACGAGCCAGTCAGGGTGCAGTATAGCACCGATGAAACATGCAACTTTCCTCTAGTTCTCTAATTCTTCCCCCCACTGTCATGATTCCAATTTTGCCTTACAAATCTAGCTATACCAGAGGACGTACACTGGTACAGATCAGAGCTGGAAACACAGGAATCCAGGACAGATAAACCCCTCAGGACCAACAATGAGAGTAGCGATACCAGGAGGGGAAAAGGAAGGTGGGGGAGAAAAAGGGAACCGATCACAATGATCTACATATAACCCCCTCCATGGGGGACTGACAATAGAAAAGTGGGTGAAGGGAGACATTGGACAGAGTAAGTCATGACAAAATAATAATAATTTATAAATGATCAAGGGTTTGTGAGGGACGGTAGGGAAGGGGGAAAATGAGGTGCTGATACCAAGGGCTCAAGTAGAAAGCAAATGTTCTGAGAATGATGATGGCAACAAACGTACAAATGTGCTTGACACAATGGATGGATGGATGGATTGTGATGAGTTATACGAGCCCCCAATGGAATGATTTTTTTCTTTTAAAGAAGGAAGTCCTCTTGGAGGACAACCTACTCTAATCAGGACATTTGCCCTCTCACCTATGGTCACAAGGGAGCCTCCCTTGAAGTTGCCTTCTCTCTCAGGTCTTCCACTTGCCTCTTCTCCTCTCTCTGGACACCCCCTTTGTTTGGGGGGTGCACATCCTGCAGCAGTCTCCTGAGACCAGTTCTTTATTCTCCCCTCACACTGACTTTAGAATGGAACGCGATGAGGAGCGAGTCAAGACTGCATGATGTTGAAAGGCCAAAGCCTTTGTTTCTCCATCTTTCTTTGCTCTCCTCCTCCCCTCCTTCCCCCCCTTGCTCTCTGGAAACTTGTAGACTCTGTCTCTTCAAATGATGTGTCTCTGCCTAGTGGGCGTGTGGTGGCCCCATCCAGTTGGGAGACGCGGGTCTGGGGCTTGTGTCGAGCCATCTCCTGCGTCTTTCCTTTGTCCTCTCTTCCTGGAACACTCCTGCTCTGGTTTGTTAGCTGCTCGCTTCTCCTTTCCAACGTTTCCTCTTTGTCTCTCTGCTTTTCGTCCCAGGAGATTTCCTCAGCGTGAGTCTCATTCAGCCTCTTAATGTCTGCGATCCGCTTGGCGCTTCCTGAGTATTGTTCTCTGCTTCATTCTTTCTTATAGCGTCCCCCTTCTCCACCCCGTTATCCTGGATCCAACATTTTCCCGGATCTTTCCTCCGGGTGCTTTGCTTGTGCTCACTGGTCTGAGCCTTCCTTTCATGAAGAGAGCGTCCTTGGCTGTCCAACCGTGGTCTGCTGAGAACAAAGGGTCAAAGGGGGTTGCTGAAAATGAACAAATAATGTCAAGCTGGACCTGCAGGCAGGGTTTCTGGATTGGGAGTGTGATAGTTAAGGTGTATTGTGCCATCCTGGTCAATAAACACATGTGGGGTTAATTGAAGGGCAGAGAGATAAATGGCTCAGTGAGCCTTGCCTTGCTAGTTCTCCGGTCTCTTGCTCTCTGACGGTCGGACCAGGGTGCAGTTGCCTTTGCCAGTTCCCTGCTTCAGCTGGCAAGGCTCACATTCTGTGAGACATCCCTGAGGAGAAGCCACATGGACTTACCCCGAGCAGCCATGGAGCAGCCATGGAGCAGCCATGGAGCAGCCATGGAGACCCCTACCAGCATTTAGATGCTTACACGTTCACTGACTTGGCTTTCCTCCTGCAGTCAGCATCACTGTGTGTGTTTTGTGAGTTTGAGGAGGACTTTGTAGATCGGTGTCGGACATATGGGCTAATGTTGGACTTGTGGGCTTGGACTGGGCTGGGTTGGGATGCTTTCTTAATGTACACTTACTGTTTATACAAAACTCTTATATACATATGAGTTTCTGTGGATTTGTTTCTCTAGTCTACCCAGACTCACACAGGGGTCTCCCAAGAGGGTGAGCAGAGTGGACCCTTTCTTGAGGAATCCCGAAAATGGGGGTGCAGGTGGGGGGGGTGTCTGGCTGCCAGAATTCTAGCACTAAGTTGGAAAAGAAGGCTGGTGGAGCCTAGGGGGCATGGATTGATAGAATCATCAGCTCTGAGCCATGTCTGCTGTTCCCCCGAGCAGAAAACTCTTCCAACTTTCCACAGGGACCTGGGAAGGGCAATCTCCCCACAGAGAATGTAGGAGCTGAAAGGCCTCCAATCTACCCTCTCCGTAGCTGACACCACCCCCAATGGTATCAGATGCTTCTAGTTCCAGCGCCTTGGAAAGGTTTTGGGCTAGAAGTCAGGGAGATTCCTAATGTTGCCACTGCCAGCTCAGGGCCTCGCTGTCTCACCTCTGCTGCCCCCATCTTCTCTCCCACTCTCACGTCCCTCACCTGTTCCTCTTGGTTGATGTCCTCTGAGCCCTGCCCGTGTCCCCCTCTGTCCCCACACCACCCTCCAGCCTGCCAGGGTGTTCCGGGACTTGAATGAACAAACACCTTCCTCCACCTCCCTCCCTGCGAGCACCCTGTGCAAAGATCCCTGGAAAATGTCCATCTTTCCCCCTCTTTGATCTCCTGCCCCAAGAGAAAGTTCCATTGGCCAATAGACATTTGCTAGTCAATGTTTGGTGAATACAAGCTCTTACACCTGGCTGGTGTGTGTTTGCCCATAAGTAAGTGTCAGGCACTTAGGATGTGCTGGGCTAGACCTTGCTTTCTTTCAGGGACGTCTGGGTAGAGAAGGCAAGGAGTCTGGTAGTACTCAGATGTCTGATCCTAGTGCCTCCCAAACCGGGGCCAAAATGGGCTTATCGAAGCTACCTTTGTTGTTGACGTGACATAACAGAATCCCATAAGGTTTCCTATCCTGGAACCATCCGGGGACCAGACTGCCAGGGGTTTCTCCTGTGCTGGATGGGTTTGAACTGCCAACTTTCATTTAGCAGCTGAGCACATAAGTGTTACATCACTCGTAGGTCACACTGCCTCTCAGAGAGATTCAGCCTGAGACAGCTGGCCCTTCTTAGTCCGCCTCTCCTCTTCACTTCTTAGGATGCTGGGTGTCTCAGGCAGTCAGACAGCTCCAGGGACAGTACCTACCCTGCTTCCCCCCCCCCACCCTCCCAGTGGCACCCAAAGGACCTCCCTCGTATGCTTCTACAGCCATCTGCCCAGGCTCGGCACTCAGTGATGGACAGTGGCCGGCACCATGCAGCCCGGTGGAACGTCTCCACCCAGCCTCCTGGTCCCAGCAGGCCTTGCTCTTTTCAAAGTGTTCAAAAATAAAGCAAAAAAAAAGGCAAAACTCTATTGGGAATGATAGACCACTCCATTTGGGATAGAAGGATCTGGGTCCCTGAATTCTTTAACAAATCACACATCTGGAGAGAGTCTGAATCTGCCTATCTTACCTGAGAGAGAGAGAGAGAGCTAGAAAGAGAGAGAGAGAGGCTGTGTGTGTGTGTGTGTGTGTGTGTGTGTGTGTGTGTGTGTGTGTGTGCCGGTACCTGGACTCCTAGCCTATTTTTAATCTACTTTGTCAGAGCCTTTTCACGGTCACTGCCTCACTGCGGCCCCCAGAGCAGACAGGGCCTTTCCAGATGCAGACACTGATGACCACACTTGGAAATGACACGGACAAACTCACAGTGCTCTACTCACAGAGGCCGGGGCACAGTTGGCCTGGGACCACTAACCCCAGCCTAGGCAGCAGCCACGCTCTGTGCTCTGAACTCCCTGCATACCCTGGGCTGTGCTAGCACCGTGCTAGAGGCCTTACTGATTGAGGGGAGTTGGTCCCTGAGTCCTAGCACTGAGCTCCTCTCTGCCCCAAGCTCAGGGCAGGCCTCAGAGCACGCTGTGTCCAGCTGGAAGAGAGAGAATGAAGTCGGCAGGGAGGGCCGAACGCAGGGCTTGTCTGTGTCACCCACCCAGGCCAGCTGGACCTAACGATAATCCTCAGGCTGTATTTAGGCCACTGCCTCACCCCTCCCTCATCTCTGACATTCTCTCTGGCCTGCTCAAAAGGCCGAGGATTGGATGGAGCCTACATGACCACTCCCTGGCCTCAAAGGTCTGCTGTCCCTCATCATGGTTTGCAAAGGCCCTTCTCCACTCTGCCTCAGTTGCTCCTTGGAAAGACCCATCAGGTGCAGCAGTCTTCTTCCCATTTTACAGGCGAGGACACCGAGGCTTCCAAAAGTTTGTAACCCTGCCCAAGGCCACACTGGCAAAAAGACACCTGACCACAATGTTTCTATTTGCCCCTCTGCATGTATGTTAGCCCGGGTACACTAGAGAAACAAATCCAGGGAGACTCATGTGTATAAGAAAGAGTTTTATATAAAAGAGTAATTGTACATTAAGAAAACATCTCAGCCCAGTCCACATCGAGTCCATAAGTCTGGTATGTCTGATACCAGTCTGTAAATTCCTCTTCAGACTCATGTAACACATGCAATGATGCTGCATACAGGAAGATAACAGGCCAGTGGTGGAAAGTCTTGTGGATCCAGTGGCAGTGGAAGCATCTGTAGCACTGGCGTGGTTCTCCACGGGGCTCCTCCAGCTGCAGGGCTCTGGCTGCCATCAGTATAGCTCCATGTGGCTTGTCAACAGGAATGTCTTGCAGGGAGATAAGCGGAGAGAATATCTGCCCCCCAGTGAGCTATTTATCTCCTTTGTGCCTCCAAATGAGGTCATCAAGCTGTGACCTAATTGACAGCCTAAACTCTACCCCATTCACTCGTAATAGTCTCAAGTTGACACCAGATAATGTAACTACAACAGCGAGCTTCCTTATCTTCTGCAGAAAATGAAATCAAGGTTATCAGGCTAGTGACACAGGGGTGTACCCCTGCATACATGCACACACAAAGCTGCAGATGTTGGATTCGTGTACATGGTGTAAATGAATATGTATATGTGTGTTTAGGAGTGTACTTGTGCATATGCATATCTGTATGTGCGTACATGTATGCATGATACATATGTGAACACATGCAGGTGTGTAGTTTTTTTTGTGTGTGCACATGTGTATGTGTGTAATGGGTGCCTGCGTGGATGTAAGTGCCTGTGTGTGTTAATTATGATGCTTTCTCACTGCTCCAGAAGTCTCTATTCTGGGCTGAATGGCAGCCTGCAGGGTGGGCACAAGCTGGTGGCCAGGACCTGGGCAGGATGAAGGGACAGAGCTGCCCTCAGGCAGAGATCACCCATCTCTGCACTGGGTCTAGCTCCTTAGGGCAGAACTCTCCAGCTCCATTGACAGTCTCTGGGATCCTGCGGCTGGCGTGGGAACTGCCTGATCCTACATTCCCAAGCCAGGCTCACCCCGAGGGTCCAAGTATTGACCTGAGACAGAAGAGAGGCCAAAGGGCTGGGCCTGTCCCACCAGCACCCTGGAGCCTGGGGCTTCACCGACCAGAAAGAATCGCTTGGGATCCAGAGTCCCCTGGAGGTGATTAACAACGGGGGTGGGGGTGGGGTGGCTGGGGCCAGAAATGGCACCGATGACCCCAGCTTGTGGCCACCAGGGTCCACTCAGCAGAGTGTCAGCCCACCCTCAAGCCTGACCTCTGCCAACACAGGAGGAGGGAAGGGAGCTAGGCTGCCTGGAAAATCTGGGGAGGTCCAGGCCTGGAGTGGGGAGGTTGCGTATACATGATTTCATCTAATCCCCAACCTAACCTAACCAGGAGAAGAGGGACTGACGGCAGTCCTCACTCAGAGCTGGCACGCGGAGGACCAAAGGACTTAAGCCTGCGCAAGTCAATCAATAGAGGCTCCGCCCCAGCCCAGCCCAGCCTGTGGGAGGGTCCCGACTCCCTGACTCAGAGTCAGAGCTGCAGGGCAATTAGGCAGCTGGCTCACTCCTGCGTTTGCAAGCATCGTTAGATCCCTTTCTGACAACTTCATCAGCTAGCAGGGCTTGGAATTGGCAAAAATCCTTATTTAGACATTCAGCCAAAGAATTAAGAAGTGGCTGATTTCGGAAAAAAAGCTCAGTGGTGTGGGAGGCGTCTCTGTTCCCAGCCCGAGGTGGCAGCTGGGGGACAAGAACATGACATGCAACCTCAGCCCTGCCACTCACATCCCATGGCCTTGGGCATGGCGCCCCTCCGCGTGGGCCTCTGCTGGCTCCCCTCTCACATATCTCCAGTGGGATAACACCTGAGTGGGAGAGTCTGTTCCCAGGGGACAGGATGCCTGATTCTGGTGGGCTCAGCCATGTCCCACCCGCTGTCAGAGCAGGACGTGTGGAAGTGTTCTGTCCTTGTTCACACAGACCTTCATGTCCCCTCGCATGCCAGCCCTCTCTGGCAGCTGCAGCTGCCTCATGATCTCTGGTTTCTCAAAGGGGGGGTCAGGGTGACCAAGTGGCCAGCCCGTGCCATCCAGCTGGCCCCCTCGTCAAAGGCCAGAGCAAGCTGTCACCTGCAGTCCGGCTCTCCTTTCTTCCTATCCCGCACTGCCCTTCCTGGGCAGTCTTTCGCATGCAGTCTAGCTTGCTCAGGCCTTTAGCTGGCTCTGCCAACGATTCAGGAGTCCTCTCAGAGCCGCCACGGGCAGAGTGATACCTCCCCACCAGGGAGAGGCAGTTTGGCAGTGTGGAGGCAGAAGCAGCTTTGGAAGAACATTGACTGGAGTCTCAATCTTCCCAGGATGACCTTGGGCAAGTCACTTAACTTCAGCTCCCGGGAGCAGCAACGCCCAGTCTCCAGGGTCTGTCAGGATTGGGGAGACCTGTGCCCCGCTGAGGCCTCCTCAGCAGTGCACACACAACAGCATGTGGATGTCCCCTAAGGGACGGGTCAGCCAGGACGCTGAGGCGTCTGGAGGAGGAAGGGCTGTCCAAGTGGCGGACCCAGGCACCCCAGCCACTCCGGGCGGGGATGGGCGGAGGGCAGTGGGACACGTGGATGAGTGAGTGAGGCATGGACTGGGCTTCCTTCCAGAGCTGGGGCCTCCTCTTTTGCTTCTGTGGCCAACAGAGTGGTATTATTTTAAGAGGATTGCTTGATCCCTGGAGGGTGGATGGGCCCTTGGGACGATTGCCTGGAGGTCATATTTAAACCTTAACTGAAAAGACCACCTGAAATCACCCCCCGACCGAACACCACTGTTGTTGCCGTTGTTAGATAAGGCATGTAGAGGAATGTGGTAGTGACATCATCTGTCGTCAATTTGAGACTTAGGAGTGAAGGAGTGGAGCCTGTCAATCAGGTCGCAGCTTGATGACCTCATTTGGAGGCACTAAGGAGATAAATAGCTCACTGGAGGCGGGACCCAGGCTTACTCTGTTCAAGGTATGTTTACTGACAAGACACAGGGAGCTATGCTAGAGCCCTGGAGCTGAAGGAACCACGTGGAGATCCCTGCCAGCACTGAGATGCCTCTACTGCCACTGGATCCACAAGACTTTCCACCCACTGGCCTGTGATCTTCCTGCATTCGGCATCATTACATGTCTTGCCTGAGTCTGAAATGGAATTTATAGATTGGTATCAGACATATGGGCTAATATCAGACTTGATCTGGACTGGGCTGGGATGTTTTCTCAGTATTGTTTCTCTTGTATATAAAATTCTTTCTTATACACATATGAGTGTCCATGAATTTGTCTCTCTAGTCTAACCCAGACTCACAAAGAGGTTCTGACTCCCCCAGACCCTTCATACAGCAGAGTGAAACAGTGCCCCTCCTGCCCCGCCCTGCACCAGCCTCCCGACAGCTGTCATATTTGGGCTCATCATTGCTGTCACTGTGTCGCCCACCTCCTCGCGGGCCTCCCTCTTTCTGATGGCCTTCCACTTTACCAAGCAGGATGTCCTCGCCCAGAGACCCATCTCTCCTGCTCACGTGTCCAACGTGTGTGCCACGACGTCTCGCCCTTCTGACTTCTAAGGAGCCTCCTGGCTGTCCTTCCAGGACAGATTTGTCGTTCTTTGGGCAGCCCGTGGGACTTTCGATATTCTCCGCCAGCAGCAGCATCCAGAGGCATCGGTCTTTCTGCGGTCTTCCTTCCTCACTGTCCCTTGCGGGCTGTCCCATGCCTAGGTGAAGCAACAGTTTAATTGACCTCATTTTTAAAAAAATGGTGCACCTTAAGCATTGTGCTCCTTTAAGAATGATCTCCTCCGTCTCCGGTGCTCTAGACGGGGTACCAGGAGAGGCTGGCCCCTGGAACAAAGGACCCACTGTGTGGCAAAGCCGAGAGGACGGCCTTCCATGAGGCGGATTGTTGCTGCAGCTGCACCATGGGGCTCAAGCACAATGATTGTGGGGGGCACAGGGCGGGGCGGGGTGCCTTTGTGTTGTACACAGATGGGGCCTCTGTGAGTCAGAGCCAACACGACGGCACCTAACTGTCACCACAGGTGGGACCCAATGGACAATAGCAGTCTGATCGACAACGAGATAGGAACCTTCAGGAGCCGTGAGCGGACTTTGGTGAGGGAAGAAGGACTCTGTGGGGGATACACAGCTCAAAGGGTGCTGTTGACACCCTTGAGCGTCCATGGAGAAGCTGGTGGATTGGGTGGATGTGTTGCTGCGTACTTTCAACAACAACACCGAGTCAGAAAGGAGAAAGAACAACGGAAGGATGCATTGTGTTTGCATCCCTCAGAGGGCCGTGGGCTGCGAGGAGACGGAGGAGGGGAGGGCAGCGGACAAGTTTGTCCAGCACCTGGGTCACAGAATTGTGCTCACAGGAAACAAGATCAGCAAACCCAAGTTCAGCTTTTCAAGAGTTCTAGGCCCCAGGGGACTTTCTCAACCTCCTGGCGGGAGGCTTTACTCCACTCATGTCGTTTCTGATAACTATATTTGTGCCCCCAGAGACCTTCGACTTGCTCAAAAATAGAAAAGTAAACAACATTGTTCCTAAAGAGCCTCTCCCCACCCTTAATGAGGTGCTGGCCCGGCTGGCCGGGGCTCTGTTCCCAGGCTTTCCTGGGGCGGGCTGCTGCCTCCTTGGGGATGAGACAAGACGCCTGCAACTTCAAAGGGCTTCCCAGTGGCTTGAGGGCTCATGTGGGGGAAGTGTGGTGGCCTCTGGCCCCGAGGCTGCCCCTACCCCAGCTACACTGCTGGCTGGAGGGCAGACCAGGCCCAGCACAGGCCCCACTCTGGAGGGACTGGTGAAGGACGGTCCCCGGCTTAAGGAGGCCTGGTAGAGTAGGGGTTGGTTGTTGGACTATGAACAGAGAGGTCAGCGGGTTTGAGACCACCAGCCATTCCTCGGTAGACAAAAATTAGGCTTTCTACTTATGTGAAGAGCGACAGGTTCTGAAACCCACAGGGGCAGTTCGACCCTGTCCTGTAAGTTTGCTTTGGGTCAGTATCAAGTGTGTTTGTCTCTCCCGTGTAGCTCTGGGTCATGGGCCCATTCTGTTTGCCAGCCACTGGGTGAGGCTCTCTGGGCGCAGCCCCCTCACGTTTCCCAGGCTCCTGGCTTTGTAGCTGAACATCCTGCATGCGGTTGCACATGACCTCAGGAGCACAGCTGGGCGGGCAGCCTTGGCTCTGAGACGGGTTCTTTCTCTGCAGAGGTGGCGTCCTGCCCGGAGAGCGGTTCCTCAGCTCTGTCTTCTGGGCAGACAGAGCAGGAGAATCTTTCAACGGGAAAGCTGCTCACCAGGTCCAGGTCCAGCCCCATCTCCCTCAAGTGCAGTCCTCCTTGGAGAGGCCTCTGTGCTACAGTGGGTGGGGAGTGCCGGGGCCTGAGAAATACAAAGGGAGAGAGGAGGAGGCAGCGTAAGGGCACGGCAGGGATTCTTGACAAAGTTACTTGTTCTCTATCAACCTCTGGCTACTTTAAAGAAAAATGTAGACATTGACGGATGCTTTAAAAGATAAAGACCGTGAGACCCAGCTGGGGCCTTCTACTGGACTTAAATTCTTCACATCCACATGTTGGGCAGCTAACTGAAAGGACAGCAGTTTGAAACCACCAGCCACTCCTCAGGAGCACGGCGGGACTTTCTACTCCCATAGAGTGACAGTCTCAGAAACTCATGGGGGGCAGTATACCCTGTCCTGTAAGGTCATGATGAGTCAGAATCAACTCTATGGCAGTGGGTTTTATCGACCCCCAAGACTGTAACTCTTATCAGGAAGCAGGTAGCCTCATCTTTCTCCTGAGGAGTAGCTCGTGGGTTTGAACTCCTGCCTGGCAACCTATGTAGTCCAGTGCCTAACCCACTGTGCTGCTGGAGCGCTGTCTTTGTGATCACTGCTTTGTTGGCTGACATCAAGTCAGTTGCCAACATGTCTTCATCTTGACTTCAGCTGCCCTGATTCATATTGGCCGTGAAAAGGGCACTGCCACCCAGCCCAGTTCTGCACCAGCTCCACGATCAGTTGTGAATGGAACTGTCGGGTTCCACAGGATTCACTGGCAGATTTTCAGAAAGAGATGGCCAAGCCTTTCTTCCTAGTCTGACTTAGTCCAGAAGCAGTGCTGAGACCTGCCCTACAGCGTCGTCACACCGAGAGGGGGTGCCGGTGCATGAGTAGACTGGTGGGGAAGAGGGCCCGAGGCCACCCCTCTGCCCGCATCGAAGTGTGTTAAGCCAGGTTGACTAGAGAAGCACATTCCGTGACACTCACATATGTGTAAGGGATAGCTTGATGTCAAGAAGAAATGATGTATCACGCCAACATCCCAGCGCAGTCCAGATAAAGTCTGATACTAGTCCACAAGTCTGATACTAGTCCAAGTCCATAAATCCTTCTTCAGACTCACGCAGCCACACACAATGATGCAGAGTGCAGGAAGATCTCATGATGATGGGTGAAGTCTTGTTGATCCAATGGCAGTGTAGACATCTCCAGGGCTCCTGCAGGTCCCCAGCAGGGTCTCTAAGTGGTTCATCAGCAGGAAGGTGAAGCAGAGGTGGGGGGAGGGGGGGAGGGGAAATGTTCCCAGGACTCTCCTTCTGAGAAGGCCACGCCCACAAGGAGGCATCATCAGGCTGTGACCTGATTGACAAGCTAAATTCCATCCCTTCACTCTTCCGCCTTCAAGTTGACAGGAGATTGTGTAACGACCACAGAAGGTGAGACTTTTTCTTTTTTTATATATATATTTTTAAAATCATTTTATTGGGGGCTCTTACAGCTCTTTTTTATCTTTTCATCTTATTTTATTATTTTTTTATTAGGGGCTCATACAACTCTTATCACAATCCATACATATACATACATCAATTATATAAAGCACATCTGTACATTCTTTGCCCTAATCATTTTCAAAGGATTTGCTCTCCACTTAAGCCCTTTGCATCAGGTCCTCTTTTTTTATTTTTCTCGATACTTTTTCACTGAACCACCAATGACAGGAGAAGGATGTCTCAGTGAAGTCCCTCATAGGGTCTAGGCACCCAGGCCTAGCTCCTCTGACCCCCGGAGCCAAAGCCAGAAGCAAAATGCACCTGCCTGCAGCTGCCTGCAGGACAAGGTTTGCCTGTCAATGTGTCCTTGTAGCACACTTTCCACTTAACTTCCTTTTCATATTTATTATTAAAATGGTCTGTCAATACATTTGAAAATGTGATCCCTTAGTACCTTACCACGGTAACATACGTTTCTGTTTACTATTTTCTTTTGCCCTCTATGTTAGACAGAGTTCTCTAGAAAAACAAAACCGGGGCATTTATTATATATATGTATTTATCCAGCACAAAGGAATATGACAGCTAATTAGTCCACACAGCAATACAGAGGGCTCAGTTCAACTCACTTCTGTGGAAAAGTTTCAGTGCTGGAAGTCCTTCACTCACGAGGACTGTCGGGTCTAAGGTCAAGGAAGCAGACAAGTGAGTCTTCCCTCGGGCAATGCAGGCAGAGTTCTCTCAAAGGCAGCAAACAGCAGGGCTTAACGAAGCAGGCCCGGATGGGATACTGAACTCAAGGGATGCAGGATGACAGGATGCACCAGCCTCAGGCTCAAGTGATGTACACTCCAGCAGCCTGGCGAAGCAGGTCTCTAAGGAACCTCGAGCTCCAGTGACATGATGCACGGGTTGACTTGTCCCACAGGTCACGCAGCTCACAAGTGGAGGAAGAGAGCTAGTTAAAGCAGCCGCACGCTGCCTGATCATGAGAGAGAAAGAGAGAGGGACAGGACTTGCTGAGCCATTTATCTCTTTGCCCTCCAATCAAACTACGACCTGATAAATCCCGCATGTCCCTATTGGTCAGGTTGGCACAATACACTGACCTATCACACCCTCATTTCCCCAGAAACACTGCATTTTATGTCCTTGTAAGACAGGTGTAGACACGATTCTCTTTTTTTTCTTTCTCCCCTCTCCACTAGGCATAAATATTTTCCATGTCGCTGCACAGTCTGTGCCATTAACATTCTAATGGTCACATAATTGCATTGAGGTCTGATTTCCTGAACCGTCCCCTCACTGCTGGACACTAACCTTGTTTTCAGGGTTTATTTTGTTTTCTGCTACTATAAATAATTTTGCAATAAACATCCTCATTTATTATTTTCTTCATCTTTTTGGGGAAAAAATTCTTAGCTTAGATTTCCAGGTTCGCCTTGGATGTCATAGTTGGGTAGGGTGGTCCATGCTGGGAATGTGAGCAGTGGAATTCTTAACATGATCACAACACTGTCTGCCTAGCAACATGGAAGACATGTATGTTGACCAGAGGAGAAAGTGCAACACAAAGAATTTGGGCTTTACAATGCCTTTAAGCCCAGGTCCCTGGGGTAGGGGGTGGCAGGGTATGAGCAGTGGGCGCTTAGCTACTAACTTAAAGGCTGGCGGTTCAAACCCATCCAGGGATGCCACGGAAGAAAGGCTTGGCAATCTGCTTCCGTGGAGCCACAGCCGAGAGAATGCTGGGAAGCAGTCGGACTCCGCAACCTACGGGGTCCCTGTGAGTCATGACCCACTCTTCCGACCCAGGCGCGAGTTTTAGACTCCACGCCAATGATCGAAGACACATCAGCAGAGACCTGGCTCTGGGTTGACTGGGACCCGTGAAGGTCTCTTTGCAGATGGTTTTCCGGTAAGCAGTTGTGCGGGTGTGGTGACTCCACCCATTTTACCCATCCTCCCGTGAGGGGCTCTGGTGGAGTCTTGGCTACAGGTGGGGCTGCAATCTGAAGGGCCGGGCCTTCAAAATCCCCGGGGCTCTGCTAGAGGAAGACTTCTTTCTCCTCCAGTCAGCACTCCCAGAAACCCACAGGACGATCATCATGAGTCAACCTTGACGGCAATGAGATGCGGGGTCCAGGCTTTCTATTCAGCAACTCACGGGGGCCATTCTACCTATCCTGGAGGGTTCCGATGAGTTGATAGTATCAACAGCAGTGGATTTGGTTCGGGAGTTTTAAGAGGATGCTGTGTAAGAACTTGCCCAGGCACTCAGTGTTGGCATGGTCCACCTGTGGCTGGTGGGGCACCTCAAGGCTGTGTCAGCCCCTTGGCCATCCTGGCACTCTGTGGGCACACCCTTTGGCCCCAGGGCCCAGGTCTTTCCCTCCCGTGCTGAAGGAGACATGCTGTGGACCCAGGTGCAGGACTCACACCATTCCTGACAGCCATGTGCTCGACTGGGCACGCCATCAAATGCGGAGGCTTGCAAAACCTTTTCCACTTCTCACCTGCATCCCACCTGGAGCTGGCACCGACTGGCACCAGGCACGGTGGGCTCCTCAGCCTTGCCCTGCCTGCTGGCCCCCAGACTTGACCCCAACCTGGGCATCCGTGTCAGGGTGATGCAGGTCTCCCTGGGAAGGTGGGAGAGGCTCAGCTGTGGGGATTAGACAGACCTGTGCGGACATTTCTGCTTTCCTTCCCGGGCTCTGAACCAGCTCTTTGGGGTTCACTCATTGCTGACAAAGTGAAAGTGGAACAGCAGAATCAGTAATATTTGAGTGTACAAGAATGGTGTCCAGAATAGGATAACAAACAAACAAACAAACACCACAGATTGGCACCCACATAGAGATGCAATCTTCCTCCTCGGAAACAGGACAGTGTGCACACGTTTCACACACCAAAGACCCCCAAACTCGCTACTATCCAGTCAATGCCGACTCATAGTGACCCTAGAGAGCAGGGCAGCACTGCCCCTGTGGGTTTCCAAGACTTTAACTCTTTACGGAGTAGAAGGCCTCATCTTTCCCCCTTGGAGTCGTTGGTGGTTTCAAATTGCTGACCTTTGTGGTTAGCAGCCAATGTGTAACCACTATGCCACCAGGCAGCAGGCACAGCAAAGAAAATCCCTTCAACTACAGAGTCAGAAATGATTGTGCCCAGCCCAACTAAGGCTGCCAGCCACACCACTTTGACTTTCTGTAGCTCTCCACAGTCCTGGCAGTAAGCCAGTCTCCTTCATCCGGTCTCTGAGGTCAGTGACCCTGTGCTCTCTTTCTTTCTTTTTTTCTAATTCTTCTTTTTCCTGATCTGGAACACACATGTTTTACAAATCTGGGTCAGCTCAAGTTTCACTGCATCGTTTATGATGGAAGCTGTTCTAACCGGTTTGAAATCCCATTTCCCTCTTATATTTGGCTAAAATACGCAACTTCTTCATTCCTTTCTCGTTTTAATCTATAACATGGACACACCTATGCCCATCATCTGGCTATTGGAAGGAATCAATGTAATCATGTGCGTGAGTGTGCCGGACATAACACTGGACATGCATTAAATGTTGAATAGGCATCATTTTTCTGTTTTCCTTGTCCTCCTTGAGACCCAGTGAAGGTATGGATAAGGTGTGGGGCTTAGAGGTACAGGGTCAACTAAACTCCAAGACCACTGCTATTGAGTCAATGCCAACTCACAGTCACCCTGAACAGGATTTCTGAGGCTGTAAATCTTTCTGGGAACAGCATCTCATCTTTCTCCTGTGGAACAGCTCCTGGCCTTGTGGTTGTCAGTCCGACACTTACCTGCCAGCACCGCCACGGCTCCTAACTGGGCTAACAGTAGGGGCTTAATAAATGTCTGCATGATGGTGACTGGACCAAAGATGGAGTCTGCTGCCAGCCGTAGCCATCAAGAGCAGCCAGCTGAGCTTGGGGCAATGTGCCCAGGATGCAGGGGGAGGGAACAGAGAGGCCACTGGAGGTTTAAAACATTTAATGATCCATCGTGCCAGGGGCTGGAGCAAAAACGTACCTGTGAATGGCTTATGTTTGGACTTGCTGGTGTTTGAAGCGTCATGGATCATCAGAGCAGAGTGAGGACCGGGGAGAAGGGAGGGCAGGGACAGGGAGGGAGGACAGCTGGTAGAGTGAGGGAGGCCGGCTGTGGCATGATCCCCACTCACTTTGCGTTCCCCCAGTCAAAGTGACCGGCAAAATAGAAGGACTGTCCTCACGTTGATGCTGACGAAAGAGCAATTGTGCCTGGATAGGAAATTATACATCTTACAGAGTTCCCAGTGGGAAGAGCATTCCCAGGGGGCCCTGAGATAGTGTCCCCAAACAGCTGCAAAGCAGCCTGGACTTCATGTGAGGGCCTCCGGCTGCTTACAAACAGGAAAGCCACTTATAAACCACAAGCAGGAACCCAAAAGGGTCACAGGCAAAGTGCAGCCCTGCCCCTGGAGGCAGAGCCCAGCCTGCTCCCATGGGAAGCAGAGCCGACGGCGTTCTGGGCAGTTCTCTCAACTGTCAGGTGGCTCTCTGGTCTTGTAATGGCCTCACCACATTGGCAAGCATCTTCTGCTTTGTACCACTGGCCTTGAAGTCCAGGTGCATCTTGTGCTCACAAGACATCTTTAGAGTGATGAACAGCAAGGATGTGACTTTGAAGACTAGAGTACGCCTGACCCAAGCCACTCCACAGCCTCATCTGCCTGTGAAAGTTGGACAATGAGTAAGAAAGACTGAAGAAGAATCGATGCACTTGAACTGGGGTGCTGGTGAAGATACTCAAAGGACCATGGCCTGCTGAAAGGACAAGCCGATCTATCTTGGAAGAAGCTCGGCCACAGTGCTCCTGAGAGGTGAGGATGGAGAGGCTTCATCTTACATGCTCTGGACATATTGTCCGGAGAGACCAGTCCCTGGAGAAGGACATCGTGCTTGATAAAGTAATGGGGCAGCGAAAAAGGGGAAGGCCCCTCATCGAGATGGATTGACTGGCTGCAAAAAGGGCTGTGGCATAGCAGCAGCTGTGAGGGCAGGGCAGGGCAGGGCTGTGTCCCCTTCTGTTGTGCAGGGGTCATTATGGGTCAGTACTGACTCGCTGGCCCCAAACAGCA
This sequence comes from Tenrec ecaudatus, assembly GCF_050624435.1. Lineage (NCBI taxonomy): Eukaryota > Metazoa > Chordata > Mammalia > Afrosoricida > Tenrecidae > Tenrec > Tenrec ecaudatus. Next base: position 143,172,524 of record NC_134537.1, read on the forward strand.
GCAACAAACTGGTTCTTTAGAGCACAACCATATAGATATAGATATAGATATAGATCTATCAGTTGTTGTTAAGTTCCCGATCTGAGCTACAAAATTTGGCTCTACCCATAGTACCTCAGTAATGAGACATAGGAAACCATGGTATCGCAGTGTTGCAAAACAAAAGCTTTGTCCGTGGAGCTGATGCCAGCGCATGGCATCCCCCTGTGTGCCAGAGGAGGATGCGCCCCATCGGGTTTTCAGAGACTGGTTTCTCAGAAGTGGGCCTGATCACACATCGCTCTTACCCAGTGTCTCTGACGGGACTCAAACCTCCCTCCTTTCCGGTCAGCATTCCAGTACGTTTGTACCCCAAGGGCTGGCAGCGACTTAATGCCAGCTGGAAGGCTTCCTGGTGGAAGATTTGAGAGATGCAATCACTGTGAGCCCTCTTCCCTCCAATTCTGTAGCCTGTGAGAGCAGAACCCCCCACCCCCCACCCCATCGTCCCATTCTTTTTTGAAAGGGGGGTATTGTCAGGGGCAGGGAACAGGGGGCTCCTTTGCCTTCCTGACCCTCCTGCCTCCTCCTGCCGAGTCTCGGCTTCACTTCACATCTTACCCAAACAGAACCTTCCCCCTCTTCCCTGCTCCTCATACACGAAATTCCATGCAGCCCAGCACTCTGGGAATGTTGGAGGGGCAACAAGGGGTTAGCCTCAGTCTTGAAGAGAGTCCTTATCTTGAAGGGTACCCATCACTTCTGTTCCCTGTCCCTTCCCATCTGCCCCCCACTGTCTCCCCCAAACTAATCATCAAGTGGATTCCGACACATACAGATGCTCTAGGATGGAATGGAACTGCTCTGTGACTTTCCGAGACTGGGAACCCCATGGGAGCAGACTGCCTCACCTCTCAGAGCCCCCAATCGTCCTCCTCCTCTGGGCAGAGTAGCACTTCTCTCGGGCTCACCACAGCAAGGGGCTCTTTGCACTCACAATACCCACCCTCCCCAGAAGCCAGTCGCTTTTCAACAGTGCGTGGCAGTTGTGTCCTCATGAGGGCAGCTAGTAATTGGATCAAAGAGCAAAGCTGTAGAACTGGAGAGCTGGAGCATCAGTCTTCAGCAATAGCACTGGCTGAGGTGCCCCGGGAGAAGGGCCTTTCATCAGAACGGATGAGGCGGGAAATGGAAACCCTTCCTAAATAACTGTGGCAGAAATTGGAAGAGGGACGCCCGTGGGAAGTCGGCTCCAGACCGTGTCTGTAGGAAAGAGTTGGCCGCAGGTGGAACAAACCTGAAGAGCAGGGAGGGAGAGCAGAGGCACTGAGTGAAAGGAGGGTGGGGGCTGGCGCTTCAGGGCAGCCAGGGGCAGAGAATTTGGGGGTGCTGGAGGGCGGAGGATCTCTGTGATGTGTATGCCCCCTAAAAGGTTTCAGGTTGGGTGCTTGCATTCTGGCTGGAATTTGCAAAATATGAGGACCTGAGCCAGCCCATTTTACAGATCAGGTCAGGTAAGAGGCTGAAGGTCACATTTTGGTGCGATGGATGTCGCCCGGGGATGTGAGCATTTTTACTGCATCGCGAGACCTCACAGCATTTATCTCAAGTGGTTAAAAATGGCAACGGATGCCTGTGAGCAGACACTTTATCATGTGGGGAGATTTGCCTAGATAAGAGGTTTCTAAACAGTTGAAGGGGCAATTGATCTTTGGGCTGCCCTCCTAAAAAACCCCACCTTTCTCCCTTTTTATTATTTACTTTCATAGGTTGCACTAAGTGAAAACTTGAGATTGTGTGGATCTGGCCAAAAGATCAAAGATACCAAATCATACAGCTATCAAATGAAAAGTTAGGACAGTAATTAAAAAAAATTATTGGGGGCTCATACAACTCTTTTTTTTAGGGATCATTTTATTGAGGACTCTTATGACTCATAACAATCCACACATCAAATTGGATCTAGCACATTTGTACATTTGTTGGCATCATCATTTTCAAACATTTTCTTTCTACTTGAGCCCTTGGTATCAGCTCCTCTTTTTTCCCCCGTCTCCTCTCGTAAACCCTCGATAATTTAGAAATTATTTGTATTTCCATATTTTACACCATCAACTGTCTCCCTGCACCCACGTTTCTGTTGTTCTTCTGCCTGGGGGAGGGTCCATATACGTCAATCATAGAAGAGATCAGGTTTTAGAAAATATGGCCTCGGTGATGGAAATATTACTGGTGTTTTTAAGACAGAATTTTGTAAGACCAAGAATGTATTTATTATACATGTTTTCTATCAATAACCTAAATGGAAACTATACACATGTCCCTGACCAGATCAAATCAATAGGAATCGAATCAACTACATCTGTGCAAAGAAAACTTGCTGCTGTTGTTCAGTGTTAGCAAGTCGTTTCCAGCCCACCGTGACCTTGTGCCCAATGAAAACTGTCCAGCCTGTGTCACCGCACAATTGTTCCTGTGCTCAAGCCCCCTGTTGCAGCCACTGAGTCAATCCACCTCACTGAGGAAGTTCCTCTCCTCTGCCACCCTTCGACATGACAAACCATGACGTCCTTCTCCAGGGATAGGTCTCCTGACAAGATGTCCAAATCCCATGAGACAATTTCCCCATCCTTACTTTTTTGTTTGTTTTTTTCCTTAAAAAATCATTTTATTGGGGCCTCGTACAACTCTTACGACAATCCATCCATATATCCGTGTGTCAAGCATATTTGTACACTTGTTGCCATCATCATTCTCAAAACATTGCTTTCTACTTGAGCCCTTGGTATCAGCTCCTCATTTTTCCCCTCCCACCTCCCTCCCCTCCCTCATGAACCCTTGATAATTTATAAATTATTATTATTTTGTTATGTCTTACAGTCTCCAAGGTCTCCCTTCACCCACTTTTCTGTTGTCTATCACCCCAGGGAGGGGGTTATATGTAGATCCTTGTGATCAGTTCCCCCTTCCTACCCCACTGTCCCTCAGCCCTCCTGGTATCGCCACTGGATTCCCCTTGCTTCCAGTTCCTATCTGTACCAATGTACATCCTCTGGTCTAGCCGGATTTGTAAGGTAGAATTGGGATCATGATAGTGGGTGGGGAGGAAGCATTTAAGAACTAGAGGAAAGTTGTATGTTTCATCGTTGCTACCCTGCACCCTGACTGGCTCCTCTCCTCCCTGAGACCCTTCTGTAATGGGATAGGTCGCTCACTTAAAAAAATATTTATTTTTAAAAAGTCATTTTATTGGGGGCTCTTACAGCTCTTATAACATTCCATGCATCAATTGTATCAAGCATATTTGTACATAGGTTGCCATCATTTCCAAAACATTTTCAACTTGAGCCCTTGGTATAAGTTCCTCTTTTGTCTCTTCCCTCTCCCACCCTCCTACCCTGTGTATCCTTGATCAATTATATATCATTATTGTTATTTCATATCTCAAAGAGTCCATTGTCTTCCTTCACTCACCGGTCTGACCCCAGAGACCCTGCTCCTTCCACAGCATACCCTAGACTGTGCCTTCCCCAGCATCAGCTGACTCCAGCGCCAGCCTCCTAAGCTGGGAAGAGGGTGCTGGAACAGGTGGTGCCTTCCAGAAGGTTCCTTAGGACAGTGGCAGGTCTCTGTAGACCTGGGATCTGTTGAGTCTGATCCAGGCTCCGGGCCATGTGGTCTCATGGCTGCTTAATCATATTTGACGTCTTTTCTGCCTGTCTCTCCTATTCGTTCTCGTAGTTCTCCGCCTCCAGCTGCTGCTAGGACGCCTCAGCTGGTCCCCCCAGCCCATCTGTCACTTGAAGACAGTTCCCATACGAGCTTCTCTGTTTTTAGACTTCAGGAAGGTTGAACATCGAAAACACAGAGACTGTTTCTTATAAACAGCGGGCAGGAAGGATACACAGTGCTGGCCGACGGAGGGAGTATGTCCATCGAGGTGAATTCCTCACCTCCACACTCAGGGCCCCAGCCTGGAAATGGGACTTGCAGTGTTTCTTCCCTCTGCCTATCGAGGAGCCATGCAGAGCCTTGGAGGGGCCAAGGGACCCGGTAAACTCTCCTGCTTGGTCATTGTATCCATGCAGCTGGGGAAGTGAGAAGACAACCGGAGGAGCACAGAAAGACTGCCTCTCTGCCCAGGGCACCTCCCCGGCATCCTGCCCCATGGCACTCCTTGCCTGCTCTGGCCGGGAGGCCTGCTCTTCCTTGGCCCTGGCTGCCTGGTTCCTTCCTCTGGGCCTGTGTCTGTCCAAGTTCTTCTCATCACACTTTGCTGGCTCTTGATCAGACACTTCGGCCAGCCTCCTTCTGATGGGCCTTCTGTAATTGCTCAGGCCGAGCCCCGTGGGGCAGAGAGGTGGCAGTGCCATCATTTTGGCTCCTGGGCCTAGTCCAGGGCCTGGCACATAGTAACTCACCTTTAAGCATTTGTTACTACTGGGTGGTCCTCACAGTGAACACACTCAACTGCTCACCAGAACTCTGGAGGTTGGAGTTGGGCCTGGAAGTACCGCCAAAGAAAGGCCTGGCACTCCGTTTCCTAAAAACAAAACAAATCCCATGGTGAGCCCGATAGATCACTATTCCGTTCTGCTCACATGGGCCCTGTGAGTCTAAGCCCACAGCACAGCTGCTGGCTTAGCAAGGACTTGACATTCAGATTATGAGCTGTGTTTCTTTCATCCCCAGCTGAGTGAGCCCCATTTTGGCACCGGTGTCTTGTTCTATGAGCCGGGCCAGCTGCCAGGGGCTTGGGAAGCAGGACAGTGCCTCAATCCCTGCATACTTTGTGTGTGGGAATGTGATTTCTGAGTATTCTTGGGGGGATAGATGAACTGCCTGATGGAATCTATTGTGGCGCTGTAGAACAAGCATTGGATTGGGACTTAGCGTTCAAGTTCAGACATTTGGTAGCTGACACGGATCTGGTAAGTGATTGTTTTTTCCTGGGTGTTAGTTTGCTCTCTTTGTAACGTGGAAGTGGACTACATATCTTCTTTGTAACATGGGGGTATGTTATGTATCTTCTTTGTAACACGGGGAGGTGTACTATGTATCTTCTTTGTAAAGGGGAGGTGTACTATGTATCTTCTTTGTAACGCGGGGAGGTGTACTATGTATCTTCTTTGTAACACGGGGAGGTGTACTATGTATCTTCTTTGTAAAGGGGGAGGTGTACTATGTATCTTCTTTGTAAAGGGGAGGTTACTATGTATCTTCTTTGTAACATGGGGAGGTGTACTATGTATCTTCTTTGTACCGCGGGGGTGTACTATGTATCTTCTTTGTATCATGGGGTTGTACTATATCTCTTCTTTGTAACACGGGGGTGTACTATGTATCTCCTTTGTAACACGGGGGTGTACTATGTATCTTCTTTGTAACACGGGGGTGTACTATGTATCTTCTTTGTAACACGGGGGAGGTTACTATGTATCTTCTTTGTAACGCGGGGAGGTGTACTATGTATCTTCTTTGTAACACAGAGTGTACTATGTATCTTCTTTGTAATGGGGAGGTATACCATGTATCTTACCATCCACCTGAGTAATGGACTAGGCTTATCCCAATACCTTGCACACAGTAGGTGCTCACTCCTCCCCTCGGGGCTGTGAACAGACTAAACCACTACAACCCGACACTGCCATCTTCTGGTGGAGTGACTCCAGTGCTGAAGGGGAACTCCACGATCCACGCTCCTGTGTCACAGAGCTGTTGGTGCTAGTGAGAGGCAAGAAAGGATGTTGGGGTGAGGAGGGACAACCAGATAGAGAACTTCAAAACAAACAAACAAAAACCCAGGCTCACTGGCAGTGTTCTGTTCTGTTGTGCATAAGGTCGTTATGGGCTAGGCTTGCTGGCACCCAACAACAAACAACTGCCGCTGAGGTGATGTCGACTCAGAGCGACCCCATAGGACAGGGCAGAACTGCCCTTGTGAGTTTCCCAAACGGTATAATTCTTTCCGGGAGGCGTGAGCCCTGTATTTCTCCCACGGAGCTGCTGGGGGTTTCCAACTTTGGACTACGCCACCCGAGGCTAAACCATGGGCCCAGTTCTTTCTGTTGCCTGTACAAGTCCTAGCTTGGTCCAGTCCGGTGCCTTCTACCCCAGCCTCTGGCCTGAGGGCTCACCAGCCCAGAGCCCCAGTGTTTCCTGCAGGGATTGTAGTAGATTGACCTTTCGTGGGGAGGAGAGGGCAAAGAGGACCACTCAGAAGCAAACTCACTGCCATCGAGTCAATACTGATGCTCAGCAACCCTATGGGACAGGGTAGGACTGCCCCTGTGACTGTGTGGGAGTAGAAAGCCCCACAGGGTGACTGGTGGTTTTGAACTGCCCAACTTGAGGATCTCAGCCCAATGTGTAGCCACTCTATCACCAAACCTCCTTAAGAGACACACAGTACTGACTTCAATAAACCCAACTCTTCTGAGACCAACGAGTGGATGGGGCTGCAGGGATGGTAGGCTCTCAGAGGGTCCTCCACTGACACCCATTCAGATCTAACCACCCACGATGAGGGTGGCCAGTGTCAGGCCCTGCCACCTGGGTGACATGGGCACGAACTCTGTGTGAGGTGTGGTGCTGAGTCCCCAGACATCTGCTGCTGTCTTTAAGAAAATCATGGCATACTGAGATGGCTTTCACCCTATCGAGTTCCCTGAAGGACAAGGGACTCTGGTCTCTCTTCACCCAAAGCCATTCTCCCTTCACAGACGTTGCTAAGCATCTTGGTGCTGCGAACGCTTTTGGTAACCCTGTAGGGAGCGCTGCTCCAACGGTCGAACAAAGAGCCACGCCCTTTCCAGTGACTCCACCACCATCACGTGCTTTTAAAGCAAGAAGCCCAGTCTCCCAGCTTGGGCTTTTCTCTCCCTTTAAATGTTAGATGATTCAAAGAAGGTAACAATTCTCTCCCACCAGATGAGGCAGCAGGGAGAGTGGCTAGTCTTCTACTCCGCCCCCCCCCCCCCAACCCCCTCCGCCCGCTTCTTTTTCTTGTTGCCCTGTGAGTTTCTATGGCAATAAGACCCTACCCTACAGAGGCCCCAGCAGTTCTTTAGGACAGAACAATCCCTTCATCTGTTCTCAATTCAACCCAAGGGTTCTAACCACTCATGACTTGTGACTGGTAGACCAGACTACTGCTGACAAGCTCTTTCATGTCCTCCTGGAGGTCACTTCCCAGGGCCACAGGGTCAGAATGGGCTCCGCCCACTCCCAGCAGATAGAATTCTCCGCCTCTCTCTCTTTCCCCCAGATGACCCACTCTCATCCATAGATGAAGCACCTCTTCCTTATTTTCTTTGATTTAAGTAAACATTTTAGAGAACTATTCTTTTCTTTAAAAAAATAATTTTATTGGGGGCTCTTACAGATCTTTTAACAATCATATCAAGCACATATGTTGCCATCATAATTTTCAAAACATTTTCTTTCTACTTGAGCCCTTGGTATCAGCTCCTCTTTCTTCCCCTCCTTCCCCCACCCACCCAGCCTCATGAATCCTTGATCAATTATATATTAGTATTTTCATTTCATGTCTTACACTGCCCACGGTCTCCCTTCACCCACAGTTAATCTTGTTTATGTCCCACACATGCATTGTTTTTTGCAGAATACAAATTATGTTAGTTTTCATTTCCATTCAGTTCAAATTATTTTCAAATTTCCCAAGTGGTTTCTTTGGCTGTGGGGATCTTCATGACCTCTTTCTGCTGTTAATTTCTAACTTAATGCTGATGTGGTGTGCTAGTCTGGGTTGACTGGAGAAACAAATCCAGAGACACTCATATGTGTATAAGAGAGAGCTTTATATAAAAGAGCAATTGTACGTTGAGAAAACATCCCAGCCCAGATCAAGACCATCAATCCGATATTAACCCAAATGTCCGATACCAGTCTATAAATTCCTCTTCAGACTCACGAAACACATGCAATGATGCCGAATGCAGGAAGATCACAGGCCGGTGGGTGGAAAGTCTGTGGATCCAATGGTGGTGGAAGCATCTCAGTGCTGGCGTGGGTCTCCACGTGACTCTACCATCTCCAGGGCTCTGGTTCCATCAGTGTGCCTCCATGTGGCTGGTCAACAGCAATGTCTCGCAGGACTGTGTGTTCACCTCTAGGGAGGAAGACAGGACTTCCCAGCATCCTCAAGAGAAGGCCCTGCCCACACAGGGGCTAGACTTTGCTCAAGTGGACAGTAGATTATGTAACGGCCACATATGGTCAGAAAACATATTTTGTAAGGCTTATATACTCTTAAATTTATGAAGACTTATTTTTATAACCCAGATGTTCCAGTTTAGCAAATGTACCATGAGCACTTAAGAATATGTATTGTTCTATGTTGGGTGGAGAAATCAGTTAGCTCAAGTTGGTTGATAGTCTATGCAAGTCTTTTGTATCTTTAATACTCCCCCCACCCCCGTTTGTTCTGTCATTCGTTGACAAAGGAATATTGATTTCTCTAACTATAATTGTGGGTTTGCTTCTTTTTAAAATATGCTTTAAATGCAGGGGAGAGGGCTCATACTTATTCACCTATTTGTCATTTCTAATGTTCTTCATTCCTCTTTGTAGGCTGAAATTTTCTTCCAATGTTGGCTGAAATTTTCTTCCAATGTTATTTACCTTCTGCTTAAAGGACTTGACTACTCTGATCACTTTAGTTGGCTGCTGCTGAATTCCTTCAGCTTGTGCCTGTGTGGAAGAAAAATAGAAGTCTTTGCTTTGCGTACACAATGGAAAGATTTTTGCTGGGTAGAGAACTCCAGAATGATAGCCACCCTATCCCACAACTCTCTCCATTTTTTGGTTCCTTCAGGGAGTTAAAGATATTCCTCTGTGGTCTTCTAGCTCACTCGACTTTTTTTAAATGAGAAATCTAGTGTTGTTTTCAATCTTAGTTCATCTGTCTATGGGGGCTTTTCACTTTCTTCTAGTTGCTTTTCAGGATTTTCTGACATGAACCCAATATGCTTTAGCTTTCTTCCTTTGATTAATTGTAAGTTCTTTCTATGATAGTGAGAAGCTTGGCTCCGTTCTTTACTGTTTATTTACCTTTTCAGTACATGTCAAAGGCACCCTGGTGACACAGAGGGGTCAAGCATTGGACTGCTAACTGCAAAATTGGTGGTTCAAACCCACCAGCCGTTCTGTAAGAAAAGATTCATATATCTTCTCCCATGAAGATTTACTTGAAAATGCTATGGAGCAATGCTCTGTCTTATAGAGTCACTATCAGTCAAGATTCGTTTGATTCGTTTTTGTTGTTATTTTTTCCTCAATAACCTACATCTGTAAATTCAGAATTGCTAACCCATATCCCCCCGAGAATTAAATTTATTCAAAATTATATTATGTATATATATATATATATATATATATATATATATTTCAAGAACTCACTATAGTAGAAAGGGCTGTCTTTATCTAACATCCTTTTTCTTCTCTTCTCCAAGTTATTTTGGTCATGTTGGTCAATTCCTCATTTCCTGACCCCTTTCAGGGAGGTTATCACGTGTGTTGAGAGCTGGTGTGTCTTCACCTTGGGCTCCTTCGCATCTTGTTGTTTGTTGCAATGCTGGATCCAGTGACGTTCACTCTTTGTGCAGTTGCAGGTGCTTTGACCAGCACAGGGATGCCTCGCTCTCTCACTGTGGCTCCACCACACAGAACAGTTTCATCACCCTCAGATTTTCCTTGTGAGGCCTTTTTTGTAGTCAACTCCTTCGTCCCCCAACTGTAGGTAAGCACTGCTCTGTTTTTCGTCTCAGAATGAAAAATAAATGTGCTCATATAACGTGTAGCCTCTGGGATCTGGTTTCTTTCATCTAGAAAAATGCATATCTGAGTCATCCACGTTGCTGCATGAAGCAATACTTCGTTCCTTTTTAAGGCTGAGTAATACTCTATTGCATAGTGTTTATTCACTTGTTTGAGTACATCGTGGTTGTTGTAGCTTGCCCGTCTTACCCTCTTCTTTTGAACAGTATGAAACAAAACAAGAACCAGTTGGTGCTGAGTCAGCTCAGACTACGGGCAACCTCGTGTGGGTCAGAGTAGAACTGTGCTCTGTTGGGTATGTAATGGATGGTTTTCAGAAGGTACAACACCAGGTATTTCTTCTGGGTGGCCTCGAACTCCCAACTTTTATTAGCAGCCAGTGTTAGTCATTTGTACTACCCTACATCCTTGAATAGCATAAGTTCTTAAGTTTAATGCTGTCCAATTTATTAGCTTTTATCTTTATGCTTAGTCCTTTTTGTATGTTGCTATGGAATCTTTGTCGCATGCCCGGGATTCATCAAGAACATCATACATGAAGAAACCAAGAGGTGGTAGGGAAAACAAGTGTGGATGTCAGAAATGTGCTCTGGAATGAAGAGTAGCTAACCCAAGTGAAAGACATGATGATGTCAACAAAAAGCTGAATAGAAAATTTCAAAAAGCACCTTGAAAACACCAAGGACAATAATAAAATATTCAAGGACCTGGAATTAATAAACCAAAAGGGAAGAATACACAAGCTGAATAAAATGTAGAGAAAATCCAAGCCTCAAGTGGCTATATTAGATTCTATGGAGAAAATATTGAACAATACAGGAAGCATCAAAAAGGTTGGAAGGGATACACAGAGTCACTGTACAATCATTTCAAGAGACAATGTATGGTCAAGAACCAATAGTATTGATGGAAGAAATCCAACTAATACTGAAGGCATTAAGGAAAAATAAGCCTCTAGGAACTGACAGAATGAACATCAATTGAAATGTTTCCAAAAACTGATGCAGCACTGGGAGCACTCACTAGTCTATGCCAAGACATTTGACAGGAAGCTATCTGGTCAACCAATTAGAAGTGATCCACATTTATGCCCATTCCAAAGTAAAGGTGAACCAACAGAATGCACAAATTATCCAACACTATTATTGATAGCACACACAAGTGAGTTTGTACTGAAGATATTGAGATAGGTTTATAGAGCCAACTAGATCCTATAGGAACATGTGGGCGAAGTTTAATCAGGTCGCAGATTGATTGGAAGGCGATGAGATAAATGGCTTTCCAAACCTGCCCCCTTCTCTCTTTCTCCCTGATGATCGGACCAGTGTGCTGCTGCTAGAGCTCATTCTTTGCCCCCCACCTTGTGCTGCACTACCTGTGGGCCAAGCCAACCCCTGGATCGTGTTGCTTCTTGGAGACCTGCTTCGCCACACTATTGGTGGATCCTGTCACTGCTGGTGGATCCTGTCTATGTGGTATGCTGATGGAGCTCAAGCACCCACGGGGTCTGCTTAGATAAGCTGAGCTAATGACTATTGCTGAGCCACCCTGCTGTCTGCTGCCTGCAGGCTGACTCTACCTGTCTTGCCTGAGGATAGACTCTGCTGTCTGCTTCCTTGACTTTGGACTAGCAGCCCCAGTGAGTTAAAGGACCTTCAGTATATTAACTGTTCCACAAAGTGAGTTGAACTGAGTCCTCTGTATTACTGTGTGGACTAATTAGCCATAATATTCCTTCTCACTGTATAAACCTAGTCATATATATACATATAAATTTATATTTATATAGTATATAATTTATGAATATATTATATATCATTTATGAATATATATTCATAAGTGTCCTGGTTTTGTTTCTATAGAGAACCCTGCCTAACACAGATATATATATATATAAATATATAAATATATAAGTATATAAGTATATATATATATATATATATATATATATATATATATATATATATATATATATATATATATATTTGAATTTGAAGCAGTGTACCAACAGTGAGCTTCTGGAAATCTGAGCTGGATTCAGAAGAGGATGGTGGCCCCGGGAAGATTATTGCTAATATCACATGCATCTTGGATCAAAGTGGGGCATACCAGAAAGATATTTAGTTGTGCTTCATTCAGTATGTACATTCGACTATGTGGGCCATACCAAACTATTGATGACATCACAAAGAATGATACCTTCAAAGCTTAATTGTGCGCATGTGGAAATGAACATCGACCAAGATAAGGGAGTACTGCACAGTTTGAAATCAGGAAAGGTGTGGCTCAAAGTAGTATCCTTGTCACCATACTTAGTCAACCTGTATGCTGACCAAATAATCAAATAATCTGAGAAGCCGGGCTATCTGAAGATCGCAGGACCAGGATGGGAGAACACCTTCTTAACAACCATCCATGTGATATGCAGGTGACACAGGCTTGCGTGCTGAAAATGAAAAGGGCTTGAAGCCCTGGCTGATGGAGATCAAGAACTACAGTTTTCCGTCTGGACTACAACTCAGTGCAAAGAAAACATTAATCCTCACAACTGGACCCATAGACAACACCACGATAAAAAGGGGAGAAAATTGATATTGTCGAGGACTTAATTTTATTTGGATCCATAATCAAATCATAAAAACAGCAGTCAAGAAATCAAGCAGCAGATTGCACCGGGCAAATCTACTGCACAAGACCTCTCAAAAGTGCTAAAGAGCAAAGATGTCACCTTGAGGACTCCGGGCCCAAAGCCAGAGGGATCTCAACGGCTTCCTTTGCATGTGAAAGGTGGATGTGAGTACGGTGACCAAAGAATGCTGGTGCCAGCCAAGAAGACTGACGGTGCCACGGACTGCAGAAGAACAAACACCACACATGTGTGTTGCAGGAAGGACCGCCAGATGCTCCCTAGACCTGTGGATGGTGAGACTTCGCCCCGCCTCCTTTGGCTCTGGACCAGTTCCTAGAGAAGGGCATTGGCCAGCAAAAAGGAGGAAATCCTTCAAAGAGATGGATTGACACAGTGTCTGCAGAAGGGGCTTCTGAGGATGGCACAGGACTGGGAAGTGCTTCATTTTGATGTACTCAGGGTTGATATCACCCAACCTGAGGGAACCTAACTGCAACAGAGGGGAGCCTTGGTGGCCTGGTATGTAACCCTTGTCCCGCTGCCCACAAGAACAGCAGTTTGAAACCACCAGCCACTCCACACGAGGAAGATGCAGCTTTCTTCTCCTGCAAAGAGTTCCCGTCTCGGAAACCCACAGGCGCAGCTCTACCCTGTCCCGAAAGGCCCTATGAGTCAGAATTGACTCGGTGTCAGTGAGTTTGGAGATTTTTTTTTATAAACAAAGTCGTGATGCTATTCTCCTTTGCTTCCATCTCCACATTAGCTCGAGGAACTACCTGGAACTAGTTGTGTGTATGATCAGAGGTAGGAAGTGTTCCGGGGGGGGGGGGGGCGGGGGTGTGTGCAAACGTTTTGTGTTTAACTACTAACCTAGAGATGGGTGGTTCAAATGCACCCACTGCCTCCATGGAAGAGAGGCCTGGGGTCGCTTCCACACAGATCACAGCCGAGTTCTGCTGGGCAGCATGAGGTCATCATGAGTCCGATAGACTTCATGGTAACAGGGTTTGGCTTTATTTGGGGGTGTGGGTATGAGAGGTTAAGATCACAATTCACCCTCCGTTCTCTTACATTAGCCCCAACACTATTTACTGAAAAGGCCCTTGTTTGCCCTACTGCATTGCGATGCCAACTTTGTCACAAATCAGGTGGTCATGTGGGCAGGACTGTGTCTCAAATCTCTAATTATATTTGCTGCCCTTTTCATCTATTGTGATAGTTAGGTTTTTGGTGCTCACATGACACCTGTAAGAAGATATGGATGGGGTTTAACCTGTCCTCAGACCACCCCTTGAAGACCTCCTTTGGCAGTGTGACTGAGAGACATGGCTCTCTGAAGGCCGGCCCTTCTCTCTCTCCCTGGTGGCCGGACCAGCATGCTGCCCGATCTAGCTGCCCTGACTCACCCGTGGGCTGTGCTACCTGGGGGCTTTGCAGTGCTCTGCTCCACCTGGCTCAATCCGATGGACGGCACCAGTGTGCTGTGCTGTTCCACCGTCACCCCACCTTTGCCATGTCTGCTGCCTTGGGCTCACTCCACTTGTCTTGCCACTACTCCAGAAGCCGAACCTCCAGCCACTCAGTCCACATTGCTACACCCCGAGGCTCCACCGCAATTGGTGAGCCTCTCCTGGCCTCTGCTTCACCTCACCACCTCACCTTCCTGCTGTCTGCTTCCTTGGCCTTGGGCTAATCGCTGCGGGATTGGAAGGACCTTCAGTATAGTGACTGTCCCACAAAAGTGAGTTGGACTGAGCTCTGTACTGCTATGTGGACGGATTTGCTCTTATATTCCTTTATATTATATGCATATATATGTATATCATATATATGAATGATATATATATATATACACACACACTCTTTTAACTACTAACACTTTCACCTAGGTCTTACCAGGTGGTACTACAAGACGTTTGCGCCTTTTAGGATTGCCACAGCTACTCTTGGCCCTTTGTGCTTCCAGATACTTTTAAAAATCAGCTTCGGCAATTTCCGCAAAACCATCTTCTCAAGAACTTTAAATAGAATTTCATTAACTCTGTGAATCATGTTGGAAAGGATTAATAACTTCATGCAGTTGAGGCTCCAGATCCATGAAGATGGTATAGCTGAGGGGACTTTCTAAACACTTGTTAGATCCTTCTCCCAGGACACAGGAGTCTGGGACCCAACCATGCTCAACTCTTAGAGGTCATCCAAGCAGTACCTCACCTCCAGGTAAGCCAGGGCCTTCACTGAAGACCCAGGAAAGCCTGGTTTTTCTGCATCATCCCAAGCGGAAGCCCCGTCCAGTCCCTTCCTTGCCTGCTACTGCTTTACATTTGCCTGGAATATTTTAAACATACAAACATTGAAAGTATCCTTTTAATGAGAATTGGAAGCAGATAAGATGAACAAAAACATTGTTCTGAAGCATCAGCTGCTAAACAGTTTAATTATTAAAGAGAACTCTCAAAGGACATAATACTGACTGGTCTTTCTTCCTTTAAAGGCGAGCTTACAAATGGCAATGCGCCAATGATGTCATAATTGAGTCAGTGGTGTATTTTTGTATGAAAATTTCCCAGCAACTGTAAAAAATATATATCTCTCATTTTGACTATCTGATAGTTGGAGACAGAGTGAGGAGATATTTTTAAGCTATGTCCAAATATTTTTCCTCATTCACATTCAAATCAAATCTCATTCAATAATTTTGAGACGATCTTAAAAAAAATCCCTTCCTTTTTTGGGTGAGGACTACACCCTTTAATGCCAACAAACTGTAGTTTCTGCTTCCAAAAAAACCCCAAATCAAAAAACTAACAACGCTCCATCATTTGGCCTTTATTTTCATCTTCAGTTTTCTCATGCATAGATGGAAATGACAGGGTTACGTGTCTAGATTTCTGCCCTGATGTGTTTGTATTCCCCGTGTTCAGAGCACCTTCAGACTAGGTGCATTTTATTCTTGAGATGGAAGCATCGCTTCATCAATTGTCATTTTCTTCCTCCTCTTGAGGACTGAAGGCTGCTAAGTGAGCGTGGAATTTAAGACAGAAGATAAATCTCTCGTGAGACATCAGAGTGGAAATGGTTGAGGTTTCAGACTGTTAGCAACAACATCAAATCTCTGGAAGATGGAAAATTAGAACTGTGATCACTAATGAGGCTTTCTCCTCTCCTGCCCCTTTCCAGCTGCTCGTCTGTCACCCTGGGGCTGGGCTGGACCACAGGGGATGGGGTACCCCTAAACCACATCTTGTCATCAGGGGAGTCCTTTGCCCTGGGGGACCCCTCTGGGGTGTGACCAGGCAGGGAACTTGGGGAGAAGGAAGCTGCCTGTTGTTGGAACAGAGACAGGTCCCTGAATCACTCTCCTGGCAGGTGTCTAGGTAGACCTCAGAGAAAACTGGCCTCCAGGTTCAGACACGGCTCTGGTGACCCAGCCACAGCCCTGTGGCACAACATGGACTTGCCGTTCCCACAGGAATGTCCCCTGCTCTACACTCTGGTTCCTCCACCCTCCTCAAGCCTTATTTTCCCATAGTTCCCATTCAGAGCTCTCCCAGACAGCCCTTGCCCAGGTCCCAGACTTCTCAAACAGGCCAATAGCGAGACATCCGGACATCCCACGACTTTCCCGTCAAGCCACGCTCTATTTTTGCACTTGCTGTGACTTGTTTAAAGTAAGGTCTTAATCACCGTGGGCTATGCTCCATCACTCCCTTTCTCTGGGATGGTGGAAGCAGGACCACGCAGACTCAGGTCACCCGGGGCCCAGGCCAGGCTTTCAACCTTCCCTGCTGATCAACCTTGAGCAAGTTACTCCCCTCCCCCAGGGCCTCATGCCACATCAGCGATCTGAGAGTGTTAGTCTTGATCAGAGACCACCAGACAGCTGTGATCCTGCACTCCCCGCAACAATGAATATATTGAGCATGCTCCCAAAATATGCTTACAAAACTATGGGTTCCTACTACTTTATTACCATGGCATAAACCATCGCAAATGCACTGTCATCCTAGTGACCCTCTGCAGGGTGTCTGGGACTGTAAATCTTTACAGGCTTCCTCCTGTGGAGCAGCTGGTGGTTTTGAACCACCAATCTTGGGGTTAGAAGCCCAGTTCTTATCCCAGAGCTCCTTAGAGTAAGAGGGTATACCCAGACTCCATTTCTGGTCAATACATCTCATGGGTCTCTCAGTGGTGGCTTGCATGTTACTACAATGCTGAGCAGGTTTTAGCTGAGCCTTCAGATTGAGACGGACTAGGAAGGAAGACCTAGCAGTGTACTTCTGAAAACTAGCCAGTGAAAACGTGGTCTGGGGATCACAGCAAATCCAATCCATAACTGAGGATGGGGCGGGCGCAGGCCTCACCGTCAACTTGCTCTGTTTTGCATGAGTTGGAACCAGCTGGTGGCAGTTACCACCACCAACAGGAACTCAAATATGCACAATTAAAAATAATATTAATAATGTCGGGCTGGAAAGGACGTTGGCATAAACTATTTTATATCGCAAGGCCCTTCCTCTCACTCCTTTTATTATTTGCATCCAATGAGAAACCACGTCGCACAGGGAAGCCGGAGGGGCGCAGGAGCGTGAAGGGCTATCTGACATCTTGCGCGAACACTTTGAGACGAGCAATTCAGAGGTCTGGTTTGAGCTTGCTTGATTTTTAATGGCTGTCACAGCTGATCCAAAGCGGAGGCTGCAGTAAGTCATGGTGGTCATGTTCAATCTCATCCCCTAATTAGAGGCTCTTTGTTGAAATTAATCTAGTTAATGTCCATCTCCCCTGAGGTCAGTGGCTCTTACAAGCTAATTGGAAGTCATTGCGTTTTTACATTTTTAGCAAATGGACTCAAAATCCACGGAAACTCTTCATTAGGGAGGTTTTGAGGCAGGTGAGGCCAAGCATCTGTTTCCAATATTCCTAGGTGTGCAAACAGAGGCGTTTTAAAAGAAATGTTTTTGATATTTGTAACCACAAGATCCCCAGCTTCAAAGTAGTCTCTCCGAAGCACAAGTTCCTCTGGAAAGAGCTGGTACTTTTTCACTGGTGAAAATGAGTCGCAGCCACCTTGAAGAGCCAAACGAATCAGCATTCAGTTTTTGGGGGATGATTACCTGCTAGGTAGCCAACTGTCTGCAGGCTCTCATCCTAAAAAAAAAAAGCGGGGTCAGCAATTTGGAGCAGTTGTCGTGTAAAAGCAACACCTAAATCCTCTTCAAGTGTGAAGGCTCCGTTAGATATTTGCGGAGAAATATCCCGTAATGCCCACGCAGTTGGGCAGTTTTCGTATCCACGCCCCGTGGTATCAGCAAGCTTGGGTCTGCGTTCCTACAAAGAGAGGAGCCACATCAGCTCGTCCTGTCATGTTTATGTACTTCAGGATTGAACTTGATTCCAGTGGCCTGCTGAGACCTGGGAAGTGCTTTGGCTTCCCGTACCTCTGTCCCCTCACCCAGGCGTCCCTTTTCACGACAGAACAGCCACTCCATCGACGCTGACCCCCGCTAACCACGTGTCCCATCACGGGTGTTTGTATTAAAGAAGCAATTTACTGTTCAGTCCCTGTTCTCTCTTTCCTGTATGGTCTCCGTGTAGTTCGTTATTGAAACAGTATCCAGGAAAACGTTCGTTATTGAAATAGTGCAGTTCGATGTTGAAACAGTATCCAGGCATTTGAGGCATCAGTGTTTTTATTCCCTTACATAGCCACTTGAGAAGTGCCTGGGTGGAGCAAAGGGCTACGGGCTCAACCACCAGCCCAGAGGTTGTCAGTTCAGGCCCAGCCAGAGGCGGCTCTGAAGACAGACCAGGTGGTTGGCTTCCAGAAGGTTGCAGCCTGGACCACACTTGGGAGCAGTTTTACGCCGCCCAGGGCATCGCCGGGCATCAGAATCCATTTGATGGCAATGAACAACGGAAGCAAATTGAGCAGCTATTTGTTTAATTAGGACAAACAACACCCACAAAAAGCTCACTGTCATCGAGTCCATGCTGATGCATAGCCCCTCCCATGGGTTTCTGAGACTGTAACTGCTTATGGGACTAGAATGCACCGTCTTTCCCCCACAGAAGTCCTTGCTCGTGGTTTCAAACTGCCAACCATGCGGATTGCAACCCAATGCATGACCTCTTCACCTCCAGGGCTCCTGCAGCTCCTTTTTAAAATACCACCAGCAAACTTAGCAGCTACTGACTTATTCTACTTATGTATTTATCACACACTACTTAGGAAAGTGTATTCAATGTGAAATAACAACATTTTCTCTGGATCTTTCCTCCGTGTCTGTGGTCACCCTGCTGTCGTCTGTGCTCAGTTCTTGCCATCACGCACCTGGCTCCTTGGCAGTCGATGTAAGGGGTGTGTGTGTGTGTGTGTGTGTGTGTGTGTGTGTGTGTGTGTGTAGAAACATGAGCCATGTTGTGATATCGCTGTAAACACACACACACACACACGCACACACACCAGTTGCCATCCAGTTGACTCAGACCCACGGTGACCTCGCCTGTGTCAGCGTAGGCTTGAGTTCCCTGGGTTTTGTTTTGCTTTTTATTGAGAATCGGGTATAGGTTTCACAGAGCAGATCCACTGACCACATCAGTCATTCAGACACATTTTGTTTCTGGCTGTTGATGGCGATCCCAACACTATAACATCTACAACACCATAACTTACCTCACTTCCTCCCTGAGATCCCTACCCCCACCCCCACTTTTTTCCCAACCCTTCTGAACGTTGCCCTTGGGCAAAGGCTCCCCTTCGTGTCACCAGTAGCTGACGATCCTAAGGTGTGCACACCTCACTAGTGCTATTGCTTCCCTGACAGGCAGGTCTATTGTTTGGCTGGACATTATGTCAGCAGGGTCAGTTCCAGACCTGAAGGTAGCCGAGGGTCAGAGTCTCGGGGAGCCCACCAGCGCTGATGGGGAAGCCTGAGTCTTTTATGAGGTCCATAGGCTTCTCCATAGGGAGAGAGATGAAGCTTTCGATTCCCCCAAAGGATAAGTCTCTGACACTCACCAGGGTGGTTCTGCCCAGTCCTGTAGAGGTGCTGGAAGTCAGCCGGTCATCATCGCAGCAGGGAGAGAGGGTTGGGTGGAGGTGGGCTGGGGTTGGTTTCAGAAGGTAAATCTTTAGAACTGTATCGGCAAGCTTTTCTTCTCCATCATCTCTGAGTTGAGTGGAATAGACGGGACCTTTTGTCTCCCCCTGAGATGCCAACAACAGGGGAGTAGAAAGACTGGCAGGTCGTCGTTGGTCTCCTCAGCACGAGCAGCGAGCCCAGGCAATAGGAATGGCGCCAGAGAAGGGGCGACTGGTATCATTGTGGGTCCCCCTTGCACCTGTCTGAGCAGAGGAAAGGAGATTTCTCATATGTTCAAGTGGGTCCTCATCACGTGGGCCTCGTTGAGAAGGAACGGGCTCTGGGTACGAGAGACAGCTGCTCTGACATTTACTTGTGGTCCCTTGCATGTGCTTTATAAGCCATTATGAGCATTCTCGTCATTTGTGGTTTTCTTGCAGGGCTCTTGTTAAGTCGTGGATCCATTTGTGAGAGTTAATTTAGTTGAAACTTGGGAATGTCATCTGTAAAGCCACTTAGCTGGGGACATGTGACCTGAAACATCACAGGAGTCACCAGGATCGGCCTTCAGTTGAGGCCGTCAAACCAAGCCTTTGTGAGGGGGTTTGAGGGGGAAGGATGGGATAGCAGACAGAGAAGGTTTGGAGAGGTCCTTGTAGGGCTGCCTGGTTCTCCTGGGCTCTGGCCACTTCCAGGTGCTCTGTTCCTGGACCTTCTAAACCAGGAACTCCGGGGGTGAGAAGTGGGATTCTTATTTTCAATAAGAACTTCTGGTGTGCATGCTCATCAGTTTGGGAGCCATGTAGCCACTTAGGATGACACAGATGTCCCCTCCTTCCGCAACTATATAGGAATGCTCAAACAAAACCAGACTTAGACACAGCGGAGCCCAAGAGATACGAAAGAGAAGTTTTCATATGCCAAGCATTAAACGAGCCATTGAGACCAGAGGAGTAGGCGGGAGCTAAGCCAGGGATCCACGTGTTTGGGGCTGGGGTTCAGATACCCCCAAAATAAGGGCGAGGGCCTGGAACAAACCCTTGGCAGGAAGCGTGGAGCCTCAAAGAGGTATCTGGCAGAGGGAAGGGCTTCAAAAAATCCGCCAGAGATTTGCTTCCACCAGCTTTCCATTGGGACCATTCCCACCATTCCCATTCGCTGTGTGCGTTCATAGAATCAACAGCTTATTTTATTTTGTTTTATTTTTTAAGCTAAGAAAGAGCGTGTGGGTTAGGGGAAGGGAGGTGCTGGGTGATAGCAGATCTGGGATCTGAGGAGGCCTCCCAGGAGGCAGGGGAAGTGAAGTGAAGGCCAGGCCTGGGACCCTGGCTGCCTGGGAAGAGTCCTGGAAGCTGGGAATGGGTTCTGGTTGGTGTTGGTGGTGGAGTTGGTTTGGACTCACAGGGGAACGGATGTGGCAGAGCAGAGCTACCCCCATTGGATTTTCTAGGCTGTCATCTTTTAGGGAGTAGATTTTCGAGGGTGGGGGATTCTCCCTTGGTCACTACTGAGTAGGTTTGAACTGCCAGCTTTCACGTTAGCCGCTGAGCACTTAACCACTGCGCCACCATAGTGGATGATGAGTGACTAAGGAGCACTGACACTGGGAGATGAAATTGTTCTGTACAATCACCCCTTTCTCCTCAGGAGATCTGCCCCTACCTCCATGCCATAACCCCTCTAACCTGCCCATGCCTGTGCTGGGGCGTGGAGTAGCCAGGATCTCTTAGTGAGCCGGCAGTGAAGGGGCGGTCTTCTTGCCTGGGAACAAGCCCAGGTCCAAGATGCGAGCATGGAAGAACCTCTCAAGCCATGTCGGACCTCAGAAGACCCGCAAAGCATCAGGGTCCCTAGAAGCTCATGGCCCCTACTCAATGTGGGGGTGGGGGTGGGGATCTCATTTGAGAAACAGTTTGGTTTAGGTATAAAGAGTGCTCTGCCAATGAGCCAAGGTGAGGGTCAAGTGCTTCCCAAACCTAGAAACTGTGACTCAGCCAACAGATCAAAGAACGAAGCTCTTGTTTCTCAGTGTGTCCTCCATCTAGGTCCATAGGCTTCCAGAGGCAGTGTTTCCTGCTCTCTGACCTCCTTCCTCCCAGGAGCCCTGGGGGGTGCCATGAGTCCGCATTGGGGTGCGGTGTGCAAGGCGGTTCCACCCCGTCCTGCCTGAATTGACTCAGCGGCAGTGAGTTTGGATTTCTCATTGTTACTCTGACCACAACGAACCCTGCCGCTTCGATTTACACGCAGTTTGGGCCTCCCCAAGGAACTCCCATGTGTTCCTTTCAGGTGGCCTTTGACTTTGGGGGACACACAAGAAGTCTGCGGAGTAAGGCCGGGGCTACCGAGTGGACGGAGGAAGTCAAGAAGTATTGGGAAGGCTCAAGTTCACACACACACAAGCGTGCGCCAAGCAAGATGTGTTGGATGTGTCTTTGCGACCAGCGGAGGGCTGCAGACAAGTTCTCTTAGGAACACACCTGTCCTACTCTCGCCGGGGTGCCTTCAAAAAAGGCAGTGGCTTCTGCAATGGTCTCCCCAGTTAAGCTCAAGGCCGAGAGGTCAGCTCAAAAGGTTATGGTGACTGCTTTGGGGTCGTCAAGGACACCAAAGTCCTCTCGGTAGATTTTCTCAAAGTGTCAGGACAATCAGGGAAGCGTTTGAGAGAAAAGTTTAAAGAAAGTTGAAACGTGCATGGATGAGGAAAAGGCCCAGACCGTTGTGCCGGGGGGGTTTCTTCCCATCGTGACCGTGAACGTGCTCATGCTGCCGAGGTAGCCAGGTCGGCTCTAGCAGAATGTCCTTGGGAAGCCTTGTCCCGTCCACCATCCAGTCCTGAGCTTGCACCTACAGCTCAGGTTCTTACTGAACCTCAAACTCAAAGGACATTGAAAAGGGACGTGACCTGAGTCGTCCTTGGATGCCCAGCCTGCCCTTCTGACAGTATGCCGAAAGAGCAGTACAGAATTCTTTGGGAAAAGGTTAGAAGGATGGAAATGTTTCTTTTCCGGAGTGTCAAGGCCTAAATGGAGGATGTTCAGATATATTTTTTAATATTTTTGATGGATAAGAGGCCTAGGATTTTGTAGCAACACTTTTTTTTAACAATCATTCTATTGGGGGCTCTTCCAGCTCTCGTGGGAATCCATATGTCAGTCGTATCAAGCATGTTTGTACATAGGCCGCCATCATTTTCTAAACATTCGTTCTCTTTTTAAAAAAATCATATTATTGGGGGCTCTTACAACTCTTATCACAATTCATTCATCCATTGTGTCAAGCACATTTGTACATATGTTGCCATCATCATTTTCAAAACACTTACTTGGTATCAGCTCCTCTTTTCGCCCTCCTCCTACCTGATTCCCTGCTCCCCCCCTCCCATGTAGCAATCCTTTTTCACTTACCCTCAGATGTTTGGAACAGTAAGGAAGATGTTCATAAAAACCACTTCCAATGTGAGTCTTTGGAATGAGAGAGCAGGCGTGTGTCGGGATAGTACCGTGACATTAAGCCCAGCCCTCAGCCCTGGTACCTCCATCACACCTAGGAGCCTGGCTCCCTGAACTAGCCTTGGCTCCCTGATAGTTAGATTGTTGCTATTGGGTTTATCTCAAAATAAGATGCCATTCTCCAATGATGAAGAGATGCAGAGAGGCATGGCCCCGAACTGATAGCCTCTCCGTCCTCCTCTCCACCCACAGGCCAACCCTTTCCGAGACCGAATCTGCAAAGTGTTCTCCCACGACGACGTCTTCTCCTTCGAGGATTTGCTGGGCATGGCGTCTGTGTTCAGTGAGCAGGCCTGCCCCAGCCTGAAGATCGAGTATGCCTTCCGCATCTACGGTGGGTGCTGGGAGGTGCGGGAGAGACGGTGGCAGACACATACGCCACCTGGGATCCATCAGCCTCAGTCAATGGTGGGGTGGTTAGGTTGGGTTTCACTGAAGCATTTGTGGGTATCAGAGGAGCATGATGCTTCTCAAGTACTCTGGAAGGAAAACCTGGTTGAGGATGACGATCCATGCCTTTTGCTAACTGACCCAGACTCACTACAACCCCTGCCATCCAGCCGAATCTGGCATACGGGACCGAGTGGAAGCGACTCCTTGGGGTTTCTGAAACCATCAACCTCTACAGGACCAGATACTCATTTTTCTCCCATGGACCATCGACGCCAGCAGAGCCCCTTGGGCAAATTGGGGGTGCTGTGCTGTGGTGGTTTGGAATAGCAGGGCCAGCGAGGGAGGGCCACGATTTTGCTTCTTTGGTAGGAGGAGCACAGAGTGAAGAGGTGTGAGCACTGGTCCCAGCTCAGCCAACAAAGGACGGATGGGTCTTGAGAAGGCCACTTCACTTTGGGGGCTTGGGGCGGGGGAAGGTTGGGGGGCAAGGGGGCAAGGTTCCTCATATTTAAAATGAGAGTTGAAGGAGAGAATCTCATGGGGGGGAGGGGGCTGACACCATTTGGTTTCTGAATCTGTCTGGGGTGGTCCTCAGATCCTGATAAGAGTCTGCTGGTCCCCAGATAAATGTCCTCTCGGTACATCTGCAAGGTCTGGAATTGTGGGAAGAGATCAAGATGTTAAGCCTTCAGATAATCCATCTGCAAGGTTTTGAGTGTATGATTACCAAAGTACCTGTCGATTCAGACTTCTGCCTCCAGGCGTGTGTGCCTCCTTCCTTCCCTGCCAACTCCCCTCTCTCCACATGGTGGGTACCACCTGGTTCCCACCATGCTGAAGCGGACTTGGACAGAATGGCGGAGCATGAGGGTGAAGCCAGATGGATCTGTGAGATTAACTCTCTTATCTATAAACCAAACTAAATCCACTCTTACTGAGTCCATCTCAGTTTATAGCAACCCCATAGGGCTGAGTAGAACTGCCTTGCGGTGTTTCCAATACTGTGATCTTTATGGAAGCAGACGGCCACACCTTTCTCCCACTCTTATCTGTAAAAAGGGCCTCATTGCAGTTTTATAAGCTGTATGTCCTCAGGCTTACCCAGGCAGCGCAAATGAAATCTCAGGTCTTCCTGCTCTCCTGCGAATGAGGGAGCGAACTCTTATCACACCATCCCTCCCACAGACAGCAACTCTAAACTCTGAACAAAAATTAAAAAACCAGCCACCTGACTAGAGAGATAGCAAAAGCAGGCAGATTCTGCAAGGGGTTGACTCTGGGACAAAAGAAATGTCCCCGGGTGGGTTCTCGTGCATTTGTCTCGCTAGCCAGCATCTTGATGAGCCTCAACAATGAGTGCAGAGCTGGAGAGCTGTGGAAACCACAGCCTTCGGGAAGTGGCGAGAACGTCCAGGGAAAGAGGCCCCAGAGGGAGAGTCCTCCTTGGAGGTAGAGACTAGGCCGCAGTCTGCCCATCCTTCACAGCACCCAAGCCTAACAACCTCAGAGCCCACTACATTGAGGGAAAAAAGAGCTGAGCCGATATCTGAGTTACTACAACATTTTAGCAAAATCCTCAGGTGACAGGTATGCAGTTTGAGTCCAAATAATTGTCTACTAAAATAAAAAAAGTGTACATCCTCTATTTAAGGAATAAAGAACCCCGGTGGCTGCAAACCAAAGGTCAGAGGCTGGAGCCCACAAGCTGCTCGATGGGAGAAAGGTGTGCAGTCTGCTCCCACAGACCACAGCCTCAGGGACCCCATGGGCAGTCCCACTGTGTGCATGGTTGCTGCCACGAGTCAAACCAAATTGATAGTAACTGGCTTGGGGGGTTGGAGGATTTTGTAGTTATTTCTCTTGTTACTTGGAGTACAATAGCAGAATCCAGACAGACTCCAGATTCTCCACAACATAACATTTGCAATTCCTGCAATTTAACCCAATGTAACTCAATAAATAGACAAAAACAAGCTTTAAAAATCAACCCACCATGCTTATTAATGTCTCTGCATGTCTATTCGATAACACAGGCAGGATAAACAATTTGGAGGTGAAAAGCACAGGACCCATGGTTCTGGGGGGAGATGGGAGAAGGGGAGATGGGAGAAAGGAAGGTGGGAGGGAACCAAGCCAGGGAAAAGGGAACAAGTGAACTAAAATCAATGGAGAGAAGGGCGTAGCATGCCTAGTGGGGCTTAATCAAGGGCAACGTAGCAGCAAGGAATTACTAAACCCAAATGAAAGCCAAACATGATGGTGGGACAAGAGGAAAGGAAAGGGAAATAGAGGAAAGACTCAAGAGGCAAAAGACATTTATAGAGGTCTAAATACAGGCATGTACATATGTAAATATATTTATATATAACAAGAGGGGAATAGAACTATGTACTCATATCTATATGTCAAGAATTAAGGTTGCAGATGAACATTGGACCTCAAGTACTCCCTCAACACAAGAACACTTTGTTCTAATAATCGGCATTCTGTGATACTCACCTGGCCAACAAGATCATTGAAGACAAAACGGGTGCATAAGCAAATGTGGTGAGGAAAGCTGATGGGGCCTCGCTATCAAAAGATACAGCATCTGCTGTCTTAAAGACTTGAAGATAAACAAGCAGCATCTAGCTGATAAACAACAAAGCCCACATTGAAGAAGCACACCAGCCTGTGTGATTATGACATGTCAATGGGATCAGGTACTGGGCATCTAAGACCCAGAACAAAATCATACCCAATGTGAATAGGGGGGTGGGGGAAAACATGGATTGGAAACCCAAAGCCCATCTGTAGACAATTGGACATCCCCTCACAGAAGGGTCACAAGGAAGAGATGAGCCAGTCAGGGTGCAGTATAGCACCAATGAAACATGTAACTTTCCTCTAGTTCTTTAAAACTTCCTTCTCCCCACTATCATGACCTCAATTCTACCTTACAAATCAGATTAGACCAGGACATGCACACAGCTACAGAGAAGAGCCCTCAACACAGGAAGTCCAGGATACATAAACCCCTCAGGGTGAACAATGAGAATAGAGATACCAGGAGGATAAGGGGAAGGTGGGGGGAGAAAGGGAGAATCGATCACAAGGATCAACACATAACCCTTTCCCAGGGGGATGAACAACAGTAAAGTGGGTGAAGGGCGACAGAGGACAATGTAAGATATGAAAATAATAATCTATAATTTATCAAGGGTTCATGAGGGAGGGAAGGAGGGAGGGGGAAAATGAGGAGCTGATATCAAGGGCTCAAGTAGAAAGCAAATGTTTTGAGAATGTTGATGGCAACAAATGTACAAATGTGCTTGACACGATGGATGGATGTATGAATTATGATAAGAATTGTGTGAGCCCCCAATAAAATGGTTTTTTTAAAAATCAACCCACCAAGAGCAAAGTGAATGAATGGTGACTGATTTCACTGTAATCTAAGATGCTGGGCTATATGAAGAAGAATGAGGGATCAGGATCAGAAGAAGTCTTATTAACAATCTGCAATATGCAGCTAACACAACCTTGCTTGCTGAAAGTGAGGACTTGAAACACCTGCTGATAAAGATCAAGGAATGCAGCCTTCAGTATGGATGGCACCTCAATGTACAGAAGATCAAAATCCTCACAACTGGACCAACAGGTAACATTAGGAAATACGGAGAAAAGACTGGGGATTTCAATTTTATTTGGATCCACAATCAATCGCTCAATGAAACAGCAGAGAAGAAATTAAAACTACACATTGCATTGGGCTAATCTGCTGCACAAGAGCTCTGTTGAAGAGCAAGAATGTTGCTTTGAAGATGAAGGTGTGCTTGACCCAAGCCATGGTATGTTCAAGGGCCTCATCTGCGTGTGAAAGTTGGACAATGAATAAGGAAGAGCACATAAGAATTGAGGTATTTGAATTACAGTGTTGGTGAAAATGTTGAAAGTACCGTGGACTACCAAAAGAACAAACAAATCTGTCTTGGGAGAAGTACAGCCAGAATGCTCCTTAGAAGCCAGGATACTGAGATTTCATCCCATGTACTTTGGATTCATGTTCAGGAGATACCTGTCCCTTGAACATCATGTCACTGGTTATTTCAAATACCAGCATCATCGTGGATAGGTTTCAGCAGAGCTTCCAGATTATGACCAACTACGCAGGTCAGGATCCAATGGCTGAATAGACCAGTCTATCAACTATTCATATGCAAGTTCAAGTCAAAACTGAGGAAAACGAAAACAAATCCTCAAGAGGCAAAATAAAATCTCCCACCTAACTTAGGATACTCAAGAAGAGTTTTGATGCATTGGACACCAAAGACCAGGCAAGCTGTGGAATGTCCTCAAGGACATAGCACGTGAAGGTCATTTAAAAGACACAAAAGAAGCGATCCAGATGAAAGTCAGAAGAGACGGAAACTTGCTTCTACATAGAGAAGCTGGCACAGAAGAAAGAAACAAGGAAGTAAAAAAGTTGAACAGAAGACTTCAAAGGTCACCTTGAGAAGACAATCGAATGAAACATGGCAAGACCTGGGGCCTTGACAATCAGAAGGGAACAGCACATCCAACATTTCTCAAGTTGGAAGAACAGAAGAGAAACTTCAAGGCCTGAGTTGAAATATCAAAGGATTCTATGGACATAATACTGACCGGTACAGGAGACATCAAAGAAAGATGGAAGGAAAGCCTAGTCACTGTCCCCAGAAGAATCGGTGTTTAACAATTCCAGCATCTGATCAAGAACTGATGAAACTGAAGAAAGAATCCCAAGCTGCGCTGATAGCATTGGCTAAAAACAGGCTCCAGGAATGGACAGGATGCCCGCGGAAATGTTTCAACAAATGGGTGCAACATTGGATATTCTTACGCGCTTGTGCCAAGCAATTTGGAAGACAGTTGCCTGGTGAACCACATTTGTGAAGGGATCCAGATTGTTCCCAGGCCAGGGAGAGGTGATCCAACACAAAGCGGAAATTATCAAACAATATCACACTCCAGTGAATTTTGCTGAAGATAATCAAAAACAAATGCAGTATCATATACCACAGGGAACTGCCAGAAATTAAAGCTGGATTCAGAAGATGAATGGAATGAGGGATACAGACCGATGGGTCTTGACTGAAAGCAGAAAGATGTTCACCTGTGCTTCATTGACTACACAGCTAGTTGACTGTGTGGATCATAGTAAATTATAAATAACATTGTGAAGAATTAAAATTCCAGAACAATGAATTATGTTCATGTGAACACTGTATATATGAGGGGGTACTCCCAAAAACCTGATGCTCATTTGTTTGTTTGTTTGTTTCATTTTTTTTATGTGAGGCAGATAGTGCATTTGGAGTTCATTCCGCCAGGTCAGGCTGCTAATCAGACTTTTTGTTTAGAGGTTCTGAAAAGATCGCATAACAGTGTATGACCAACAAGGTCTGATTTGTGGCCAATGGGGGACTAGTTTTGACACCACGACAATGCGCCTGCTCACACAGCTATCTCAGTGCTCCAGTTTCTGACAAAAACCAGCCTGCCTCTCTTGTCCCACATATCTTACTAGTCTAACCTTATTCCATGCGACTTCTTTTTGTTTCTGCAAATGCAGAAGGACATGAAAGGTGTGTTAGTCAGGTATGACTAGAGAAACAAATTCATAGACACTCACATGTGTGTAAGAAAAATTTTATATCAAAGAGTAATTGTACAGTAAGAAAACATCCCAGCCCAGTCCAGATCAACTCCATAAGTCCAGTATTAGCTCATATGTCTGATATCAACCTATAAATTCTTCTTCAGACTCATAGCGCACACGCAATGATGCCGAATGCAGGAAGATCACAGGCCAGTGGGTGGAAAGTCTTGTGGATCCAGTGGCAGTGGCAGTGCCAACTTCAGGGTTGGCAGAGGTCTTCATGTGGCTCCTTCAGCTCCAGGGCTCTAGTGTAGCTCCATGTGTCTTCTCAACAGGAAGGTCTCACAGGGAGGGTCTCTGTGTCCTGCCTCCAGCAAGCTTTTCATCTCAGCACTGGTTATCATTAGGGTTGGAGGAAGGCTCACGAACAGCCTACAACCTTGCTTACTGAGTCAAGAAGACACGAAAATCAAAGACGGGAGCTTCAGATCAATGTAAAGAAAACCAAAATCCTCACAACTGAACCAACAAACAAAAAACATGGTCAGCAAATCAAATATCAAAGTTGTCAAGGATTTCAGTTTATTGGGTCTGCAGTCAAAGGTGGTGAAAGTAGCCACCAAGAAATCAAGTTAGGAAAAAAACAAAGAGAAAGAAATCAAATTACGCATTGGGTAAATCTACTGCAAAAGACTTTGTAATAAAGTGTTAAAAAAGCAAAGATGTCACTTTGAGAACAAGGTGCAGCTGCCCCAAGAAATGTTTTCTTTTTCTTTTTTGATGTCAATTTTTTACATTATTTATTTTAAATAATTTTATGGTGGGCTCATACAACTCAATCAAAATCCATGATGTGGTGTTTTCAATGGCCTCCTAGACATGCCAAAGCTGGGAAATGAATAAGGGAAACCAGAGGAGAATGGGTACACGTTTGAATTATGCATAGGAGAAAAGTGTTCAATACATGAGCACACGGACTGCCAGAGGAACAGACAGATCTGTTTTCGGAGAAGTAGAGCCAAAATGCTTCTTAGAAAAAAGGGGTGGTGAGACTTCAGCGCATGCACTTTGGGCATATCATCAGAAATGACCAGGCCCTGGAGATGGACATTATGGTTCGTAAGCTCATAGTGGAATGACATTCTCCACTGAATTCCCTGAAATGGCATTCCATCACTGTGACTTGATGGCACCTAACCACCTGGTGGCCTAGTGGGCTATGGATTGGGCTGCTAACTGAAAGGTCAGCAGTTCAAACTCACTAGCTGCTCCTTGGGAGAAAGAAGAGGCTTTCCACTCCCGTAAAGATTTCCAGGCTTGGAAACTCAAAGCGGGAACTTATACGCAGTCCTACAGGGTTGCTGTGAGCTGGGATTGACTTGATGGCGGTGAGTTTGGTTTTGGAAACACATAGTAAAGGTTTCTGAAACCGTAGTAAATTTGGAGATTGCATAGTGCGAGGCCTCCTACTTTGTTCTTCTTCGTATGACTTTAACTACGAAATCGCATTCCTTTCCATAAAACATTGGTGAATAGCTTTTCTATTGTATTAAATAGTGTTGGTATGATTTAGATCTGGATTGCATTACCTTTATGGATTACATTTGACAAGATAGATATTTTTACAATGTTAAGTCTTCTGCTTCATGAGCATGGAATTTTTTTCCCACTTAGGTAGGTCTCTTTTAATGTCTCACAGTATTTTATCATATTTCACTCATGTCCCTGGTTAGGTTTATTCCTAAGTACTTTAACTTTGCAGGTTCTGGCTACTGTACATGACATTATTTTCTCGACTTCCTTTTCAGAGTCCTCCTTGTTAGTGGATCAGGTTCTCAACCTTATTTGGCCTACCATCCCCTTTACAGAAAAAGAAAGTTACTCAGCACACCCCTACCCCCACCCCCAGCCATTAAAACTGTTTACACAGTGGCCGGCAATCCAGAATAAAGTTCAAGTGTCTGCTTTTGCATCCCCCCTGAGCCATTCCACTTTGCAGAGTTCTTTCTTGTGGCGTTTCTGGAGCTTGCTATTTATAGGATCTTGTCATCTTCAAGTACACATTACTTCTTCCTTTCTCATTTGGATACCCTTTCGTGCCTTATTTTTCTGTCTGGGACTTCTAGTACAGGACTGACTAACTGATGATAAAGGGCCTCCTTGCCTCATTTCTTCTCCATTAAGAATATGCTGGCTGTTCCATCTGCATCTACGCCCTTGATTATGTTGAGTAACTTCCCTGCTAATCCTGTTTTGCTGAGATGTTTTCTAATCAGGAAAGCGTGTTTGGGTTTTAGTCCATGTCTTTTCTACAGTGGTGGAGATGACCACGTGATTATTCTCCTGTGTTTTATCTGGGTGGTGTTTTAGGTTGGTAGTTTCTCTGATGTTGAACCATCCGTGCACTCCTGGTATGAATCCCACTTGACCATGATGTATTATCATTGCTACATTTTGATTTTGATTTTGATGTATTATCATTGCTTCATTTTGATTGACTACTAAATTCTGCTGATTAAACTTTTGTTGAGATATTTTGCATGTATATTTATGAAGGATATTAGTCTGTCATTTTCATTTTTTTAATAGCATCATGGTCTGACTTGGGTACCAGAGCTAAGAGGACCCCTCTCTTTTCTGTGTTCTGCAACAGTTTGAGTGGAATTGGTGTTAACCCTCTGGATATTTGGTAGAATTCTCTACTGAAACTGCCTGGGCTGTGGTTTTTGTTGTTGTTGGAAGGTTGTTTGTTTTGTTTGTTTACTTTTAAATGATACCTGCTGTTTTTACCTCTGTGATGGGTCTTTCAGATTTTCTCTCCTTGTGTTAGTTTGTTTATAGAATTTTGTTCATTTCCTTCTAAGCTTCTTTCAGGGTGTTTTGAGTAAACTTCCCCCCCTCCGCACCCCCCATAATATTCTGTTTTGAGCCTTTCTGTCTCACCTGGTTCTGGTCTTGCCTCACCCATCTCAGTTCTTATTTTGGCCAGCTTTGTCTTCTCTCATTTTTTGTCTTTGTCAATTTTATTGATCCTCTCAAAGAACCAACTTGCAATCTCGTTGATTCTATTGCTTTTCCTTTTTCTATTTCATTGATTACTCTCTGATAGATATTGTTCCTGATTTCTGATCATCGTGTGTTCTTTTGCCACCCTTTTCTGGTTGTTCGTGGTGCTGGGTTAAGCTATTGATTTTGGCCCTTTCTTTCTTGATGTGTCCTTTGCGGGGGGGGAGGGGTTGCTAGAAATTCTTCTCTGAGGCATGCTTTTGCTATGACCCAAAGATTTTTGTTATGTTGTGCATTCATTCTCATTTAACTCTAAGACTTAAAAAATTCATGTAAATGTACCCATTTTTAATAAATCATTTTATTGGGAACTCTTACCGATATTACAACATTCCATAGTTCAATCACATCAAGCAGTATTGGTAACTGCTACCATAATCAATTTCAAAACATTTTCTTTCTTCTTGAACTCTTTGATACTGCTCCCCTTTATTCCCTCCCTCATCCACCCTACCCCCAGGAACCCTAATTATTATTATTGCCATATCTTACACCATCCAATATATCTATTTACATACAGTTCTGTTGTTCGCTCCCCTTGAATGGGGTTATACAGTCATCAATACTATCAGTCCTCTCCTTCTCCCACTCCCCCCTTCCCATATCCTCAGGAAACCATTACTCCCTTTACTATTTCTGAAGATTTACCTATTTTCATTTGTTTAATTAAGATCATTTGATACATGAAAGCCAAGATAGATTACTCTTCAGAAAGATTAAATGGAGTAATGGTTCCCAATTGTTTTTAAGTAAGGTATTATTCAGTGTCCATGTATTGAATCTCTCTCCCCCCCTCTCGATTTCTACTTTTGTTAGCATTGCAGTCTGAAAAGATGCTTTGTATTATGTTGCTATTTTTATTTTAGTGTGTGCTGAAATATTGTCTGTTGTGGAGACTGATCCGTGTGCACTGGTGAAGAGTGTATACTGTGCCACCATTGGGTGGGTGTTGTACACATGTCCATGAGGTTGAATTGGTTGATTGGGTTATTTAGCTTTTCTTTATCTCTTTGTTAATACTCATTTCTTCTAAGATAGCTCGGGAGTCTCTGGAGCCAGTCTGCTAGCACCATGGAGTCTTATATGGTAACATGCAATTATGGAAGTGACATTCCTTCATGGTTGCTATATTCTTTCCATTAGAAGCCAGCCACAGGTCCTGTGCACACTAAAAGGGAGAGGTTCAATAAAATTGTGGACATCAGGAGGGGGGACTCCAGATTCTATATGTTTTATCGAGTCCACCATAGAACTGCAAAAGACCTCTCTTCATGGCCGGGATGCAGCTGGACAAAGCAGCTGTGCTTTCCTTTTGTTCTGGTACAGTATAGTTCCTGTCTCTGCTTCTCTCTGTGCCCCTGCTTCCTGCTTCTCTTTCTACCACCTGGTTTTGATGCTTCTATGCCTATGGGCCAAAGAGGACGACCCCAGGTCCCCCGATGTCCTGCAGGCTTTGCTCTGATTGACTAGCCATAGGCATCTCTCTTTCTCACTTCCATTCTCTTAGGAAATGCTGGTTGGCTGAGCCAAATAAATGAATAAACTTCCAGTGGATGAGGTCACCACCCTTGTCCAGTCACACGATGGTCCAAAAGAAGCAGAGCCCCATAAACAAATGTGACTCCAAATGTGACTCCTGGGGGGATACTTCGCAAAGATAGTGATGTGTAGACGGGGCAGATGTCTGTCCAGCTGTCTTTCTATGGCTTCCAAAGCTAACCAGACAAAAACAGTCAAACCCATAGGGAGCTAGGAAACCAGCAGGTTCTCTTTAGGCTTCAAGGCTCAGGTGCTGAATTGTTAGGCTCAGAAATGGGGAGCACATTCTCACCCCCAAGTGGTCAGACAGCTGCCTTGGTTCAGGTCAAGGACCAGACACCACAGTGTCCCTGACGGTGTCCTTGTTCCTTCCCCTACCTCCTCTCTCCAGGCCCCCCCACCCCGGGTCACAGTTTGCTTCCTCCTGGAGCCCAAGCACAAAAACAAAAGCGCAAACACTTGATGCAAATCAGATGTGAAAATAGGCGCCCGGGGGCTCGTAAACTCCAAGGCTTCATCAGAAATACTCAGACCATCCCAATTCTCTTTGGGTTCTGAAGATTTGTTCCCTTACAGCGTCATTAGGAGGGTTCGAAGTAGGACCCGTGAAGCTCTGAGTCACCAGTCACTCGTCACCGGCACAAGCAAACGTCGGTGAACTGGGGTGCACAATGATGCATGGGAAGGCTCAGGAAGGAAAAGTATAGTGGGAGAGGAGAGAGGAGAGAGGGAGAGGGAGAGGTGGTGATGGTCCTGGGAGTGATTCTTAGCCCACCTCCAAAGACAGGGCTGAATTTAAGCCCTTGCTACTCGAAACATCTGCAGCCCCTGGACCTGCATCACCAGCATCATCTGGCAGCTTGTTAGCAACACAGAAGCTCAGGCCCCACCCTGGATCGACTAACTCAGAGCCCAGTCTGCACCCTAGAGTTTGAGGAGCACCGTGCTAACCCACTGGACTTCAAACTCAGCTGCATGTTGGAATCCCCTGGGGTGTTAAAGAAAAGTGCTGAGGCTTGGGGTGGGGTCTAACCTTCAGGGGTGTGATGGAGTGGTACTGTCTATGGACTACTTGATTGAGCTTTTTGAAAGCTGGATGGTTCGAATGTAAAGCAGAGTTTGGAGATGGCAGTGTTAACCTATGATATGAATGATAATTACATAGAAGTCACTTATTTTTTAATGAATCATTTGGGGAGGTGTTCTTACAGCTCCTATAACAATCCCCACATCCATTGTGCCGAGCACATTCGTACATGTGTTGCCCTCATCATTCTCAAAACATTTTCTTTCTACTGGAGCCCTTGGTATCAGCTCCTCCCCCCCCCTTTGAACCCTATTATTTTCATATCTTATACCATCTGCTGTCTTCACCCATGTCTCTATTGTTTGTCCCCCTTAGGGTGGGGGTGAGCATTATATATCAATCATTACAATGGGTTCTCCCCTCTCCCCTAACCTTCCCCCTGCCTCATAGTATCACTGCTCCCATTACTGCTCCCGAGGGGTTTACCTGTCTCGGATCCCGGGTGTTCAGAGTTCTTATCTGTACCAGTGTACATGCTCCAGTCTAGCCAGATTTGTAAGGTAGAACTGGGGAGAAGTCAATTCTGATATGCAATTATGTATACACACTTGTGCTATGTGTAAATCGTGTGTGTAAAAACCACCCAGGTTAAGAAAAAGGGGCGGGGGGACAAGAACTAAGTCAGATGTAGGAAATGACTCAAGGATGGTACCACGAGCCCAGGTTCCTTTCAGCTTCTTAATCTGCTGTGGTTATGGGGAGACCATTCTCCTCCTGGCCACATAACAGCTGCGGTGCCTCCAAGCATCTCATCTGCGTCCCAGGCAGGGGATAAAAAGGATGGGAGAAAAGATAGGACCAAGTACATCGTAAGGCACCCATTAAACTACACTCCTTGAAGTACTTTCTTGGGAGCTCCACCAGGCAACGTTGGCATATACGTCATTAGCAATCACGGCTCCCCACAGATGCAAGGGAGCGTGGGAAGCTGAGCACTTGAAGCTGAACGTGGTGTCGTCCTGAACAAGAACTGAAGTTATGTTAGTTAGAGAGGAGGGGTATGGCCATTGGGCAAGAATTAAGCAGGGCCCTCTACACCTATTGGCACTGCTGAGCTCCGTTTTCTGCATCAAGTGGCACACCCTACTTCAATGAATGGATCTCTCTCTCTCTCTCTCTCTCTCTCTCTCTCTCTCTCTCTCTCTCTCTCTCTCTCTCTCTCTCTCTCTCTCTCCACCTCTGGGGACAACCTACTGGCCCTGCCTCCCTGTTCTTATCAGCACAGCTTCCCACAGATGCGAATGACCGTCCAACAGCGGCCAGAGAACTGTCTCCCACACATTCCTTCCCAGGACCTGACTCAGCAACAGGGGTGACAGTGTCTGAGGAGGGGTGAGCAAAGACCCTCTCGGCTCTCAAGGGTCAGCCTCATCTGTAAACACCAGAAGACTCCCAGAATCCCTCAGCCAAACAGGCTGTGTCCATTGGGTCGAGTGCTTTGCGCCTTGCAAGGGTGCTAGGACGGCCATGAGGATGCTGAGCAGGGTCTCTGGGGGCTTGAGGATGGAGCCCACCAGCTCTCTGCGCTCTCTCACTGTTCAGAGTGGCAAGAGGAAGCCTCCGCTCCTGCCCAGAGAGCAAGTCCTGACGGCCAGGGTGCCGAACAGGCTGGCCAGCAGCCCCGAGGGCCCAGCCCTCCGCCCTCTCCCAGGCTGCTCGCCCTGGTCCCTCAACGTGGGGGGAGCTGTCCAGAACCACATTTTGCTCCAGCAGACGATTTTCTTTCCAGATGGCTTGGGACCAACACGATGTCACTTTACTGCAGTCTCCGCATACGGGAGCTGGGCCAGCAGACGCCCAGGGACACTGCAGGGTCTCTGGGAAAGGGCGAAGAGCCGCTCGCCAGCCATGCAGGGATGCTGCGGCTGCCCCTGCCTCCGGGTCTGTTCCCCTCCACCACCCCCACCCCCACCACCCCCGTTCCCCACCTGCTCTGAGTCATTGCTCGCAGTGCCTGAAGGCAGAGTCGCACACGGGTGGGCAGCCGAAGCTCCCAGTCCTCAGTCAGACGAGGTGCTCGGCTCGACTCAGCTCTGCTGGCTCGGGAGTGAGGTGGCTATCTATCCTTTGCACATTGATACCCGCCTTGGGACACAGAAAGGAAGGTCTTGGCTCTGCCTGGGATAGATCCTGTGACATCAGCTAGCTCGCATCTCCACTCTGGGCCCCTGTTTCTCCAACAAAGTCAAGACAGTGCTCTCTCTGGTTCAGCACAAGAACCCTTAGGGGCACGGGCACCGGGCTGCTCACTGAAAGGTCGGTAGTTCAAGCCCACCAGCCCTCTGAGGGCGGAAGATGACCCGTAAACCTCAGAAACCCCTGAGAGCCACTTCCACCCCACTTGACTCAGCAGCAACAGGGGCTTGGTTTGGGTCTCATTCTTCAAGGTGGGATGTTATTGAGTCTCTTAAGCTTTGCATTTTTAAACTATTGAACCATCATCAAGTGGTGGCGAATCGAGGCCATCCTCTGTCAAATACGGCATCTTTCATACTCAGCATTTGAAACCACATGCCAGGCCATTTACATGCATTTTCGTTTCTGTTCTTCACAGTAGCCCTGTGGAGGTACTGCTATGATTCCCATTTTATAGTGGAGGAAACTGAGGCTCAAATAATGGGTTAGGACTAAATTTGGTTGGTGGCAAATGATGGGAAATCTCAAATCACAGTGGCTCCCAGGAGATGGTTCTCAAAGTCACTGAACGTTACATGAGGATGCTCCCGTCTATCTCTCTGCAGAGGCCACTGCCCACAATTTCTAAAGCTCCACACAGTCCTATGACCCAGGTTCCTTGAAGCTTGTTGCTCTCCCTTTAATTCCCAACATCTGAGAGAGTTGAACCTTTTTGAAAAACATGGTTCTGGGGGCGGGGGCGGGGCATGGAGACCATTCAGTCAGGGTGCAGTGTAGCAACGATGAAACATACAACTTTCCTCGAGTTCCTAAATGCTTCCTCCCCCCACCACTATCATGATCCCAGTTCTACCATACAAATCTGGCTAGACCAGAGGATGTACACTGGTACAGATAGCAACTGGAAACACAGGGAATCCAGGACAGATGATCCCTTCAGGACCAGTGGTGAGAGTGGCGATACCGAGAGGATGGGGTAGAAAGGGGGAACCGATTACAAGGATCTACATATAACCTCCTCCCTGGTGGATGGACAACAGAAAAGTGGGTGAAGGGAGATGTCAGACAGCACAAGACATGACAAAATAATAATAATTTATAAATTATGAAGGGTTTGTGAGGGAAGGGGTGGAAAGGGAGGGGGAAAATGAGCTGATACCAGGGGCTCAAGTAGAAAGCAAATGTTTTGAGAATGATGCTTAACACCATGGATGTATTTACGGATTGTGATAAGCGTTATACGAGCCCCCAAAAAATGATTTTAAAAAGAAGAGAAAAGCATGGTTCCCAGAAGTTCCTGTGCCTCTTTGGCCTCCATCTCCTTAACCAGGTTTGGTCACAGGCTACAAGAGAGGCTGGGAAATGTCGTGCTCATTTGGGGTGGTCCTATGCCCAGCTCAGTAAGGGCTGGCACAGTTTGTACCCTAACCTCAAGGTTGGTGGTTCAAGCCCCCCAACAGAAAGACCTGGCTGTCTGC
Organism: Tenrec ecaudatus; assembly: GCF_050624435.1. Classification (NCBI taxonomy): domain Eukaryota; kingdom Metazoa; phylum Chordata; class Mammalia; order Afrosoricida; family Tenrecidae; genus Tenrec; species Tenrec ecaudatus. The sequence continues at coordinate 143,210,846 of NC_134537.1, forward strand.
TCTGTAAAGATCACTCCCACGAGAATCTGGGTTCTGTGCTAGACACACTGTGTCCCTAGGAGTCAGAATGAATTCCACAGCCGTGAGGTTTGACTGCTGCTGCTTCTTCTAATACACTCAGCTGAAAAAAGAAAAGAAAGGCATTTGTGGTCATAAAGGCAGCAATGACTGCGAGTACAATCTTCCCCTAGAGTCGCGCTGCCTGGGTTGAATCTTGTCACCGTGACTTGTACACATGTAACTTTATTGCTTCTTAGCCTTTTAGCTAAGATCAAGTCTAGTATCAGAAGTGACCTTGGCCACTTTGTTCATTTATTTATTTAGTGCATCTTCTTTGAGGATCTGTTCTATGAGCGTTGGTCTAGGAGTGGAGTATTTTTTTTAAGACAAAAACTCCTGCCTGCATGGAATTGACATGCTAGGGGAGGGGAAGATGCAGTTGAGCAAGTAAACCTTGGCAAGTTTCGGCCTTGTACGCTGAGCCTGGGAGAAAGATACAGCGGCCCAGGAGCCCCAAAGCCCCCTGGCGTCGAGTGGATTCGGACTCATAGGGGCCCTAGATAGGGTTTCTGAGTCTTCTTCAAGCTTTACAGAAACAGATAGTCTTCTCTCCCCAACCCCCTCCCCCAGGAGTGGCTGGTGGCTGGTGAGTTTGCACTGCTGTTTGAAGCCTCACGCTTATCCGACAGTCCCACGGGGGCGCAGAAGAGCAGTTTTGGACCCTTGCTGGGTAGGGGCTTTGTGAAAGCTGGCATTTGACTGGAGACCCAGGAAGGCTGGAGCGAAAGTGTTCCAGGAAGGGGGAACCCAAGTGCCAAAGTCCTGGGGCAGGAGTGTGCTGGAGTTGGGGAGAGTCTCCTACCCTGGGAACCTGGGGAAGAGTCCCGGCCCTTCACAGGGCTTGGAGGAAGAGGAAGAGGAGGGTCCAGTGAGGAAGGAAGGGGGGTGGAGGGGCGGAGAGGGTCTTGTCTCCTGCAAAGGTCTGCAAAGGAGTGCCTGGGGCCTGTCCCAAAACCCAGTGGAGGGTCCCGCAAGGATGACTCTGTGTCCCCGTGGAAACAGGTTTAAAACAGACCCCGGCTCTCCTGTGTTCAGGGGACAGATGGAAGAGCCACACCCTCTGTCACAAAAAGGAGGATCTGAGGTCCATGGAGGGTCCAGGTGCTCCCCGAGTGGGCAGGACAGTAGGTGGGCCTGGGTGTTGCCCCAGGAAGCAGAAAGCAGCCATGCACACTCAGCGCCTGCAGGCAGCCATGCTTCCAGCGCCACACGCCTGAGGACGGGCAGTGGCCATCCCCACCCACCTCACCCCCAACCCTCCCTTGCTGCCTGCGCCCTCTGTGTATACTGTTCCTACCCACTCGGGGTCTCTGGGGACACAAAGTGGACGGAGCTGCACAGGGCTGGAAGGGCACTTGCCTTCTGTCCCCGGACCCTGAGGGGTCGGATCCAGCCAGCTGGGGGCGTGGCTGCGCTGTGGCCCTGAGGAATGGCTCTGGGACAAGGACCGCTGTCCCCATTTCACGTGACCAAAGCTACACATCTACTCAAATGCTTCCCTTCTCCACTCCTCCCTGCTGCCACTGCTGAGCCACACAAAGACACCGTGGCTTCTGAGTTTGAGAGTGGGATCTCCACGGTGTGGGCTCGGAGACCGGCCTCCCCAAATCTGAATCCCAGCCCCCAGCTCTGCTGGTGTGAACGTGGCCTAATTCTACAGCACTCATGTGTTTCTGGTTTCTTTTGGGTGAAATAAGACTAGTCGAAGTTGGAAGGCTGAATGATTGAAAGGAGGCAGATCTCTCCGAGCATGTCTGGGCCCATGGTACGCACGCCTTCTATGTTTAATACATTTGTTTATATAATGGTATATTATATAATTATATAATAACATGTTTAATAATTCTATGTTTAATTGTCATGTTGTACCGTGTTGTTTAGCACCAAGAGGAGCCCTGGTGGCATAGTGGGTTACACGTTGGGCTACTAACCCAAGGTCGACAGTTTGAAACCACCAGCCGCTCCTCCGGAGAAAGATGAGGCTTTTTACTCCCATGAAGAGTAATAGTCTCAGAAACCGACAGGGGCAGGTCTACTCTGTCCCATCGGGTCGCCGTGAGCCGGGAGCTCCCCTATGGCCTGAGCAGATGACTTAGCGCCAGACCTGCCTGCAGCCTTGTGTTGCTGCCCCAGTTCTGCCCCTGCGGCCTGCCAGTCCTCACTGTGTCACAGGCTTCGGGGGCCGCCTAGAGGTTGATGGGAGCCTCTGGGGTGCATGAGGCCCCCAGATCCTTCAGGCCAGGGAAGCCCACTTTCTCCCCAGCCCCACCCCCTTTCACGGTGGTCTCTGTTCCTCTGTGCAGATTTTAATGAGAACGGTTTCATCGACGAGGAAGATCTGCAGCGCATTGTCCTCCGGCTGCTGAATAGTGACGACGTGTCTGAGGACTTGCTCAACGACCTAACACATCATGTGTGTACCTGCGGGGTGATGGGGGGTGGTGCGTCGGGTGGGGGTGTCAGGCTCCTCCCCAGCCTTTATGTCAGGCTGCCCGTCTCGGGAGAAGGTGGCTCAGACTCAGGGCCCATTTCGAAGCAGGTGGCACATAGGCCTTTGGTACACACATGCTTTGGGCCTTAGGGAAAGGCAGGCAGGGCAAGAGATGGGCGCAGAGCTAGAGAGAACAACTTCTGGACTCTGTGTCCTCCCTGCAAGATGGCGATTCCCTTCCAGGGATCCCATGCATGTGCCCCAACCCACCCATTACAAGGGTATGCGCACCCCCCCCCCCCCGTGGCATCCCCAGTCAACAGTGTGGTCAATCCAGGCAGAGGGGCCAAGTGAGCATCACCAAATGGATGCATCGTCACTCCCCCGCCACAATACAACACCCAGGAGCCCCTGAGGGAGAGTCCAAAGTGAGACAGAACCCGAGGACAGCTTCCGGAACCCAAGACACAGCCTGGTTCTGCTTGTCATCACCATGGCAACCTCCAAGGCTTTTGGACAGAATGGGAACTCAGCAGCAAAGATAAAACCATGTAAGGGGGTGGGGGTGGGGTCATCAGAGACCAGGCCCCTTGAAGTGCAAAGCCCCGAGGACTGAGTGGCCAGGAGTAGGGATGGGGACTGTATAACGGATCCAGACAAAGCATCCCCCAGTTCTGGAGGTTGGACAGTCATTGTGTGGGTATCGACCATGTGGAGTCTTCCTGAGGTTCTGGGGTACAATCTGCTCACGCTCCTCTCCCACCTCCTGGCGGCTTGACTTGCAACCACAGTATCACGTGGTATCCTTCCTCTATCTCCCGGTTTGGGGACATCTCCTCTTTCATGGAGACACCAGCCAGTTAGGGCTAGGACCCACCTCTTCCAAGATGACCTCATGCTAACATGGAATCTTCCCAGACTCCATTTCCATACGGGGGCACAGACACAGGTCTAAGGGTTAGGACTGGTGTGTAACTTTTGGGGGAAAACGATTCCAACCCGAATGGGTTTAGCTCCCAGTGTCCCTGTTCTCCCTCCCAAGTCTGTGCGGAGACTCTGAGAAGGATCTTCCCACGAGCTGGCCCAACCCATGAGGTTCCAAACATTCTTGCGAATGACCTCCTCCTTCTCAACTTCAGCTGCGCTCTGTGGAACGGGGAGAAAACGCCTGCCTCACACGAGATCAGAAAGACGCGAGGGGCTGAGATGAGTGTTAGCCTCTGGCAGAAATCATGGCACATTGTAGCCACCCAATCAATGTATGGTAACCGCCTCCACACCCCCTGTACCCCCACCTCACTGCCTGCCTCCTGTCCCATCTCCACCGGGCAGGTCCTGAGCGAATCTGACCTGGACAATGACAACATGCTGTCTTTCTCAGAGTTTGAACACGCCATGTCCAAGTCTCCTGATTTCATGAAGTAAGGAGTTGGGGGGTGGGGAGGCAGAAACCCTCTCCCATCTTCCCTCAGCCAGTGGTGCACCTCAGTCTACCCAAGGAGGTCACGAGTTTCCAGAGCCCGGTTCTTTCAGAATCGGCAAAACTGGGTGACCTTTGGGGACTGAGTGAGCTAGACAGAGACTGGGAGCAGAGTCATCAAGGGTCCAGGGAGGACTACATGCCAGGCTTTGCAAACACCCCAGCAGTCCAGCCTCAGGTTCTTGCTGTGCTGCCCCTCCCTGGGCAAGGCTCACTCGGGTCTGGCACCGACCTGGAGAGTGACTTCGCTGGTATTCCTGCTCCCCTTCGCCCACTGTGGTCATCATTTCTGTTGTAAGGATTAATTCCAAACGAGCACCAAGGGGTCGGAGATTGAAGAAATCCCCACAATGCAAGCCCTCCAAGCTGCCATCTGCTTCTCCTCCCCCCAGCCCCGCCCCCATTCCTCCCTGGATCATCTGCCCTCGCTTTCTGGGTCCTGCGAAACTGCTGCAGCGTCCCCCAGAAACTCTTGAAAGTTTGAGGAAATGCCTCGTGTGGCGGTGGGTGCTGCTCAGCCCAGACTCCAAAGGTCGGACAGGTGTAAGCCAGGTGCTGGGTCCAGGAGACATGCGCCACTCCTGGCTCTTGCTGGTGCTGAGCTCGTACCCCCTGCTTCTCAGAGGGCACGTTTTCTACGCAGCAGGATGGCATTGCAGGGACTCCTTTCCACGGGTGCGTCCCATCAGCATCTCCCCGCCTCCTTACCAGACCTGTGCAGGGAAAGCTCCTTCGGTGGGAGTTTATGGTGTAAAGGGACATATAACCCTCTGCCCAAATAGACTAGTCTATTCTCTACCCCTAGACGGTATCTTATTCATGCGCATATGACCTGGGACCTCCGGTGGGATGTTCCCAGTAGGCGTGGAGACACCCTACCATCCCTTACACCCATTGCAAATACCAGTAACCAAGATAACCATTAAAAAGCGTGCAGTCCAATGCAGGCCTATTACTAAAGTCAGATCCTAATCCCATTCCACTCGTGTTCTTTAGCAGCTAAGACCCTCCAAAACGGGCCTGTGGCCACAGGCAGATGAAATCCAGAACTGGAGTATGTCACATAAGGGGTTGTGGCTGGCAGGAGCATAATTAAGTAGAGCCCAGTCCCTGGGAAGGGGGGATTTGCACAGGGCCACGAAGACTTTGAAGGAACCCCGGTGGTGCAGTGGTGAAGCGCTCAGATCTCAGCATGGAAACCCTCCGGGGCCAGTCGGCTCTGCCACATGGGGGCACTGTGAGTCAGGATCCACATGACCCTGCGGATCACGACCCAATGAGTTATCCCCCACCCACCAAGGCTCCCTTTTGGACTCACCGTCTAGGCTGTGGTAATAGCCAGGAAGAGTAGTCACTGGATGTTTTCATCAGAAAAGAAATAAGAACAGAGGCCGCTGGGCCTCAGGGAGCACCAGGTCAGGGACCCGGGAGGCCTCTTCTCTCTTGGGGTCCAGCCTCTCTGCCGGACTGCACCGCATTTGCTTCATGCTTCAAGCCAGCCACCCTGCTTTTCCAAACCCGTGGTCGGATGTGGCTTCTCCGCACCCTCAGGTCCATGTCTCCTGGGGTTCACAGTCCTCGGGGAGACAATCCAAGTGGCCTAGCTAAGGTCCAGTGTCACACCCTTTCTAAGACTGTGTCTGGGGAGATGGGGCCTCATCCTCCAACACATCTGCCAGGAGGCTGTGGATGAAGCTGGCTGTCTGACAAGAAGCTGCCACCCCGGGGTCGCCCAACCCCAGCTGATTCCTCTTCGACATAGCAGCGCATGCAATGTCTCCTTGAGTGTCTTGCTCCACAGTTCCCCACGGGTCCCTGCACAGATTTTGGGGCCCTTTGGTGGTGCCGAAGGAAACTTGCTGAAAGTTTAGGGTTGATGATGACTGCCCGGAGGGTGTGACCAAGGAGAACAGGGGCTGGGCCTGCAGGGCTGCTATTAGCCAGAAGTCAGAGGGTCCTTTGGGACTTCAAGTAGTCAGAGGGTCCTTTGGGACTTCAAGTAGTCAGAGGGTCCTTTGGGACTTCAAGTGGCTCCTGGAAGTCTTTCTTTCAGTTCCTTCCGGATCCATTGCTGGGGACTCTAATGTCGCCTCAAAGACAAGATCTAGCAGCCTCCAGGGAGAGTGCTGGGATGTGGAATTCTACTCCCTCCAGGCATTGGACGGAGCTGCGAAGAAGTGTGGCCTTGTCCCTGTCTGGAACTCTCCTCTAGAATAATGTTTATTAAATTAAGTTTTTAAAAAAAGGCCTTTTCCTCACTCTATCAGTTGTCATTTGGTTAATGCAGTGTGGCAGTTACATAATCTCCTGTCAACTTGAGTGAAGAGGGGAGTCTAGCCTGTCAATCAGGTTAGAGGCCAATGACACCTCTGTGTGGGCATGGCCTTTTCCTGAGGATTCTGGGAACTCCTGTCTTCCTCCCTGGAGATGGGACCCACACTCTCCTGTGAGACATTCCTGTTGACAAGCCACATGCTGATGGAGCCAGAACCCTGTAGCTGGAGGAGCCACGTGGAGATGCATGCAAGCACTGAGATGCTTCCATCACCACTGGATCCACAAGACTTTCCACCCACTGGCCTGTGATCTTCCTTCATTCGACATCATTGCATTTGTTTCATGAGTCTGAAAAGGAATTTATAGGCTGGTTTGGGGCATATGGGCTAATATTGGATTTATGGGGTTGATCTGGGCTGGGCTGGGATGTTTTCTTAACATACACTTACTCTTTGATGCAAAGCTCTCTCTTATACCCCTATGAGTATCTCTGGATTTGTTTCTCTAGTCCACCCAGACCAATACATGCAGCGTCACATATTTCCAATGAAGAGCAGCTCATTCCAAAGCTGCAGTGTGCCAAGGACCAGCAGGCCCATCTTTCTCAGGGCAGGGTTCAAATACCAGTGTGCATCACAGAAGAGGCCAGGCGTCCACCGAGAGAGAAACCACGTCCTTCCCTCGCTTTCCCAGCCCCCCATCCTGTATGGATCCTTGCGCCCCTCCCACCCCCAACAGGACTGTGTGGAGACGGGCGCAGAGCTGCCATCCAGCTGGCTCAGCAGACTCCACAGCCCTTGTTGACCAAGGGAGACATGCTGGCCTCACTGGCACCCCCACGTCCCTCAGGGGCAACCTGGGCCTATTTGCTGATGATTCAACCAGGCTCTGGAGTGAATGTGGCCATCATACAGCCCCTTTCTGGGACCCAGTTGGTCACTCACAGGGTTCTCTGGGAGCTGTCAGGCGCCCACCTCATGCAGGCATGCTGGTCCTGTCTGGGGAAAGCGTATGAACCTTGGGCTTCAGGGCAGGGCTGTTTCATGTCACCTGCTCTGTGGGCCTTGCTGTGGCCCCTTCTTTGAAAGCCTAACTCATCCATTCACGGGAAAGGAGGGCCCAGGCTGGGTGGGCTTCCCTGGGTCGACTCTCAAAGGCACTGCCATGTCAGAGTACTCGGTGGTGTGAACTCACCCTCGGCCCGAGGGCCTGTGTGCGCATCTGTCGACTCAGGTGCTTTCCCTGAGTTTTGCTCCTGCCCGGCAGGCCTCCCAGCGGGGGCAGCAGCATCTAGTGAGAACAGACACCCACACCCTTGAGAACCTAGGCGCCCAGTCCTGTGGCCTAGGAACCCAGGCCCGGTTCACTTCCGGCCCAGGGACCCCTGAAACAGAGAGTCCTTGAAGAGTCACTTCAGTGCTGGGTCCATTCCAGCCTGTCTAGAGATGGTGGCATTGAGGCCAAACTGGCAGAACGTGATGGAAGGGACCACTGACACAGCTTCTTCTCTTAGGAACTAGCCCTCTCCAGTGTCCATCCTTCAATGCCCTAAGGGCTGCGCCATCCTCCCCACCCCCATCCCTTCCCCAGTTTCCACCTGGAGCACACCCAAGACACATGGTGGGGAAATGAATGCTTTGGAGTTAGAGACCTGGGTTCACATCCTAACGATGTCACTAATTAGCTGTGTGACCTCGGGCAACTGTCTCCGCCTGTCTGAGCATCAGTCTCTTCGTCAGTCAAGTGGGGCTGACAGCACCTCCTTCACGAGGTTACAGCGTGGACTCAGCAGTACAGAATCAAGCGGTTATCAAATGGGAATTTCGCTCCATCTGACACCCGGAGCCATCACCGGGGTAGGGGTGGGGGTTACTCTCAGCTAAGGGTCGATCAGGCCTCTCCATTAAGCCAGTTACTTGCCACCCAGACCAGGGGGCCCTAGGGCTCCTCAGTTCTCTGTGTCCCCACCCTGGGGCATGGTGTGGGACCCGGCAGACAGGAGACCCCACTTCTCTTGGCTGAGCTTTTCAAAAGACCCTCGAGCCAGTGTGTGGTCCTGCAGCCCTGGCCAGGTGTTCGCAGGGCCCGGGAGAGAGAAGTATGGGCTGGTGGTTGCTAGATACTTTATTCCACATCCGCCAACCTGGCCCAGGCGCCGGCTCTCGGGGATCACGCCTGTCTCACGCTCTGAACTCAAAGTAGCAGTCTCTCTTCTGTCGCTCATGTGTGGAGACCCTCTTGCCCGACGGGAATGTCTGGTAGGTCTTCAGGTTCTCGGGGGCCACCCTTAAAAGGTGCCACTTGTCCTTCAGGCTCAGAGGAGGTCTGGGGGTGGAGCAGGGACCACAGTTATGCAGTGTGTTGGGGTGGGGGTACACAAACACCCCACCACAGCCCCTCTCCCAGCCCCCAGCCCAGCTTCCAGTCCCTGTGAGCACAGGAGGTCTGAGCAGCTCTCCAGCTCAGCTCACATGAGAGGTGGTGGTGGTGCTGCTGATTGTGGGGGTGGGGTGGTGAAAGAGGTGGTGGTTATGAAGGTGATGGAAGTGGGGGTGGTGGTGGTGGTGGTGGTGATGGTGGTGGTGCTGCTGGTGGTGGTGGTGGTGCTGGTGGTGCTGGTGGTGATGGTGGTGGTGGTGGTGCTGGTGGTGGTGCTGGTGGTGGTGGTGGTGGAGGTGGTGGGGGTGGTGGAGGTGGTGGAGGTGGAGGAGGTGGTGAGGTAGAGGTGGTGGAGATGGAAGTGGTGGTAGTAGTGAGGTAGTGGTGGTAGAGGTTGTGAAAGAAGTGATGGTGATGGTGGTGGAGGAGGTGACGGTGATGGTGGGGGTAGTAGGGGTGGTGGAGGTGTTGAAAGAGGTGATGGTGATGGTGGTGGAGGTGGTGGTCATGCTGGAGGTAGAGGTGGTGAAAGAGGTGGTGGTAGTGGTGATGGAAGTGGTGGTGGTGTGGTGGTGGAGGTGGAGGTGGTGGAGTAGGTAGTGGGGTGGTGGAAGAGGTGGTAGGAGTGGTGGAGATGGAGGTGGTAGAGGTAGAGATGGTAGAGGTAGTGGTGGAGGTGGTGGAGGTGGTGGAGATGGTGGAGGAGGTGGAGATGGTGGAGGAGGTGGTGGAGGTGGAGGTAGAGATGGAGGTGGTAGAGCAGGAGGTGGTGGAGGTGGTGGTGATGGTGGGTGTGGTAGGAGTGGAGGAAGTGGTGGAGGAGGTGGCGGTGATGGTAGGGGTAGTGGGGGTGGTGGAGGTGGTGAAAGAGGTGATGGTGATGGAGGTGGAGGTGAGGGGGTGGGGGTGGTGGAGGTGGCAGTGGTAAGAAAGGACAGGAGTCACTGGAGACCTGGGGTGAGAGTGCTCAGAAACTCAGAAAGCTGCGTCCTGAGCCCTGGCCCTACTTGACCTGGCCAATCTCACCAGGTCCCCTGCAGGCCTAGCAGCTCTGAAGCAGCAGTCCACGCCCCCGCCCCCCCCCCCCGAATTGACTGTCCTTGGTGCATTGCTAGGACTTACAGTAACATCATTTGTATGTGCATATGGCAAGGTGGCCAAAGCATGGGGCAGGTGCCCTACCCACATGGGTGGTCCTGTGGGCTAACTTGGCTAGACCTGCCCAGGGTGACATGGCCTCTCTCGGAGCCCCTGGCTTCATTTTGGTTTTGAGGAGTGAATGAGATTGTGCAGACGCACCATCGTTGGGCCAGTAAGTAGTAAACATTCAACTAATGTTATGAGAGACGAGGGTTATGGTTGGAACTCTGAGGGGAAGGGACTTGCCGGAAGGCATGGAGTCAACCGGGAGGAGCTGAGAGCACGGATGGAGCCCTTAGCTCCCAATCTCTGGGTTGGCTCTCAGAACCCCTCCCCAGGGACCCCCATCCCCGCGTCTGTACCCCATGAGCCACACAAGGCCCGGGAGAAGCTGGCTTTGGAGCACTTTGCACTCCTGCCCCAGGAGTGAAGCTGTCTGAGACCAGAAACAGTGGAAAGTCCTGGAGACAGGCAGACCATCTGGAGAAGGTACAGAGCTGGGTGTCCTGGGCCCCCCACAGCTGCAGGAGGTGTAGATTCTGCCCAGGTTCTCAAGAGGATGCATATCTCCAGTAGAGGCCCCACACTCCATCTCCAGAGAGTCCAAACCACCCCCAACACAGAGCTCTGGAGGCAGCACCAGGAGACCCTGTCTCCAAAGGGTGTGCCAGCCAGGGCAAAGTGCCCAGCACCATCATGAAGTCTTTGTTTCCCTATAAAAAGGAACCTTTGTAAGGAGCCCTGGTAATGTAGTGAGTGGCATTGCACGCACAAGGTCAGCAGTTAAAATCCACCAACCCCTCTGAGAGAGAAAGAGGAGAAAAACCGACAGGGCCGGTTCTCATCTTTAGGGCCACCATGAGCGGGTGGACTCGTGGTAGTGAATTTGAGGTGCTGGAAAGTGTCCCTGATGACGACTCTGGGCTCGTGAGGGAAGCAAAGGGTCAGCATTGAGCTGGACTCCTAGGGATCTGTACCCTAACGGCCTGGGGTGGGGCGCTGGGGAGCAATAAGGGCATGTGGGCTCCCCAGCCTGTGCGCCGACCGGGCATCTGCAGTCCGGCTCCGGCAGTCACCACCTAGCCAGCTGCACACACACAGACTGGCGGTTGGGGCGGGGTGGGGGTGCTTGTTGGCAGACACCTGGGCACAGACCTGTGGGCATCAGAAAGGGGTGAGGGCGGCAGAGGGGTTTTCGGAAGCGGCGATGAGGAAGTTTCCTAGGGACAGTTCAACCTTTAAAGCTATCTTGGAGTCCCTCACTCTCACTGCCTTTGAATTGAGAGCAGCCCCCAGGGGTTCCCGTGGTTGTAACAGGAGTAGAAAGCCCAGGCTTTCTCCTGCGGAGCGGCTGGTGGCTTTGAACTGCTGACCTTGGGGATCACAGCCCAACTCTAACCACTTTATCACCAGGGCTCCTTTGGAATTAAGTCCCTGGGTGAAACATTTTCCGGGTCGGGAAGGGGTTTGCGAGGACCCCTTCCCGCTCGCTGCAGTGCCCTCAGGGCCCGCTAGAGGGCAGGCGCTCCTGGCTCTCCGGTGGTGCCAGGCGGCCGCTGCCCAGGTGAGGGAAAGGCTGGCGGATTGCAGCGGTCCCGGATGCCGCCATTGCCCCAGACTGGATCCTGCAGGTTTCGTCTGGATGCCTGGCCATGGCTGGCAGAGCTCAGGCGCCTGGGGGTGCGTGTGTTTTTTCGGTGGGCGGACAAAAGAGGACGAAAGCACTCACAGGTCGGTGGGGATGGGGTACCGGTCCCACTCTTTCACAGGCAGCACGAAGTAGGGGACGCGGGGCACTGTGCCCGTCTTGTCGTGAATGTGCTCCCGATGCTGCTGCGCTGACTGCACCTCGGCCAAGGAAGCGGGGCGGGAGGTTAGTGCGCAGGAATCACCCGCTGTCTGATGAACCTCTAACCTTTCTCAGCCGGGTCCTCACCCAGCAGGGACACCACCCCCAGTACCCCAGCTGCCAGAGCACCCTGCGGGCACAGTGGTTCCGCTTTGGGCTGCTAACTTTATAGTCAGCAGTTCCAAACAACTAGAAGCTCCGCGGGGAGAAAGATGGGGCTTTTCCACCCCCATAAAGACTTGCAGTCTCAGAAACCCCCAGGGGGTAGCTCTGCCCTGTCCTAGAGGGTCGCTGAGTTAGCACTGGCTAGATGGCAGTGAGTTTGGGGCTGAGTGCTTGCTTAGCTATGCACCGACCCTGCAGGTGGCAGCAGCTGAGATGTGCTCATTGGCTCCTCAGAGTCTGGCGGGCATCTGCCTGGTCCTCTCTCCCCACTGGGGAGAAGGCTTCTCTGGCCTGACCACCAGGAGGTGCTCGGCTCTTGGGCTACAGCTTGGGGTGGGGATGGGGGTGTAACGTGTTCAGGAATCAGCAGATAGACCATATTTGCAGACTGCCCAGAGAGTACACCACCTTCTCCATGGACCCCACCAAGCTGGATGAGTCTAGGGTACCCGTGGCTCAGTCCTCCCCACCTGGCATCACTGAATCTGCTGGGATGCACAGGAACCAGCCCGAGGGAGCCAGAGAAACAGACGAATAAGGGGAAGGAGACAGGCCTCTGGCTCCCGTGAGAGCCTTCAGGGCCCAGCCTGAGAGGGAGCTGGCTCAGGGCCCTCTCACAGAGAAGCTGCGGTCAGCTGGGTACCTAGTCCACAAGGAGAAATACACCGGGGCGTAGGTGTTCATGGGGGCTTAGGCTGGGGCTAATGGGGCCTTTGCTCATGTAGAGCTTCACTCAGGTAGGTCATGAGTGAAGGTTCACAGACTCAAGAGGGAACATGGCAGAAGGCTCCCCAGCCCTGCTGGCATGGGCAGGGGTGGGGGCCAGGGGGGTGAGCACGGAAGGGAGCCATGGATGGCCTGGGGAGAGGAAGCTGGGGAAATCTGAGAATTGAGCCTGAGACCTCTCCCCACTCCCCCTAGCCAACCTTATCAGGTTCCCTGCAGAGTCAAGGGCTTTGAAGAAGCAAAGATCCCCTGGAGGTTGGCAGTCTTGCCTAACCCCCCTCCATCCACCCACCCGTTGCTCCCGCCCATGCTGCCTGGCCAGCCCACCTGGTAGAAGTGCTTGAGGGCCAAGGAGCGGCTGCTGTCCAGGTTGTAGCGGGTGTAGCAGGGCATGCGCAGTGGCGAGCGGCTCCGGATGTTGGCACGGCTCTCCAGCACAAGGTTGGGGTTTGGGGAGAAGATGGTCGGGAAGCTGCCGCCTTGGCTGAGGGGTGTGTGACTCTGCTCCATGGCCCTGTTGCGATGGTCCTGGAAGAACTTGAGCGTGGTGTTGCCATAGGTGGAGCCGCAGGAGAAGGCCACACCTGGAATGTGGCCATGGTACCTGGCGGTGGGAGGACACAGGTCAGGGGTGGCCTTCTGCCCCAGCGCCACCAGAGGCCCCGAGAGACTTGGGGTGAGGTCAGTGGGCCCAGTGGTCACTTCAGGACCTTGGGAGGCTCTCTGTTGTTGTCAGGTGCGTCTGTTGGGTCCCGACTCAAACAGTGACCCTATGCCACACAGAAGTAGAGGCTTTCTCAAAGCAAAAAAACAAACCCAAACTCACTGCCATCCTGTGGATACCGACTCAAAGAGACCCAAAGGACTGGGTAGAACTGCCCTCTGTGGGTTTCTGAGACCCATGGTTGGCAGTTTGAAACTACCAGCCGCTCCGAGGGAGAAAGATTAATAAGCTTTCTACTCCCATAAACAGGTACAGTCTCAGAAACCGACAGGGGGTCACTGGGAGTCAGCATTGACTCAATGGCAGTGAGTTTGATTTGGGAGGTACATACGTTAAAAGCCTTACTGGTGTATCAGTCATGCATTGGCTCCTGACCAACTGCAGGGTCAGTAGTTCAGACCCACCAGCATCTCTTTGAGAGGAAGATGAGGCTGACTATTCCCAGAAAGACCCAGAGTCCGGGGGGTGGGGGGTGGGGGGAAACAACCCTAGGGACAGTTCCAACTCTGCCCCACAGCAGGCGCTGCAAGTCCAGATGGACTCAGTAGCAGCGACTTTGAGTAGGGCACCTTCCTAGGAGGGGACCTGCTAACAAACTCACTGCCGTTGAGTTGACCCCAACCGCAGACTGAACTGTTTCAAGTCAAACTCATTAGCCTAAAAGAATGTGCACTGGTACAGATAGGAACCGGAAACACAGGGAATCCAGGATAGATGATCGCTTCAGGACCAGTGGTAAGAGTGGCAATACCAGAGGGTGGAAGGAAGGTGGGGTGGAAATGGGGAACCGATAACAAGGATCTACATATAACCTCCTCCCTGGGGGACGGACAACAGAAAAGTGGGTGAAGAGAGTCATCAGACAGGGTAAGACATGACCAAAGAAATAATAATTTATAAATTATCGAGGGTTCATGAGGGAGAGGGTACAGGGAGGGAGGAGAAAAATGAGGCGCTGATACCAAGGGCTTGAGTGGAGAGCAAATATTTTGAGAATGGTGAAGGCAAGGAATGTACAAATGTGCTTGACACAATTGATGTATGTATGGATTGTGATAAGAGTTATATGGGCCCCCAATAATATGATTTTAAAAACTCCTTAGCATGGCATTTAAGGCCTCCCATGACCGACCCCTTGTCCTCCTCTTCAGCCTCATCAGCTGCCCTAAGGCCCAGTCAGAAAGACTCATCTATATCTGTCTAGCTTGAACGACACTCTCTCTCTCTCTCTCTCTCTCTCTCTCTCTCTCTCTCTCTCTCTCTCTCTCTCTCTCTCTCTCTCTCTCTCTCTCATGTTTACCCAGTGCCTTCTTCTATCAGTTCACATCTGTCCAGCCCACCGCTGCCACCCCAGCCTTCACCTCCAGGGCTAAGTGATTCTTGAAGACTTGCCCAAACACTGGTTCTCCCCAGAAACCCTTCATCATGGTCCCTCCTCAGTCTCGGTGGGTCCCACTCTCTACTCCCATCGTACCCTGGACTCCGCGCCATCAGAAAGCTATCACAGTATAGCTATAGTCTCTTCAATCTCTGTCTCCTCCCTAGACTGTGAGTTCTCCAGGGACCCCCGTTCTCTGGGCTGGGTCTGGCACAGCCTGTGGGTAAGAACTATTTATTGAACAAATGGAAAGATAAGTGGATGGCATACCTATAGGACCCATTCATGTATAGTTGGACCAACACACAAGACCAGTGACCATGCCTTACACACCACACCCAAGGACCCCTGCCTACTGTGTGATGCTTGCCATTTTGCTGTCTGTCATTCCTAGATTGCAGGAATCCTACGCGAGACCCTGCTGCCTTCTCACAAACCACCCTTCCTCGGCCTGTTATTTCCTCATCTCTCTAGGAGCTACTCCGCACCTGTTGTTTTGATTTCTTCAGCTCCTGTTCTTCCCTAGAGCTCCCTCTGTCTGACTTCTGACCTACCTCTTTGATGTGGCCCCGGGCTTTTGAACTAAGGCCAAGCAAAAGCTTCTCATTGCTGGTGTCCCTGGCTCCCCTTTGCACTGATGAGGAAGCTTGTTTGGAAGAAAAGAGAAACAGGAATAGAGGCAGAGGTCCTGGGCGTTCTTTGTGCTCAGTGGGAACTTATCAAAATGGGAAATGCGATGGAACAAGAAGTCAAAGACAAATGACAAGAAGATGCTGTCCCCTGGCCCCGTGGGAGGTCCCACTTGGAGGCAGCTCCACCGGGGACCATTCGATCCATGAGTTCAAAGGAAAGAATGGGCCTCTGGGAGCCCACCCCTCCGTCCTCCCTTTCTTTGGAAGCAAGGAAGTGGCATTGCTCCTCCGGCCTTCAGCTCTGGATGGGCAGGCCCTGTCCTTGGGAGGTAGGCCTGCTCAGATCCACATCGACGGAGATGTGTGTGTGTGTGTGTGTGTGTGTGTGTGTGCAGGGGGGGTGGTGCATCGCCTCATCCGGGCCTTCAATCCTGCCCTCCTTCTCCAGGGTCAGCCTTCCCTATTACCCTTACCTTCCTAGTGGCTCCGGACAGAAAGGAGGAAAGAGAAGGCAGGCCCCAACAGCACGATAATCAGCAATGACATGAACAGCAGAGACAGAGGGTCAGCAGTATTCCGCAGGGAAGAGTGTGACCCCGGCATCTCAAACGAGCCAAGTGGCCAATTCAAGGCTAAAAGCAACTTCTGGCCCTTTCCAGAAAGAGGAAAGTGCCCCTAGGCTCTTCTTAGGGTATTCAACCAAGAAAGAAAAGACTGGTGCTTGGAACCCTCCCAGCGGTGCTGTGGAAGAACTGCCTGGAGAGCCACTTCCATCAAGGTCACGTCAAAAACCTTTGTAACTGTTGGGGTCACCAAAGTCCAAACTAACTCCAGGATAAGCTTCTTGAAGGTCACATTACATGGCACACTCCTGAAACGCAGCAGATGATTCAACAGAGAGAGGAGGAGAATGGGGAGGAGGAGGAGGAGGAGGAGGAGGAGGAGGAGAACTCAGTAAAGCGGAACTTGTGTGACAGTGACGGCTGGTGAGGAGCTTCAAATCTACTCAGCACCGAACTAGGAATAGCAGTGCATACATGCTGGTCTCAGAATAGAAATGTTATAAAACCTGTCAAGGAAAAATAATTTAAGCAGCCAAAAATTGGGGGGGTGGATAGATGGGAGTGCACTTAATAATTTCTTCACCAAGAGTCAATTCATGCCATCTAAAATTAAAATTAGTTTTAAAAAAAACACAACCCACCAGGACTGCAGTCCGTGGTTTTTATTCTCTCTGTGATCTTTCAGGAACTGATGTCTCGCCTGCTGAATGAACTCTCATCTGAAGTCTAACCAGTCTCCCATCGCACCTCGTTGTGTTTGATTCTCCGTTGAGTTCTAAGAAGATTAAACGCCCTGCTTCTCACTTTGAAACAGAACGTACGGTCTGATCCTGGTTCTGCCAAATGGCCTTTTGTCTTTCAAGCCATCGCCCATCCATCTAGTCCTTTCATCAGAACAGAAACATGGCGAGAATCTCAGAATAAGCTCGCTGACGGTTTGCCCTGGGTAAGCCTGGGTGTTTGGATTTAGGAAACGTCTTCGCTCGTCCTCGGTGTGTGCATCATTGTTTAGGAGAG
Organism: Tenrec ecaudatus; assembly: GCF_050624435.1. Taxonomy (NCBI): domain Eukaryota; kingdom Metazoa; phylum Chordata; class Mammalia; order Afrosoricida; family Tenrecidae; genus Tenrec; species Tenrec ecaudatus. The sequence goes on from NC_134537.1 coordinate 143,227,667, forward strand.
TCCTGGAATGAATTGGGAAATCCTGGATTGAGAAAGGTCAGTGTTCTGGTACCATGCTTGCTGGGCTGGTGCTAGTTGCCATCAAGTCAATTGGTTCCAACATATGCTGACTCCAGCCAGAGTAGAACTGCCCCATAGGTTTCCAACACGATGACCTTTTAGAAGCAGATAGCCAGGCCTGTCTTCCGCCACACCTCTGACTGGGCTCAAACCATTCACACAACCTTTAGGCAAGTCCGTGAACACTTAACCCTTTGCACCGCCAGGGACTGGCACAACACTCACTCACTCCCATTTAGTCGATGCCAACTCAGTGACCCTACAGGACAAGGTGGAACCACCTCTGTGAGTCTCGGACACTGTATCTCTTTAGGGGGATAGAATTCCCAGTCTTTCTCCCAAGGAGTGTCTGCTGGGTTTGAACTGCTTACTTTACAGGTAGCAGCCCAACACTTAACCACAATGCCATCGGGGTTCCTTGACACAACACTAGGGGCTGGAAATACTAAGTGCACAAAGCACTGCCCTCCTCCACAGGCTGCTACCGGGAGCAGTGTGTGGCAGACACTGTGCTTGTGCTGGTCTGGGCTCAGCCAGCTAGAACACAAGTCAGGCCCAGCCACGACCCTATGCTATGAATGCAGGCTGGAGAGGGGTTCCAGGGAGCTGGTCCTCAGACAGCTGCTTTGAGCAGAGGGTGCTGAGGATAGGTCTGCCTGATTTATGAGTCCTGGTGTTGTCCCAGGATCCCCTGCTTCTTCCCTCTGGGTGAATTCATTCAGCTCAGGCTTCCAGTACCTCCCAGATCTGTGATGTCCAGATCTGTGCTCCAGCCCCACCTGTCCCCTGACCTGATTTCTTTCCAACCCCTTTATTATGGCATGACCAGCTAATCTTTTTTATTTCTTTCTTTAAATCATTTTATTGGGGGCTCATACAACTCTTATCACAATCCATACATACATGCATCATGCCAAGCACATTTGTACATTTGTTGCCATCATCATTCTCAAAATATTTGCTTTCTACTTGAGCCCTTGGTATCAGCTCCTCGTTTTTCCCCTCCTTCCCCACCCCCTTCCTTCACGAACCCTTAATAATTTATAAATTATTATCTGGCATGTCTTACACTTTTCTGTTGTCCATCCCCCATGGAGGGGGCTATATGTAGATCCTTATGATAAGTCCCCCCTCTTTCTCCCCCACCTTCCCCTGACCCTCCTGGTATGGCTACTCTCATTATTGGTTCTGAGGGGTTTATCTGTCCTGGATTCCCTGTGTTTCCGGTTCTTATCTCTACCTGTGTACATCCTCTGGTCTAGCCAGATTTGTAAGGTAGAATTGGAATCATGATAGTGGGTGGGGAGAGAGCATTTAGGAACTAGAGGAAAGTTGTATGTTTCATCGTTGCTATTACTGCACCCTGACTGATGGTCAGCCAATCTTTGTGGGCATTCGATGGAGACAGCCCCCTGGATCCCTGATCCTCCTGTATTCAGGCGCAGATGGTTGGCTTTCCCCTGGACTGACTTGGTTTGAGTCTCTGATGAGCCTCCTTTTTGCTCACCTGGATGGTCACTCTTGGAGCTTCACGCTGCTCTCCTAGACTGATTTTTGCCCAGCTAGCCTTGCATCCACACTCAGGCCTCAGAGTTTTCCCAAGTCCACTTTGGCTCACCTCTCAACCCCAGCAGTCTCTGCATCACCCAGGCCAGTCCTGGGAGTCTTGGTGTGCTTTCCTGTCCCTGCAATGGTCCGTCTGAGATGCCACACAGTTATAAAAAAAACTGGCTCTCTGCTGTCTTCTCAGCTCACACACCCCGTACTTAGTATCTATGATTAAAGTAAGGCCGACTCACTGTGACCCTATAGGACAGCGACCCTATAGGACAGGGTAGAGCTGCCCCTATGGATTTCTAAGGCTGCAACTCTTCATGGAAGTGGAAAGCCTCGCCTTTTACCTGCAGAGGCGCTGGTGGTTTTGAACTGCTGATCTGGCAGTTAGAAGACCAACATGTAACCCACTACACCACCAGGGCTCCTTAACGTGGGGTTCAGCAACATGAGTGAAGCTTTTGCTAACCTGTGTTCTCCTTTACCCACGCAGCACCTGACAGGGACAAACAGCCAGTAACTTCACTGACTGACGGAGTGCACTGTCCACAGGCTCAGGGGCACCAGGGACTGGGACACCGTGGTACAGGGGTGTGGGGCCACCTGCAGAGTGCTTGCAGCCCACCCAGGCACAAGACAGCACCTCCACAGAGGGGGCTGGGCTCTTTATGATTCTTTATGATTCTTGCCTCCGCCCACCCAAGCTCAAACTCTCTGTTATTCTCCTTCTCCGATTGCCAAGAGATTTGCATCCCAATGGAATCCCTCTCCTCCGCCACCCTCCCGGTTCCGCCTGCCTTCCTTTCAGAACTTGCTCCGGTGGCGGGGGAGGGAGGGACGACGCGAGCAAGTGGGTGCACAGGTTCACGCCTATTTGGCTGCTGGCAGTGGCACTTGAGCTGCCAGCCTTGAGCGGGACCCCTGCGGCTCCACCACAGACCCGTTAGCAGCTGTTTTTGCTGCCCTCACTGCTGGTCGGGGTGGGGGGCGGCACGGCGCCCACCTGTACATCACCTGCCTAGGAGCTGATGCTCAGAGGGGCCGAGGCTACAATCCCGGGTAGATTCCAAGGTCCCATGCGGGTTACTGCCCGGCCCTGGGAGCGGCCCCTCCCCTGCCGCTCAGCCGCACTGGCTTGTCCCTTAGCTAACATTAAAATTAATTGCCCGAGTCCTCGGGGGTCCTGTGAGCAGTCTTATTAACTCATTAATTAGCTCTATTCAGCATGTGCTCCTTCCACAGGGTGTCTTTCTCCACAACACTTCCCCCTCTCCTGTGTGCAGGGCTCAACACTTCCTGCAGGGGGGGGCGGGGGGAGGCAGGGGCTCACAGCTGACCTCTCCACTTTCCTTTACAGTTTCACTGATCCAGCTGTTTCGAAAACATCACCAGCTCTGTGGGGGGGTGATGTGTGTAGCCCTGTTGGGAACCCCTGGTTCCCCATGAGCATGACCTGGTGTGGAAATGAGGTCTTTGAAGATGGTACCCATTAGGTTAGGGTGAGGTCAGGGTGGAGCTCTGAAGGACCTCACTCAATCTGTGTGCTGTCCCATAACAGAGAAGAGGAGACGCAGGGAGAGGGCGGCCTGCTGACGTTGTATCTACAGAACCGTGGACGACTTAGAACCACGGAACGCTGGACGACACAGGAAGGGATCTTCCCTAAAGTATCCAGAGCGAGCATGGTCCCAGCGGTCCCTGAACTCAGATGACTGGGCATCAGAATTGTGGGACAAGGGATGTCTGTCCCTGGTGAGCCAGACAAAGCAGCCCTGGTGGTACAGTGGTCAAGCTCTTAGCTGCTAACCCAACGGTCGGCGGTTCAAACCCACCCACCACCCTGAGGGAGAAGGATGAGGCTGTTCTACTTCTGTAAAAAAAAAAAAGTTAGTCTTGGAAAACCCATGGGGCAATGCTACTCCGCCTTAGAGGGTTGCTGTGAGCCTGAATCAGCTCAACAAGGGCAGTGGGATTGTTTTTTGGCCGTGGTTATTAAACACCAGTTTTCTGGACTGTTGTTAGGGGGCCCTAGGAAACAAGAGGTTGCCTGAACTCCCGCCCCCCCCACACACACCTCCTGCAGCTCCGGGCCTTGCTCTTCTGCCTCCTCCACTCTTCCTCTTGCCTCTCCATAGGGATCTGACCCATCTTCTCAAGGTCCTCTTCAAACTGCCCCCTTTCCTAACCCACCCCATCTGCCACACCCAGACTGTGTCCCCCAGAGCCCTCTGCTTAGAGTCTGCTGTGTTGTGATGCTCAGTGAGCCTTCCATTTTGAACTACAAACCCTGTGGGCTTTGTTTTCCAACCCTGGCCATCTATACGCCACCCACCCCAGCCCCATGCCATCCATGCATTGAATGTATTGCTTGAATTGACCATTGGAGGTGTGTTTAAAAGGCTGAGGGTACTGGAGGTATGTTCAGGATGATGGAGCAGGTGTCAGGTGCCTCCCAAACAGTACCAGCTTCCTTGAACAGGGAGAACAGCTCACAGGTAACACCCAGGGAAGGGCCAGGAGCTGGGCTCTGAGCAGAGGCCCCAGGAGGGAGGGCTGGAGAATGGCTTGGTCTATGGACCCTGGGGCAGAGGCGAAGGATGATCCCACAGAGGAAAACAAAGAAGACAATTCCCCCAGAAGACAATGGTGATGGGGAGTGGGAGGTTGAATAGTGTCCCTGCCCCCTGCCCCCAACAAAACTCAGGTCCACTTAGACCTCAGAGTGGGACATTATTTGGAAACTGGATCTTTGCCGATGTCATTAAGTGAGGTCATGTTGAATTAAGGTATGCCTTGAGTCTAATGGCTGCTGGCCTTCCTGCTAAGACACCCTCAGCCAGGGCCTGGGGCACCAGGGGCAGATAATGCCGTCGTATTGCCGACGTCCAGGCTGGAGAACTTACTTTTTGCTTCTGTCGTTTGGGCTTGAATGGAGGGCACTGCGTGCACACTGAGCTGCGTGAAAACTGAGGAGAGAGGACGTTGGGGCTGACCTCTCGACCTGCGAGCAGGGGCCACCGAGAATGGCACGGGGGAAGGGCCCCACGCTGGTCCCTTTACCCTTCTTTAAAATGTTCAGAAAGCAGGCCCAGACCTGCCCGTTTGGACAATGGAACAGCCATGACAAGGCGCTTGAGGGCCGTGCCACCCCAGAGCAGCAGAGAGACCAAATGGAGCGCCTCGCCCACCTGTCTGAAGACCAGCATCATGGTCACAATGGCCTGGCCTAAAGTTCTGAGAGTTAACATGGACCCAGTACTAGTCTCTGTGCCTATCAGCTGATGCAAGCCCTCTTTAATTTGCAGCCTAGCAGTACCTCCGTTTAATAGATCAGGTGAGCCATGAACCCATAAGCCAAACCCATGGCTGTTGAGTTGATTCTGAGTCAGGGCCACCCCATGCGCTGTCAGCGGTTCTCAACCTGTGGGTCGCAACCCCTTTGGGGGTCCAACAACCCTTTCACAGGAGTCGCCTGATTCATAATAGTAGCAAAATGACAGTGATGAAGTAGCAACACAAATAACTGTATGGTTGTGGGGAGGGGAGGGCACCGCCACATGAGGCACTGTATAAAAGGGTCGCGGCATGAGGAAGGTTGAGCACCACTGTGCTAGAGAGTAGAGCTGAGCTCCTGAGGGTCTCCCCGCTGGACCCTTCATGGAAGCAAGTTGCCAGGCCTTTCCTCTGCAGTGCTGCTGGATGGACTTGAACCACTGTGACCAGTCCAGGGCAAACCACTTGTGCTACGCAGGAGCTAACTGAGGCCTTGTTGTTGTCATCTTTAGGTGCCACCCAAGCGGATTCCCACTCATAACGACGCCGTGGACCCCAGAACAAAACCCCGTCCGGTACTGCACCCTCCGCAACCTCACAGTGGTCTACGTCTGAGCTCATGGAGGCCCCTGTGTCACGCCATCTTATGGAAGGAAGATCTTCCTCTTTTCCCCTGACCATCCACTTTTACCCAGCGCGATGTCTTCCTTTTGGGACTCCTCCCTTCTGATAACATGCCCCAAACAAGTGAGACAAAGTCCCGCCATCCTTACCGCTAAAGCGCATCTTGGCTGTACTTCTTTCTAGATAGATGTGTTTGTTTTTCTGGAAGGCCATGGTACTTTCAGTGGTCTTTGCCGGCACAGAAGAGGCATAGGAGAGGATGAACCATGTGTTCAAGGTCACCCATGAGCAAGGGAAGAAGCCAGGACTCCAGCCCAGGCAGCCTGGTGCCAGAGCTTCTCTCTGAACACCAGTCCCATCCCCTGCTCTGGAGTGAGAAGCCGCATGGCTGGGTCCTGAAGACTCAGCAAATCCTGGTTTATTTGCTGAATGACCCTGGATGAGTGGCTCAGCCTCCCTTGCCCTCAGACTCTGACCTGGGCTACTGGAGGGATTCTGTTCAGTGTGTGAACAGCCCAGACCTCAGTGGACCCTTTCGGAACAGGAGCAGGCCGAGTTGCAGAAGCCCCCAGGGTATTTCCTAGCCCATAAGGTTTCTGCCTCTACAAACACAGCTCGTAAGGAGGGGAAAGGAGTCACCTGAGCATGAGATGAGACGGGCTGCTCTTTAAAATCCCGTGATTAAGATGCGAAGACCCACAGAAACCATCACACCCTGGGTGCGGCTGGGAACCGTGGATTCTTTCCTTGTCAAAATTGCTGGTGCCTTGAGAAGCATTCAACCCACCAATTCCTGCCTAGTTGTCGAGAAGGTTGAAGGTGAGCGTGCCCCTCCTTCCCAGAAAGTCGACCTATACTTGCTCCGTTGCTCACACCAGCCTGTGCTCACACGGGGCCCCTCGTTTCTGATTCATTTGTCCTCACAGCTCCTAAACCAGTCACAGGACAGGGCACTCACGGGAGCGGCAGACAAAGGAGGATGGAGACTACTCTTCACGGAATAGGGTCACCCAGGGAAGGGTGGACAGGAGCACCAGAGAATGGCAAAGGACAGAGGGGTTCCAATTGGAGCCCTTAAGGAACCAACATCTACACCCCAACCTTGTGATCGTGGCGGTTACAAGTGCCACCACGCAAGGCTGCGAAGATGGACTTGAGTTGGACCTGACGTAGGCATCACCACCAGACTGGGAGTCCCTTGGGAAGAGCTCGTCTACTTGTTCGCCTTTGTGTCCCCAGCATCTTAACCTCCCTCTCCTATCTTTATCACACGGACACCCCGATGAACGAAAGGATTCCCGTGACAACCGTCCACGGCCTTCTCTACCACAGCCAGCGTGTGGCTTCTGGACGCAGCAGAGGTCATGGAGTGAGGGCTACCATTGCTGACATGACCTGGATCTCGGCTGAAAGCAGAGCATTCTAGAAAAGATGTTTCCTTGCGTTTTGTGGACTATGCACCGGCACTTGTGACTGTGTGGGCCGTGATGAGCTGTAGCTAACATGGCAAAGAAGGGGAACTCCAAAACACTCCATGGTAGTCCTGCAGAACCTGTACATGGACCAAGAGGTGGTCGTTAGAACAGTACAAGGGAAGATGGCGTGCGCAGCTTAAAATCAGGAAAGGTGTGTGTCAGGGGGGTATCCTCTCACTAGCCTTATTCAGCCTGGGTGCTGAGCAAATGACCTGAGAAGCCGGGCTGTATCGAGAACACAGCCTCAGGGATGGAGGAAGGCTTGTCAACAACCTGCACAATGCAGGACACCCCTCACTGGCTGCAAGTGAGGAGGACTGGTTGCCCTTCCTGATGAGAAGTTTTCGATGTCACCTTCAGGGTGGATTGCCATTCAATGCAAAGGAGACCAATATCCCACAGTGGGACCAACGGACAGACGCCTCAGGACGTTTTCAGGAATCCTCAGGAAGGATTGCATTTCACTTGACTCCACAGTCAATGCTCATGGCAACAGCGGACAAGAAACTAAACCATGTCCAGCACGGGGCGTTTGCTACACACGAGCTCTTTAAAGTGTTAAAAAGCAAGAGTGTTATTTGGAGGACTGAAGTGCACCTGACCCAGGTCATGATATTTTCTGTCGCCTCGTACGCATGTGAAATTTGGACAATGGATAAGGAAGATGGAAGAATGTGTTGAAATGATGGTATTGTCGGAGAAGATGGAGGGACCCATTCACGACCGCAGCAAACAAGCCTGCCTTGAAAGGAGAACAGCCAACCTGCTCCTTGGAAGCAAGGATGGTGAGACTTTGTCTCGGGCACGTTGGACAGAGGAGCAGGAGAGACTAGTGCTGAAAAGAACACCGTGCGTGGGAGAGTAGAGAGGAAGATCCTCAGGGAGCTGGATTGACGCCGTGGTCCAGCAGCAGTCTCACACACAGCAACAACTGCAAGGCCGGAGCAGGACACGCGGTACTTCGCTTTACCGCACACGGGCGCACTCTGAGTTGGAACCGATGGGGCTGATGGTGTGCCTCGTCTCTAGAATCTATTTTAAATGACAAACCATCCATGCTTTGCTTGTTCTGCTTCATAGCACTCCACGCATCCTACCCAATAAACGTGCTCTGTGTGGCCTTTTCTTTCATTTGCTTGCTGTTCCGTTTGTAAGAGGCAGCCTGGGTTGGGTTTTTCTCTCTCCTTCACCCAAATAAAGACTCCATTAATTCCATTCACCGATTCCCTCGTTTGCCTTATACAACCCGGCTGCTGCTGTGCAGGGCACTTCTCCAAATCTGGTCTCCGCTGACCACACTGACTGGGGAGAGACCAGCTTCATCCGGGAAGACGAGTGTGCATTGGTCGTGCGAGACTCTTTGGGAGAAAGGGCCAAAGAATGGAAGGGGAGATGTGTTCAGATGGGGAGAGTTTGAAGACATCCATCTCGGAATGCAGAGAGGAGAGGCAGATTCCCAAGTAAGTGGGGTAAGCAGGGGTTGTTTGTGCTTAATCCACGAATCTGTACATTTTCACATGGGTCTCACCATGCCACAGATGGGGTGTATAACAAGTGATTAAGGAAGCACCCCTCCCCTTGCTGACCGGGAACTCCATTCCTGGCTTCCTCACTGCCATAGAGTCTATTCCGACTCTGAGCAACCCCACAGGACAGGGCAGAACTGCCCCTGGGGGATTCTGAGACTGTAACTCGTCTTTCTCCAGTGGAGCCTTGGGTGGTTTCGAACTGCCACCTTGCTGTTGACAGCCCAGTACATAACCAGGATGGCTACCAGAGCTCCCTCCATGTGTGGCCAAGACTGTAAATTTGAAAAGAGCTCTGATATTCTAGAAAGGGGCCATGCCTAGAACCAGAAACCTTTGATGTCGTGAGAAAAGGGGAAACTGTTTACTACAGATTAGTAAGTAAACACAAGTAAACCAGTGCTTACTTTGCTGAGTGGGTCATGTGACACTGATAAGGCAAGACAGTTGTGTAGACTAGGAAATTTTCTAAATCAAAAGTCTGGGAGGATTATGTGAGATTCAAGCAAGGCCTGACCATAAAGTCCAGTGGATGCCTCACCAGCCTAAATATGAATTATGTCTGCCCTACTTGGCCAGACTCTGAGACATCCCATCCTGCCTCCTTCACTCCTTCAACCAACAAAGTCTCATCCTGGAACAGTCTGGGGTGCCCCACGTGGTGCTGGGGCCCAAAAGCCTACTCTGGCTCCAAATTCCAAGCCCACCCACTATTGCTGCCCCACAGAGAGAACACCACCTCCCTCTTTCTGCCCCTCACCCCACCCCCACCCCCACTGTCCTCAATGTCCACCTCAAAAAAAAATACCCCAAACACTTCACTGCCATGGAGTGGATGCTGGCTCATAGTGACCCTACAAAACAAGCCTGTACTGCCCCATGGGGTCCCCAGATGACAACTCTTTACATAGACAACCCCGCCTTTCTCCCACAGAGCAGCTGGTGGTTTTGAACAGTCAACCTTACAGTCACAGCCTAGTAGGTAGCCACTATACCACCAGGCCACCTAGTCAGGTATAAAATTGAGGCTCCGGGCTTCCTTTGGCTTCGACCCACAAGGACTCTGGGGAGGAGTTTGGGCTACAGAAGAGGGGATCGGTGATGAAGAGGCTAGGGGGTACTCCCAGAGCCTTGGATCGTCAAATGCAGGTAGGGCCCAGGTACCTTACCCTGGCATGAGGCTAGGGGGCACGTAGGCGGCATTGAACTCCGTCAGGAGGGTGCCCGCGCTGCGAGAGGCCATGGTGGGTGCGGCGAGCGCAGCGCTGCCCAGGGATCCGCTTGGCGCCTGCAGTGGTAAACAGCTCCTGTCACCCGGCAACACGTGCCTGGCAACGTAAGGCTCAGGCGCAGCTGTCCAGCCACCAGCTCCCCCGCATTCCGGGGCTCTGAGCCTCTTTCCCCGCCCAACTGGGTGGTCGGGGGCAGACCCTGCTCCCACCCGAGCCTCAGCGGTGGATCCCCAAAATAGGCTCCTTGCTGCTTTAGGGTCAGTGGGGAGCTGGGGTGGGGGTATTATATGGCCTGGGTGCGGTTCTGAGTTTGAAGTCCAGTGGAGAGGTGGGGCTAGGTCCTTTTGAGTCCCACTGGCTTAGGTGACCCAGCTGGGACGCTGGGTGGTGAAAGCACTTACAGACCGGGAGGTCTCCCCAAGGGCAGCTGCCCCAGGGATGAGTCCCCATTGACCCCAAGGAGACTCCCAGGAGGCTCTGAAGGGCAATGTCCAGCGAGCTCTGTTAATGTGGATGTATGTGTGTTGGGGGGGTGGGGGACGTGGGTGTACAGTTTTCTTATCAATCTCATCTCTCCATGGAAACGTCCTTTCACCTCATATTCTCTCATCAATTAATCCATAAGAGTAACTCTATATATAATGATGGTGGGGCAGAGGGGGGGAAGCACATTCTGAGACTCTCTGAAGGAACCCTGATGGGTACTGGGCTGCTAACATCGAGGTCAGCGGTTCGAACCCACTTGTCGACCTGTGAAGGAAAGATGAGGCTTTCTGCTCTGTAAAGATTTAAAGTTTCAGAAACTCCAAGGAGCAAGTCTACTCTGCCCAAGAGTACAGGGTCACTATGATTCGGAGTCAACTCAATGGCAGTGCCTGTGGTTTTTGGATTTTGAGACCTTCTGGATGGATACACGGGAGCCCAGTTCAGCCGAGAGCCGGTGACTCCACTGGGAGCCCCTGTTTGTCAGGCAGCAAACCATCTGAAGGCCCAGTGAGATGTCTCTGTCATCAGAACTCTCTCGAAACCCAAAGCCAGATTCACTGTCATCAAGTCAGCACTGACTCACAGCGGCCCTATCGGGCAGGGTAGAACTGCCCCTGTGAGTGTCTGAGACCCTAACTCCTTACGGGAGCAGAAAGACCCGTCTCTCTCCCTCGGAACTGCTGGTTCTGAACTGCTGACCTTGCTCTTAGCTGCCCCAAGAGTAGCCGCTAGGTTACAAGAGCTCTCTGGCAGGGGCACAAAGGATGGATGGCTAACTGAGAGGTTATGGTTGGAACTCACCCAGCAAGGCTGCGGCAGAAAGGCCTGGTGATCTGCCACCAAAAGGTTCCATCTAGAAATCCCCATGAAGCACTTGGAGGGTGGAATTCAATGCTGGGCAATAGGTTGAGGCTCTCCTGGTGCCTTCAAATCTGGAATTCCTCCAGTGAACCCTCACACCCGCTCTGGGAGGTGTGGAGGGAAAGCCAGCACTCTGGGGGCCAAGGTAGTGGCAGTGTCCAAGCCAGGGTGCTCAGCTATGGCTTGGACCCAGGCCCCGCCCCACCCGGTTCCTTGCAGCAAAGCTGGTCTTGATAAGGTCGGTCTGCAGTTTACAGCTGAATCATTCTCAGTCTCATTCCATCCCTGTCAGACGCAGATTCAGATCGGGGAGAAGTGTTATCTTCACAGTTAGACTCTGTAAATGGAAGCTGATGAAGACCACAGACACTAATGAGTTCTCAGGATGCTGCTGGAACCAGACTTCTTGAAAGCCTCACACGCCGACAGACAGCAGTGAAACTGGAGGAGGGGGGACCATGGGCTTCCAAGAGGCATGAAATGCAGAAAATCTGAAGCCTGGGCAGAGTAAGGAGGGAGATAGCAGGTGGTGTAAGATAGGAAAAATAATAATATTCTATAATTTGTCAAGGGTTCACGAGGAGGGGAGGGGAGGGAAAAAAAGAGGAGCCGGGGCTTAAATAGAACCAGGAGCTTAAGTAGAAAGAGAATGTTTTGAAAATGATGATGGCAACATATGTACAAATGTGCTTGATACAAATGATGTATGGATTGTTATAAGAGCTGTAAGAGCCCCCAATAAAAATGATTTATATATTTTAAAAAGTAGGTGGGAGGAATGTCTACATAGCCTTCCTTCAAAGTATACTCAGGTCTGTGATTTTTCTAAATTCTCCACCCGGAACATGTACTATGATGAGAAGACCATTATTGGCCCTCTACGCAGGTATCATATGAATGACTCAGCCCTTGGACTAAGGTAAGTGGCCACTCTCTGCCCCAGTTGTTGGCCTCTGAGCCCCAGAGCCCCCGCCCAGGGCATCTGTCAACCTGGGCTGCCATGCTCTGTGCCCTTGTCCATCTGTCTCTTCTGCATGGAGTCCTGTATTAGTCTGGGTATTTAGAGAAACAAATCCACAGAAACTCATGTATATGAGAGAGTTTTATATAAACGTTAAGTGTACATCAAGAAAACATCCCTACCCCATGCTGCCCAAGCCCACAAGTCTAACATTAACCCATATGTCCGACACCAATCCATAAAGTCCTCCTCCATCTCACAAAACACACACTATGATGCTGACTGCAGGAGGAAAGCTGAATCAGGGAATGTGTAAGCATCTCAGCGCTGGCAGGGGTCTCCACACAGCTGCTCTCACACCCAGGGCTGCATCAGGGTAGGTCCATGTGGCTTCTCCTCAGGGATGTCTTGCAGGATGTGAGCCTGGTAAGCTGGAGCAGGGAACTAGCTAAGGCAGCTGCACCCTGGTCCAACCATCACAAAGCAAGAGACCTGAGAACTCAAAAGGTGAGGCTCACTGAGCCATTTATCTCCCCAACCTTCAATTAACCCCACATGCATTTATCGGCCTGGTTGGCACAATTAACTAACTCAAGTCCTGTCCCGTGTTAACTCCATCCCTCAACCCCCAGCACCTGACATGAGGTGTGCAGTGGACATTTGTTGAATGAATGAACTAACATATGAACTAAGGGTTACCCTATAAGGCAGGCTAGAACTGCCCCTGATAATTTCTGAGACTAACTCCTTACTCAAGAATAAAGGCTTGTCTTTTTCCTGAGAAGTGGCTGGTAGTTTAGTGCTGCTGACCTTGCTGTTATTGGCCCATCTCATAACTCCTACGCCAGCAGGGCTTCTTATAAGGGTCCCTATGGCAATGAGATTGAGAACAGTTGCCCACAGGGGTAACAGTCTAGGTTTTAGAAGGGCAGATGAGCCCCTGAACGCCCATGCTGGCTCAGCTGAGGAATGTCCGGTATTGAAAAGGTAGAATTACTGCCATGTTATAGATGGGGAAACAAGTTCAGAAAATCAAGGGCAGGTTTTGTTGGAGAATTTAGTTGTTTTAAAAAGAGGCATTGAGCTATCGCATTTTCATATTTCAGGAGGGACCAGACCCTGAAAAGGTATCATATTTGAGAAGTAGAGGGTCAGAGAAAAGGGGGAAGAACCTCGTGAAGATGGATTGACACATGGCTCCAACAATAGGTTCCAACATAGCCACCGTGAGGACGGGGCGGGGTCTGACAGCATGTCCTCCTACAGTACACGGGGTCACTCTGAGTCGGAACTGACCCACTGGCACTCAACAACAACAAGTAAAAAAAAAATATATATATATATATATTCATTTGTATCTAATAGAGACCATCCCCTAAAACATGACTGAACTCAATATAGTTTGATAAAATCGAGAAAGGAGGAGTCAGGGAAGGAAAACTGGAGATGGAACAGGGGCATGCAAAGAATGAGAAAAGGCAGGCAAAGGCGCATGGAAGCATCTAGAAGAAAGAAGGACAAGCCTATAGAATGGTAGTGTAGAGGTTACGCTTTGAAATTGCCAGCCGTTCTGTAGGAGAAAGAGGAGCCTTTCTGCCCTCCTAAAGAGGAAGTCTCATAAACCCACAAGGGCAGTTCTACCCTGCCCTGCAGGGTCGCTATGAGTCGGCACCTACTTGATGTCAGTGAGTAACCACTTGGAACATCCTTGGGTACAAACAGTTTTCCCCTAGCTGCTAACCAAGATGTGGGCTGTTCTTATTTTTCAGTCAGGGAGTTAACCCACCAGAAGGACCCTGTCAGAAAGACCTGGTGGTCTGCTGCTGTAGAGATTGCAGCCAAGAAAAATCCTGTGTAGCTCGAATATTCCTTTTTCTCTTTTCAGTCCTTAGACCCTGTTCCAGATAGATGGCCATGGTCACCCTTAACCTTGTCAACATCTATTGGGCATCCTGCCTTTCATTGCACTGTTATGTGTTGCAGGATGCCCAATAGATGTTGACAAGGTTAAAGTGCAATGAAAGGCACAAAGACCCCAAACCAGAAAGCCAAGAAGGATGAACACAGTCAGTGTGTCTCAAGTTGAAAGAAGTGAAGAAAAAATTCAGGCCTTGAGTTGTACTACTGAAGGATTCTGTGAGCAAACTACTGAATAATGCAGGAAGCATCGAACGAAGATGAAAAGTATACACAGTGACTGTTCCAAAATATTTGGTTGATGTTCAAGCATTTCAGGAGGTACCATATGAACAAGAGTTGATGGTATTTAAGGAAGGAGTACAGGCTGTGCTAAAAGCATTGGCCAAAACAAGGCTCCAGGAATTGCTGGAATATCATTAATTAAATGCTTCAACAAGCCGATGAAGCACTGGAAGCGCTCGCTCAAAATTATGCCCAGAAAATTGAAAGACAGCTACCTGGCCAACTGACTGGAAGAGATCCGTGTTTGTGCCCATTCCAAAGCAAGGGAATGTGGAAACTATTGAATGATATCATTAATATCACATGCAAGTAAAACTTTGTTGAAAATAATTCAGAAATGTGGCAGCAGCACAGAGATAGCAAGCTGCCCGAAATTCAAGCAGGATTCTGAAGGGGACCTAGCATGGGGAACATCATTGCCAGCATTGACCGTACAGAATGCCAGAGAGATGTTTACTTGTGTCTTTGACTGACCATGGAAAGGCATTTGACAATGTGGATCGTAACAAACTGGATCACACTGAGAATGGGTTTCCAGAACACATGCTCGTGTGGAACTTGTATAACACGGGACTACCGTATGATTCAAAATCAGAAAGTGTGTGCATCAGGGCTGTATTACTGATCATAAATATTCAATCTGTATGTTGAGCAAAGAATCTGAAAAACTAGACTGCGTGAAGAATATGGCATCATGATGGGAGGAAGGCTTTGATTAGCAGATGACATCACCTTGCTTGCTGAAAGCTAGGACAACACGAAGCACTTACTTACAGATGAAGATCAAAGAATGAAGTCTTCAGAATGGATTACAACTCAATGTAAAGAAAACAAAAATCCTCACTTCTGGGCCAATAGACAACATCGTGCTACCTGGAGAAAAGATTGGAATTGTCAAGGATTTCCATTTCCGTAGACCCACAGTCAACGCCCACGCCAAGAAACCAAATGACATTCAACAGTGGGTAAATCTGCCCCACGACCTCTTTAACTGGCTAAAGCACCGAGGTCTGAGGCGGGCCTGACCCGAGTCATGGTATTTTCATTTGCTTCATATACATGTGGAAGACGGACAATGAATAAGGAAGACCACAAAAGAATCAATACATTTGAATTATGGAGCTGGAGAAGAATAATGAAAGTCCCATGGACTGCTTGAAGAACAAACAAATCTGTCTTGGAAGAAGTACAGCCAGAATGCTCCTTAGAAGCCAGGGTGGTGAGACTTGTTGTCAGGGGAGACCAGCCCCTGGAAAAGGACATCATGCTTGGTATAACAGAGGGTCATGGACTGGCACAACATAACAGCAATTAGGAGGACGGCCTAGGACCGGGCGGGGTTATTGGGTTGTACGTAGGGTTGCTATGATGTGGAACGGACCCTATGAAGGAAGTCTAACCACTACCACAATGCACTGGGGTGGGGCTTTGGTGGTGCCAAGGTGCTATGGGCCCTGGTTACCCAATTGCAGGAGGAAAAGCAAGTAGCCACATGTTGCAAAAAGAGGAGGGCAGCAGGGCGGCACCAAGGAGACTCCTAACCCAGCCTGAGCCTGAGTGTGGATGCAAAGGTAGCTTCTAGGAGTCAGCACCAGTTGAGCTGAGTCCAGAGTGGGCAGAAGGTGGCCGGGCGGAGAAGGCAGGGGAGTGAGTTTGGAGAGAGCGAGCATTCTGTGGCGAGCCCAGGGCAGGACAGGAGGGCTGCTCCAGGCCCATGGATGGCAGCCTTGGGCCTCTGGCCCTGTGAGCCTCTCCTGGGGCTCCTGGGGTGCCTGCAAGAAAGGAGGGAGTAGTTTCCCCTTTGGTCCTTGGAAATTCAGACATAGACATCTGTTCAAGCATCCCCCTAATCCCCCAAATCCCAGGCAGATGATGAAAGAAGGAGACCTGATAGCTCTTCCTGGAACCCAAACATCTCACCTGTCTCACCATCTCAGTCCCCTCTTTATCTTTAATATTTTAAAAATATTTTTATTAGGGGCTCATACAACTCTTATCACAATCCATATATACATCAATTGTGTAAAACACATTTGTACATTCATTGCCCTCATCATTCTCAAAACATTTGCTCTCCACCTAAGCCCCTGCCATCAGCTCCTCATATTTCCCCTCCCTCCCCACTACCCCTCCTTCATGAACCCTTGATAATTTATAAATTATTATTTTGTCATATCTTGCCCTGCCCAACGTCTCCCTTCATCCACTTCTCTGTTGTCTGTCCCCCAGGGAAGGGTCACATATAGATCCTTGTAATCGGTTCTCCCTCTCTACCCCACCCTCTTTCCACCCTCTCAGTATTGCCACTGTCACCACTGGTCCTGAAGGGATCATCTGTCCTGGATTCCCTGCGTTTCCAGTTCCTATCTGTACCAGTGTACATCCTCTGGTCTAGCCAGATTTGTGAGGTAGAGTTGGGATCATGATCGGGGGGGAGGAGGAAGCATTTAGAAACTAAAGGAAACTCGTGTGTTTCATCACTGCTACATTGCACCCTGACTGGCTCATCTCCTCCCCAAGACCCTTCTGTAAGGGGATGTCCAGGGGCCTACAAATAGGCTTTGGGTCTCCACTCTGCCCTCCCTCCCCTCATTCACTACCATATAATTTTTTGTTCTGATGATGCCTGCTACCTGATCCCTTCGACATCTCCTGATCGCACAGGTTGGTGTGCTTCTTCCATGTGGGCTTTGTTGCTTCTGAGCTAGATTGCTGCTTGTTTACCTTCAAGCCTTTACGACCCCAGATACTATATCTTTTGATAGCCGGGCACCATCAGGTTTCTTCACATTTGCTTATTCACCCGCTTTGTCTTCAGCGATTGTGTCGGGAAGGTGAGCATCATGGAATGCCAATTTAATAGAAGAAAGGATTCTTGCATTGAGAGAGTACTTGAGTGGAGGCCCAATGTCCTTCTGCTACCTTAATACTAAACTTATAAATACATGCACATAGATCTATTTCCCCATCCTCATATGTAACTATATTTGCATATGTACAATACCTAAATGCCCTTTGCCTCCTAGCTCTTTCCTCTCTTTCCTTTGACTTTCCTCTTGTCCCACTATCATGTTCAGTCTTCATTTGGGTTTCAGTAATTCCTCTTAGTTACATTACCCTTGCTCATGCCCTTCCAGGCCTCCCACACCCACCTCACCACTGATTTGGATCACTTGTTGTTCCCTTGTCCCTGGGTTTGTTAACCCCACTACCTTTCCCCCCACCTCCCTGTCTCCCATGTCCCCCTGGAACTATCGGTCCTGTTGTTTTCTCCTCCAGATTGTTCATCCAGCCTATCTTATTTAGACAGACCTCCCCTCTTTATCTTTAAACACGGCTCTGAGCCCTGGTGGCTTAGTGGTTGCATGTTGGGCTGATAACCACAAGGTCTACAGTTTGAAACCACCAGCAGCTCCACAAGGAGAAAGACAGAGCTTTCTACTCCCAGAAAGAATGACAGTCTTGGGAACCTAGAGGGGGCAGTTCTACCTGTACCTGTGAGTCAGCATAACCTGATAGTCTGGGTTTGGCTTTCTGAGCCGATTATGGTCTCCCAGGCCTTTATGGAGTTCCCGGGAATACAAGTGAAGGGGTTTCCAGGCTAGGTTGCTAACAGGCCAGTAGGAGGTCCAAGTCCATCTCTCAAGAAAGGCCAGGTGATCCGATTCTGCCAAATGAGCTCTTGCAAACCCAGTGGAGCCCAGTCCTACTCGGATGGCTTTTCTCAGTAGTGCCAACCTCACCCTTGAGCCCCCTCCAGCTGCACCCTATTCCCCACCTCCAGGGTGGAGAGTCAAGGTGATGGGTGGGCATAGGAGGGGAGAAGTAAGGAAACTCCCTTGCTCTCTTCTGACCCTAAGCACTTGGACTTCCATTTCTAAGAGACCAGACCCTAGGCACAGCCTTGTGATTGCCTGGGAGATCCTGAGTCTCCAACTAGGGAGCAGCCAGGCTTGGTCCAGCTGCTTTCCTTGTCTCATGGGCCCCAGCTGGTGGCGGCCAACTTAATAGTGCGAGCGGCTTGGGTCCCCCAGAAAACACCGACGACGCACCAGGCCCGCTTTCTGGGCACACACAGCATGAAGTTGTTTCTCCCCCTGTGGGAGAGAGGGGGGTTCCTACGAGGAGGGGTGTCCCACCCACGATCATGGACTCCCATCTGCCCACTCCTGGTGGCAGAAGGGCTGGCTTCGCAGCTGGGAGACAGGCCACTGGGGTGGGCTGGCGGCTCCCGGTGAGGGGCTGGGGAGGACACCTGAAGCTGGCCGGAGGCAGCGGCTGTTGAATAATGAATTCCCACGCCGCGTCCGTCCTCCCGGGCTGCACGCTGGGCGCACAGACTGCGCACGGATAACGCACACGCCAGGCTGACACTTGGAGGGGCGGGGGCTGCGGGGCTGCGAGGCTCCGAGGTGGCAGGAGCAGCTCGCGCTCCCGGCTCCGTGGCCTTGGGCTCGGTGGGCGGCTTCGGAGGGGCGTGGGAGGGAGGAGCAGGCAGCGCGGAGAGGAGAGCAGGCGCGTCCCCGCACTCGCTCCCGGGTCCCTCGCGCCAGCATGGCCCTGCTCGTCCACCTCAGGACCGTCACGGAGCTGCGGGGCAAGGGCGACCGCATCGCCAAAGTGACTTTCCGAGGTAGGGCAGCCCTGTGGTAGGGGGCAGGGCGGGGAGGCCTGGTAGGAAAAGTTCTCAGCGGGGCTGGACCTGTGGGCTTCACTGGGGTAGTCGCGCACCTGGCCCGACTGGCCACTCGGATTCCTAGGACGGAAGTATGTGTGTTCATCTGCGTTTTTTTTTGGTGTGTGTGTGTGTGTGTGTGTGTGTGTGTGTGTGTGTGTGTGTGTGTCCTCCGGCTGCAGGTTGTTCTGGGAGTCAGGGGGACCAGGGCTGAGCCCATTTCCCCCTCTCCTAGCTGAGATTGGGACACAAGGTGGGGGTGGGGTCTGGCACTGGGAGATGCTGGCTGGTGCCCAGACCTCCAGGCTGGTGGGGGGGGGGGGGCGGGGAGGCTGTGCTGGGGTGCTGTTGATGTGGGAGTTCTCCAGATCAGGAGTGAAGGGGTCATGCTGGGTTCTCAGATCTATCACTGACTTGATACTGGGCCCCACTGGCCTCTGGCCTCTCCTCCCACCTGAAGCATTCAGCTGCCATCAATTAATTGGGACCTGCTTGGGGGCTTAGACTGAGGGCTGGGGCTAAAGCCGAATGTGACTGAGGCTGCCCTGCCCTGGGGAACCTCCTCCCCCCATAACCAGTGAGCCCACAGGGCCTGAGATGGGGTGAGGATGGGGACAAGCGCAGCTGTACCCCTGACCAGACTGGGGGCAGGGTGGTCAGGGAAGGCTTTCAGGAGGAGAGGCCATCTCAGCTGGGAGATCCAGGTGGGGAGGGGAGGGGAGGGAAGAGCAGGCAGAGGGAGCTGCCTGCTACAGGGCTGGGAGGGGAGCTGGGGGCAGGGGCAGCAAAGCTGGAGCCCATGGAAGGACAGGAGCTGAGAATGGGGAGACGAGGGAGGGCACCCCGGAGGGCCTTTGTCTAGCCCACCAAGCCTCCCTGCCAGCCTCCCTTGAGGCTCATGTGTACTCAGAGAGGGGTCTGAGGAAGGCAGTGGTGGGAGGAGCAGCCGAGAGCAACCCACCATATTAAAGAGCAAAGTGAGTCGCAGTTAGGGCCCTGCTAGAACACCACCTGCCCCTCTGCCAGGAGGCCCCAGTGACACCCAGGGCAGGGCTCAGCATCCCATCCACCGCCAGCCTTGGCCTGAGACTCGAGCAGAAGCCCCGGGAAGCCACCTCCCCCTCAGTGGTCCAGGGCCACCCCTAGCTGGGAGGTGGGCAGTCCACCTTTGTGAGCCCGATGTCTCCACCAGCAGGAGGGAGGAGGAAGCAGTGGACAGGCAGCCTGTGGCTTCCCACACCAGCCCAGTGACAGCTCTCTCGGTAGCAGCTGCACCTCCCCATGCCACCTGCCAACACAGCATTCTCCTGCCCATGAAGTATGTCTCTGGGCCACCAGGCTGCAGGTCACCATGCTGCTGCAGAGGCCGGTCCAGTCTGCCCGGGCCCCATGCATAGACTGAGCAAGCGAGGCTTGTTAGAACGGAGAGCTGCATGGTGTGGCATCGGTGAAGGGGATGAGTCTTGGTGGCCCAGATCTCAGGATCTCCCCCAAGTCCTGACTCCAAGTCCTTGACCTCCCACCAGGTCTGCTTTGGGGGCTAGGGGCTGTGTGGGTGAGGCGAGCACCTGTTTCATCAGGCCCCTTCCTCGTTCTGTGACTGCGCAGTGACGCTGACACTCGGACCTAACCGGTCACCCAGGGAGCCGTCGGTTTGCAAACGTGTCCTCTGGCCAGAGGAGAGAAATCCACATCCACCTACAGCCTCTGCAGGAGGAGGCCGTGGGAGAGGGGAGGTGTGCTGGGAGCGGGTTTCTAAGAGCTCTTTATGACGACCAGAGTTGCCTGAGCCCTTCGCCGCAGGGACCCCCAAAGACCAGCACTGATGACAATCCAGCAGCTCTGTCTCCACTGAGGCAAAGGAGCTATAGGAAAAAAATAGAAACCAGCCCAAAGGAGGCCCCGGTCCTGAGCTCCCAACCCCCTTGCAGCGGGTCAGGTAGCCCCTGGCAGGTCGTGTCCCTCAGTAGTGGCTCCAAAGAGGCCAGGTCAGCTGTTGAGAGAGAGCTTGGTTTTCTGGACACGTAGGGATGTGGTGGAGAAAGTTCCAGATTTTGGTGTGTGTGTGTGAGGGGGGATGTCAGAAACACTGGGTCGTACCTTGGTTCTCCTATCAACTATGTCTCTTCTGGCCCTCAGTTTCCTCATCTGCAAAATGGACATGCTAACAGCACCTGCCCCATCAGGTGGCTGCAGTAAAGCAACAGGTGTGGACAAGCTTAAGGGTAGGACGTCGGGGTTCATCGGGTCTCTTTGTGAGGCTGACGCTCCTGTTCTCCTTGGGGACAGCTGCTGGCGCTCAAGCCTCCTCCTTGATAGCCCACCTTCCTTCATGGTCAGTAGGGAGTGACTGGAAGGGGTGCCTTGGGAGACATAAAGGAGAGACAAAAGTATCTGAGGGTCTCTGCAGGGAAGTGGGGTCTGGCCTCTACTTTGTGAGGGCCCCCAACCTGGCTATTCTTCAGAGAAATCTGAAGAAATCTGTCTCCATGTGGGCCGGGCAGATACCAGCTCTATGCCGCGACCCCTCTACCCCCCAGTCCCAGCCCCAAGCCAGTTAACCACTCCTTCAGGCCCCCTCCTGTTCACTACCCTGCTCTTTCTCTCTCTCTCCCGCTTATGATGCCCGTAGCCATCCTTAGTCCGGTCCTATCTGTGTTCCTTCTTTCTCTAAAGTGGCTGCGGTTTGTGGACCGGGTGTCTTCTCTGGCTAGACCCTAGACTGGGCATGGGACTGTTGAGGTGGCGGAGACACAGCCCTGACCTCGGAGCTGTAGCCTCCCTGGGTCAGAATAGGAGGTTCCAAAGCCTGAACAAGGCACCAGAAGGCCTGGCTTCCCTTCCAGTCATGCAAGAGGGCCATGGGCCTGGGGACCTCGGTTTCCCACTAGATGGAGAAAGCAATTTGATTTTAGCCCAGAGGCCTGCAATGAGAATGAGGAGTGTGCTTGGGGAGTGGGGGGGGGGAGCTATCTTGACCAAAGGTCACTACGTCAAGTTCCACAAACCACTCCCTGTCATCCAGTCAGTTCTGACTTAGAAAAGTGACCTTATAGAACAGAGTAGAACTGCCCCCCTGTGATTTCTGAGACTGGAACGCTCTACAGGAGTAGAGAGCCAAGACTTTTTCTCACAGGGTGGCTGCTGGATTCGAACTCTTGACCTTGTGGTTAGCAGCCCGGTGCACAACTACTAGGATTGTCTTGGGATTAGCTCGATAGGAAATAGCTTCCAAGGTCTGCCCAGCTTGTCTTCTGCGCCTTACTTGGTCTCCTCTCAGCCCCTAGGCAGGAATGTCTTGGCGGTTGTAGGGGCTCTTCCCACCAGCCTGGGGGTTTCCACGTGTGAGGTGGTCTAGGTCTGAGTCTGCTCTCCTGGTAATTCACTTGCCTGGGAATGTCCACAAAGATTTGCTTGATCTTGAACTTAACTTTTCATCATTCTTGCTTCCCCCCCCCGCCCCCCAGCCCCTACTGTGTCCACACTGCACAGAGCTCCCCGCCAGCTGTCACAGGTGCCAGACACGTTATACCTCCAAGCCTCGAGACATTGCATTTCTTCTGCCTCGAATGACCTTGCCCCTCCCCCTGTTGTGCTCCCCTCCATTCTTGCCCATCCTTCAAGGACCAGCTCAGTGGCCACCTCCTCTCTGAAGCCCCTTGCCTCCAAGTGCTTTGCATTTGCTCCTCCCCCAGGCCTGTCATGGTGCCTGGTGCTTTAGAGATTGGCCACATTTCCATCTGCTGCCCTGGCTTCTGGTCTCAGCCATCCTTACTGAGCCCTGGGCAAAGCACCGGGCATCATCATCAACAAGGCTGAGAAATGGCCCATTAAGTGGGTCTAGACTTTCATTCCTCTGTGGCACTGTCACTCTGGGGGTGGGGGGGGCGGCTCAGTTTCCCAAGCTTTCTGTTTACAAGGCATCCAGGGGCTAGAAGAAGCTTCAGGAGCCAAGAGCCCAGAACCCTAGCCCACACCCTCTCCACTGACCAGCTCTGTCTGGGCCCAGAGGAAGTCCGGCCAATGGCCAGTGCTGATGAGTTCAAAGCAGAGGCAGCATGTGGACAGGGCCCTGCAGGCTAGCTCACAGCACAGGCCCGGAGCTTCCAAGATAAGCCAGAGCACCATCGCATGATGGGGGCATGGGGGTGGGATAAGTATATGCAGACAGAGTGGAAGCACAAGGCAGGACAGAAGAGGGCCAAGGGGTGGGCCAGGGGATTGCCCCATGCTCCAAGGACGGCAGTGTACTTAGCTCGACAGGGATCAGGAAATCCATGGACCCTTGTGTGCTGGAGTAGAGCCATACCCCAAACTTTTTCCTAACGTTTTGGTTTGGTTGCGTTTTTTGGCCGAAAGGTGTCTCTGAACTGCCAACCTTTCAATTAGCCCTTCCCTGACCACAGATGGTAGTCAGCAGCAATCAGGAAAGCTTCATCAAAGGTGAAGAGAGGGAGGAGGGGAAACTTAAACTGACTCTTGAGGAACGGGCCCTGCTTGGAAAGACAGAAGGAGGGGTGAGGAAGGCCTGGCTGGGGAAAGGGAGACTATTCTAAGTCAGGGACTGACAGGGTCAGAGGCTAGACACCCATCCCCCCGGGGTAGATGGCAACTCCTAGTGCCTTTGTAGAACAAGGTAGAACTTGGACCCTGGGCGTCCAAGGCTGTCCATCTTTGTGGAAAGCAGACTATCTCATCTTTTCTCTCAGTGAGCCTCTGGTGGGTTTGAACCACGGTCCTTTCCACTGCAAGACTTTGAGCACCTCTGGGGCTCATGGTCAGATAACCCACTGAACAGGTAAGCGAGGGATTATGTGTGCATACTTACTTATGTGTCGTCCACAAGGTCACATTCTTTTTTCATAGCATCAAAGGCTTAGCTTCTACGTTTGGTTGGCATCTGTCTCTCCCCCAGCCCCCCAGCCCCTTCCTAGAGACAAAAAGCCTCTCTTCAAATTCCTAACAGGGACAGAGGTGCTCTGGGGGTCCCTTTGGGTAAATGCCCCACTGCTAACTGCAAGCTCAGAGATCCAAGCTCCCCAAACGCTCTATGGGGACAAAGATGCAGCTTCCTGCTCTGGGAAAGATCTGCAGCCTCAGAAACCCCATGTAGGTTTGCTATGAGTTGGAATTGGCTCACGGGCTGTGGGTTTGGTTGGCAGAGTACTCAGTGTGTTCATCTGGGTGGACTAGAGAAAGAAATTCATAGACTCTCATGTGTGTATAAAAGAACAATTGTATATTGAAAAAACATCCTAGCCCAGTCCAGATCAAGTCCATAGATCCAATATTAGCCCATATGCCCAATTCCAGTCTATAAATTCCTCTTCAGACTCCCGCAACACATGCAATGATGCCGAATGCAGGAAGCTCACAGGCCAGTGGGTGGAAAGTTTTGTGGATCCAGTGGTGGTAAAAGCATCTCAGTTCTAGTTTGGGTCTCTACATGGCTCCTCCAGCTCCAGGCTCTGGCTGCATCATTGTAGCGTTGTCAGCAGGAATACGAAGCAGAGAGTGAGGGTCTGGCCTCCAGTGAGCTATTTATCTCTGTAGCACCTTCAAATGAGGTCATCAAGCTGTGACCCAATTGACAGGCTAAACTCCACCCCTTCACTCTTTAATAGATAGTCTCAAGTTGACACAGGTTGTGTAACTACCACACTCAGTGAGAGGATACGCACTGGCTTTCTTGTGCTTGCTTACAGACCTGTCACAGGTGGCATAATCATCCATTGGATCACTACCCATGCTTGCTGGGCTGATTGGGGAATCACCTCTGCCAGGGCTCCCTAGGCTGGAAGCTGGAGGAGCAAATGCCAGTTATATGCCATGCCAGGGAGCCACTCGGTTGAGCTGAGGCACAGGGGGCCTGAAGTGAGGTGGGAAAAGAAGTGTGGAGCCAGAGGGTGACCATGATCTGGGCAGTGGTTGTGACCTGAGCCTGAGTGCTAGGGACAAGCCCCCAGCTATTGTCAGCAACCGGGATCACCTCAGACTCCCAATTACATGTGTTTTCCGTAAGGAAAGGATGGAGGTCTCCTTTTTTATATCTACCCAGAAACCTCCTCATCAACCCAGGTAAAAGAGGTCCAGTGTCCCAGTGCCCCATCCTGAAGTGCTCCTTGGATGGCTGGTCCCATCTCTGGACCCTGAGTCCCAGCCTAGCACCTTCTCTCCTGGAGGAGGGGGTTGGGCATTGCCCCCGGTGGAGGCAGGAGACAGAGAGGACCCTGCGGGCAGCCCCTGCAGTCCGTGGAAGGCTGGGGGCAGATTTCCTCTGTCCCTGCGCTGTCCACCCAGAGGACACACTCCTTCATCCTACCTTCTGACATTCACACAAGGCTTCCTCCCAGGTGGAAGTTTCCTCTTGCTTCCACCCAGAGCAGGCAGGACACAGGCGCTCTGCTTTGGTAAGAGGACTGCACTTTGGTGATATGGAAATGGCTGAGCAGCTGCCTTCTGAAGGCCCCAAAGGCCCCAGTATAGTTGTGGCTGGATGGTGTTCCGGAGCACACTGGCAAACACCTTCCCTGCACTGGGCAGCCTCACCAACAACCCAAAAGCCACGTCCCTCTCCAGACCCAGGCCTGGCTCTTCTTTTTCTCTCTCTCTCTTTTTTTTAAGTCAAAGTTTAAGGTAAAGTCAGAACTGGAGTTTTAACTATATGTATGCATGTATGTATGTATGTATATGTTAAACCTCGTTTGATGGTATAAGGAGCCCCGGCGGGCTGGTGGTTCTGCGCTGGGCTGTGATCAGCATGGTCAACAGTACAAAACCGTGAGCAGCTCTGTGGGAGAAAGACGGGGCTTTCTACTCCCACAAACAGCTACAGTCCCAGAACCCCGCAGGGGATCACTATGAGTCAGCAGTGACTTGGGGGCAATGAGTTTGATGGTATAAAATGAGTCACTCCCCCAGTTACCTTGACCATATCCCAGTGTGTGGCATGTGCGTCCCTGGGGTCAGAAGCTCTTCTATCTGGTGCAGAACTGGAGGAACCTAGGACCAAGCCGTGGCTGGTGTGTGGCTGGCACTGTTCTAGCACCCGAGGGAAACACCTGTCGTCTTCCTCTCTCCGCCTCTGTGCCTGGTCTGAAACGGTGGGCTGGATCTGCCAAGGGGTTCTTTGACCCAGCTAGAGTCAGAGGGAGTCCCTGGAAAGAAGTATGAGGGGACCTCAAAATGTCCACGGAAAACATTCGCCTATCTTCTAAGTCCATTTTCCAGGTTTAACTGGGACCAGAGAGATGAGGCGTATCATCCCTGACCAGTCCCTGCCTCTTGGAGGACTCCCTGGCCCAAGCCTGGATTTCCCCTGTGCAGGTGGAGCCCTGGTGGCGTAATGGTTACACATTGGATTGTGATCCAAATGATTGGCTGTTCAAAACCACCACTGGCCCCAGGGGAGAAAGATGGGACTTTTTACTCTTTTTTACAGTCTCAGAAACTCACAGGGGCAATTCCACCCTGTCCTATAGGCTGCTATGAGTCAGCTCTGCCTCGATGACAGTGAGGTCTTTTGTTTTGGTTTTTAATGTGTACACCAAGAAGGCTTGCTGGTTACAAGCTGGGCTGCTAGCTGCAAGGTCAGCAGTTCAAAACCACCAGCTTCTCTTCAGGAGAAAGATGCAGCTTTCTACTCCCATAAAGGGTGACAATCTCTAAATTGGATACTCAAAATTGGGGGGATAAAGGCATGAAGTGGTTGGCTTACAAACTTTCATGAGTAGGGGAACATATTCACAGGATTATAGGATTAAGGTGTAGGTGTACCTTAATTGCAATCATGAAGCTAAAGAATTATGTACAGTTGCCAGGTTGGCAAGGGGTGGATTGAGGTAGTTTATTGTGCCAGCCTGGCCAATAAACACATGCGGGGTTAATTGAAGGGTGGAGGGATAAATGATTCCATGAGCCTCACCTTTCTCGGGTCTCTTGCTTTCTGATGGTCGGACCAGGGTGCAGCTGCCTTAGCCAGTTCCCTGCTTTAGCTGGCAAGGCTCACTTCCTGCAAGACATTCCTGAGGAGAAGCCGCATGGACCTACCCCGATGCAGCCCTGGGTGTTGGAGCACTCATGTGGAGACCCCTGCCAGCACTAAGATCTTTATACATTCAATGACTCAGCTTTCCTCCTGCAGTTGGCATCATTGTGTCTGTTTTCTGAGATGGAGGAGGACTTTGTGGATTGGTGTTGGACATACGGGTCAATGGGTTAATGTTGGATTTGTGGGCTTGGGCAGCACTGGGTTGCAATGTTTTCTTGGCGCGCACTTAACCTTTATATAAAACTCTCTCTTATACATGACTTTCTGTGGATTTGTTTCTCTAAAATACCCAGACTAACACAGTCTCAGAAACTCACTGGGGCAGTTCTACACTGTCCTATAAGGTTGCTATGACTTTGGCACTGACTCGATGGCAGTGAGTCTGGTTTTTTCAGTGTGACTGTGCACCCAGGGTGCTAGCAAGTTGGAGGGGAAGGAAAACAAGCAGGAGTGATGGTAGGAATAATATATGATACGATTCATATAAAATAAAGGGTTATGTGTGGATGGGGCCTTCATCTAACTGAGAAATGTGGGTGGGGTGGGGAGAAGCAACCTCTCTTGTCGGCCCTAAAGTAATGTACGCCTGGCTGCGGGAGGTACTAGTGATTTTCAGACAGTACAAGTTAAGGAGTGAAAGGAATCGCTGTTTTCCGAGACAATTCTTTTTGAATTTTAATTTCTTCATTCAAATTCTATCTTGCCACCAACTGTTATTGTAACATTTAAGAAGTCTTTATCAGCAGGGAAAATGTTATTAAAAGAGAAATAACTAGATCAATAGATAAGTAGAAATATAGATGGTTCAATAATATCATCAACCACTTGACCTAATTGACATTTATAGGACACTGTACCCCCCAAACTTTATAAAATGTATTCTTCCCTAATCCACATAGAACACTCACTAAGACAGACTATACACAGGCACTTACACATGCCTCAGTGCATTTCTGAAGAGTAACATCTTAGATTTCTGATCATACTGAAGCTCAATTGGAAATCGTTAGCATTAAGACTTCTCAAAAAGCTTCAGGGATTTGGAAATTAAACAGTGTCCTTTCAAATAACCTATGGCCAAAAAAGAAATCATAAGAGAAATTAGAAAGTATTTATTTCTAATTGAATGATAATAAAAGCATAACATTTGTGGCTTTTAAATCCTATAACAGAAAAGGAGAAAAATGTGAAATTAAATTTTCTAGGTTTCTGCTTTAAGAAACCATTAAAAGAAGAGCAAATAAAATCCAAATAAATGAAAGGAAGGGAACAGAGAATAGAGAAAATGAACAAAGCTACAAGTTAGTTCTTTGAAAATATTAATAAAAGTATAAGATATGAAAAAAATTATAAATTACCAAGGGTTCATGAGGGAGGGAGGGATGGAGGGAGGGAAAAAAATAAGGAGCTAATACCAAGGGCTCAAGTAGGAAGAAAATGTTTTGAGAATGATTATGGCAACAAATGTACAAATGTGCTTGACACAATGGATGAATGGATGGATTGTGATAAGAGTTGTAGGAGCCCCAATAAAATGATTTTAAAAAATAAGGGTTTATCCAGACTGATAAATATAGATGAGACACATTTACTTTAATCACTGTTTAGTATTCCATAGTGTGAGTACAATTTATTTATGCATTCTCCCTGAGGTCTTTTCTAATTGCTTGCATTTACAACAGTGCTGAAGTTGATACCTCTCTGCACATGTTATGAGAGTTTCTCTAGGGGATAGGCCTGAAGGTGGAATCCTGGTTGTACAATGTGTCCACAGTGAGTGACAAGGATTACTAAATTGTTCTTTAAAAAAAGTGTTAAATCCTACTAGGACAATGAAAAAAATCAAAGCAAGAAAACACAAATTACTATTATAAAAACTGAAAGGAGGGATCGTTACCAAGAAAATAAGGGATTTTTGTGAATACTTCTGTAAATAAATTCTACATCTCAGATGGTATGGACAGATCGCTTATACACACAATGTTTTAAAGAAATGTAAAATCTGAAGAGCCCTGTGCCTATATGATGAATTGGATTTGTAATAGTGGTGGTGGTAATGAACAACCTCTCCAAGAAAACGTCCATCCTTGATGGCTGCACTGTTGAGTTCTAGCAGATATTTGAGAGAGAAAGCATCCAATCTTCATGAAGCTCTTTCAGAAAATAGAGAAAGAAATCACTCTTGGCCAATTTATTTTATGATAGCGAACTCTGACAAAAACCTTGCTAACTTGGACTTGCCCTGCCCCTAAATTGAGCTTGACATCCCTTATGAATATAGATGAAAAAACTCATAAAATACTAGCCAATTGAATAACAGTCTATGCAAAGGACAGCACATCATGACAAATTTGCATCCAAGGAATGCAAGGTTAGTTTTACATTTTAAAACTGAAAAATGTTTTACCATATTAACACAATAAACACAAAAAAGGGAAAGGGGCACATGATTATCCCAATAGATGTAGAAATAGCATTTGGCAAAATCCAGCCCTCATCCTTGGTAAAAACAGTCAGCAAACTAGGAATAAAGGAGATATTCGTCAATCTGATAAAGGACAACTACACAAACACACCGGGCTTCTATCAGCCATAGTCCTGAAATGTTGGATGGGGTGAAATCATGAACGAGGGAAGATTGTCCTCTACCACCCCTCCTATTCAACATACCCCTGAGGTCCGTGTGGCCTAAGAAGTTCAATGAGGTAATAACCTCATAAGATGGAAAGGAAGAAGTAAAACTGTTTTCATTAGTAGCCTGGTGGCATAGTGAGTTACAAGTTGGGCTGCTGTCCACAAAGTCAGCAGTTCAAACGTCCCAGCTACTCTGTTGGAGAAAGAAGAGGCTGTCTGCTCCCATAAAGATTTACAGTCTAAGAAATCCAGAGATGCAGTTCTACTGTGTCTATAGGGTCATTATGAGTCAGAATTGACTTAGTAGCCGTGAGTTTAAGTTTTTAAAATATTATTTTAATTATTCATAGAGAATCTGGTTAGTTATAAAGACAATCTTAAGGAATATGTGAATTTATCAAATTTTCAGGATACACAATTAATAACATGCTCACTCCCAAATTAGTTTTACATACTAGGACAACTGGAAAATGCAAATTTAAAAGAAATTAAATTTATAATAGCATCAAAAATCATTAAATATTTATAAATAAATTTCATCAAAGGCATATAAGAAAACAATCAACCGCCAGCAAATACTGAGAGAAATAAAAGAAATTCGAATAAACAGAGAAATATATTTCGTTTGTAGATTAGAAGAGTCAGCATTGTGAAGAGGCCAATTCTCCTCTCATTGACTTATAGGTGAAGTAAGTACAATCCCTGTAGAAACTGGTAAATGTTTAAATACTTTTGTGGACATATGTAGAATCCAGAATAAGAATAATAGCCCCAAGCCAAACCTACTGTCATCAAGTCAATTCATACTCCTAATGACCCTGTAGCATTTCAAGTCTGCATCTCTTTATAGGAGCAGATAGTCTTGTCTTTCTCCAAGGAGCGGCTTGTAGGTTTGAACCACCAACCTTGCGGTTAGCAACCCACCATCTACCCACAACATCACCAGATCTCCTTCAGCAACCTTAAAAATGGAGTAAAAGTTGGAAGGTTCACATGATTAGATTTTAAAACTTACTATAAAGTTACAAAAGTCAAGACAAGGTGGCCTTGGCTTACGATGAAACAAATGGCCTGATGGGACAGAGTAAAGTGTCCACACTAGACCCCATCCATGTACAGTCCTTTGCTTTTCCACCAAGGTGCTAGATAGCTAGAACAACTTGACATCTATATTGGGGAAAATATTTCAGCTGTAACTCCTACCTTAAACCAAACACAAAGATTAACTAAAAATCATGAATCTAAACATTTAAAAAAATCTATAAGATTCTAGAAGGAAAGATAGGAGACTAACTTTTCTATCTTCTTGTCATAGACAAAGAGTTCATAAAGAAAACCAAAAACAAAAAACCTCACTACCAAATGATGTAAAAGGAACAAAACTCAAAACCGGACAATGACCAGACTTAATGGTTGGCTAGAGACTGATGGGACCCCAAACTGTGGACCTGAACGCCCCCGTTGGCTTAGTGTTTGGCCGGACAATGACCCAGGAAGAGAACAGTGACACTCGTCACTACACTCCTTAGCACAGCGGTTCTCCACCTTCCTCAGGCCACGACCCTTTCATACAGTTCCTCATGTTGTGGCGACCCCCAACCATAACATTATTTCTGTTGCTACTTCACAACCACAATTTTGCTACTGTTGTGAATCAGGCGACCCCTGTGAAAGGGTTGTTCGACCCCCAAAAGGGTCACGACCCACAGGTTGAGAACCGCTGCCTTAGCCTAATCAACCATTTGAGATCAAAAGCAACAGCATTTACCCCACGACAAAGTTCCAAAGGGTCAGGAAAGAGAGAGGAACGTACAGAGAGGCGGTGGGGAAAAGTGATGTTACGTTGTGAGGATTGCAATTAATGACATGAAATAAAATATGGATGAGTTGTTGAATGGGAAACTGATTTGCTCTATAAACTTTCACGCAGCTCGCAATGAAAAGGAGTTTTAAATTCTGCCTCTAAAGCCCAAAACAGTCTTAACAAAAATTCTTAAAAAGAATTTGAAGTTGATTAACTTGCGAGGGAGCGGAGAAAACATTAGGTGGTTTAGTTAGAGCATAATTAGGGCACTATACAGAAACTACATTTTTTTCCTGGCTTTAAAAAACGTGGATGACCATAAAAAATATTTCAATGTGCTCTTTCAATTTTCAATGTCCCTGAGTGGCACACATTATTAAGCGCTTGACTATAAGTTCAAAAAGAAATAAAATGATATGTACACCAAAAAGCCTTTTAGAAGACTGTTCATAACAGCTTTACCTGTAATAGGCCTGAATTGAAAGCAGCCCCAAAGTCGATACGCAGAGTTATAGAACATGATACAGAGTTATAGAATGTGATATACCATACAGTGGGATACTACTTAACAATAAAGAACATATTGTTGACATATGCAAAGTAACGTTGGTAGGTGCCATCTAGTCATCCCAACCCATGGTGACTTTATGCACCACTGAAACAGCACTGCCCACACCTGCACCATCCTGACAATTTGTTTATAGTTGAGCCCATGGTTGCCGCCACCGTGTCAATCCATACTGTTGAGGGCCTTCCCTGCCCTCATCGCCCCTCTACTCTACTGACCATGAGGTCTTTCTCCAGGGTCTAGTCCCGTGGTTCTCAACCTGTGGGTCACAACCCCATTGGGGGTTGAATGACCCTTTCACAGGGTTGCGCAATTCATCAAGGAGCAGAATGACCGTGATGAAGTAGCAATGAAAACAATGTTATGGTTGGGGGTCACCACCACATGAGGAACTGTGTGAAGGGGTCGAGGCATTAGGAAGGTGGAGAGCTACTGGTGTAGTGTCTACTGACAGCACATCCGAGGTACTTGAGACCAGGTCTCACCATCCCTGCCTCTAAAGGCCACTCTGGTCATACTTCTCCCGAGACTGGCTGGGTTGGTCCTTTCCTTGCTCATGGTATTCTTCATATTCTTCTCCAGCACTATAATTCAAATGCGTTGATTCTCCTTGGTGTTCCTTAGTCAATGCCCAACTTGCACATGCTTGGTAGGGCACACTTTAGTTCTCAAAGTAATATTCTTGCTTCTCTTTTATTTTTTTTAGTCATTTAGCTGGGGGCTCGTACAATTCTTATCACTATCCATACATTTGTTGCCATCATCATTCTCAAAACATTTGCCTTCCACTTGAGCCCTTCATATCAGCTGCTCATTTTCCCCTCCTTGCCCACTCCCCCTAGCTCATGAGTCCTTCATAATTCATAAATTGTTATTATTTTGTCACATGTTACACTGTCTGACGTCTCCCCCTACCCTCTTCTCTGCTGTCCGTCTCCCAGGGGGAGGCTATACATAGATTCTTGTAATCAGTTCCCCCTTTCCACCCCACATTCCCTCCACCCTCCAGGCATCTCCACTCTCACCACTGGTCCTGGAGGAGTCATCTGTCCTGGAATCTTGCTTTTCAATAAATATTGTAAGAAGGTTTTGTGCAGCAAATTTACCCCGGGCAACACATCGTTTGACCTCTCGACTGCTGCTTCCATGAGCATTGACTGTGGATCCAAGCAAGAAAGTCCTTGACAACTTAAATATTTCTCCACTTATCACAGTGTTACCTATCAGTCCAGTGGTAAGGATTTTGATCTCCCTTACATTGAGCTGCAGTCCATACTGAGGGCTGCAAGTATTTACCTTCTTCAGCAAGTATTTCACGTCCTCTCTACTTTCCTCAGCAAGGTTGTGTCATCTGCAGATCAAAGGTTGTTAATAAACCTTCCTCCCATCTTGATACTTCATTTTTCTCCGTAGAGTCCATCTTCTCTAGTGGCTTCGCATACAGATAGAATAAGTATGGTGAGAGGGTACAACCGTGATGCACGCCTTTCCTGGTTTTAAGCCATGCAGAATTCCCTTGTTTTGTTCACACAACTGCCTTTGGTTCTATCTGAACCCCATGCAGTGTTCTGGAATTACCATCCTTTGCAACACTATCAATAGTTTGTTATGATCCATACATCCAAACATCTTTGCATAGTCAAGGAAATATAAGTAAACATCTTTCTGGTCTTCTCTGTTTTCAGCCAAGATCCTTCTGACTTCTGCAATGATGGCCCTTGTTCCATGTCTTCTTCTGAATCTGCCCTGAGCCTCTGGCAGCTCCCTGTCAATGAATGTGCTGCTGCAACCGTTGTTGGATGAGCTTCAGAAAAAACTTACTCGCGTGTGATATAAATCATATTGTTCTATAATTGGGGCATTCTGTTGGGTCACCTAGCTTTGGAATGTATGGGTACAAATATGGATCTCGTCCAGTCAGTTGGCCAAGTAGTTGTGTTCCAAATTTCCCGGCGTAGACAAGTAAGTGCTTTCAGTGTTTCATCGGCCTGTTGAAACATTTGAATTGTTATTCCATCAATTCATCAATGGATGCAAAAAAAACCCCAAACTCATGAAGTCATGCAAAAACATGAAAAACCCTCAAAATATTACACTAACCAAAAGAAGGACCATATATATTTATATATATACACACACACACACTTTCTGTTTTACATCATTTATTTGAAATTCAAAACTGACTAACTAGCCTCAGGGGATAGAAATTAGAGTAGTGTTATCTTGAAGGAGATGCCAATTGACTGGAATGGGACAAGAGGAAACATTCTGGGGAAATCTTAACGTTCTTTATCTGGAACACCTTATCTTGAATGTGGTGTGGTGGTTATAGTGGTACAAGTATTTATAGAAATGCCTCGAATTGTAACTTAAGATCCGTGAATGTAACTTTTACCTTAGTTTAAAAAGAGGCATAATCACACCTAAAGTGCTTAAACCTTGGGAAGTATTACATAAGATGAGAAGAAACTAGGTTTCTGATCCTATAACACTACAAATAAGCTACGGCCATGGTTCCTTATAGAGGAGGCCATTTTCATAGTTAAGCACATAGTCTGAAGGAAAAACCTTAGTAGAATGACAATAGCTCTTTCTGACTGAGTCAGGAACCATGCACCAGATGCCGTCCTAAGTACCATACACACTCAAGTATAAGCCGAGTTTTTTCAGCACTTTTTTTGTACAAATACTTGTATTGGGGGCTCTTACATCTCTTATCAAAATCCATATATTCATCCAATGTGTCAAGCACATTTGCTCATATGCCTCCATCGTCATTTTCAAGGCCTTCTCTTCCCACTTGAGCCCCTGATATCAGTTCCCCATTTCTTTCCCCTCCCTCCCCCACCCACCCTCCCTCACGAATCTTTGATAAGGTTTTTAAAAATTATTTTATTGGGGGCTCCTACAACTCTTAACAGAATCCATGCATACATCCATTGTGTCAAACAGATATGTACATTTGTTGCTGTCATCATTCTCAAGACATTTGCTTTCTACTTGAGCCCTTGGTATAAGCTCCTCATTTTCCCCTCCCTGCTCCCCCCTCCCTCATGAACCCTTGATAATTTATAAATTATTATTACTTGGTCTTACACTGTCCGGTGTCTCCCTTCACCCACTGTTCTGTTGTCCGTCCCCCACGGAGGAGGTTATATATAGATCCTTGTGATCAGTTTCCCTTTCTACTCCACCCTCCAGGTATTGCCACTCTCAGCACTGGTCCTGAAGGGATCAGCTGCCCTGGATTCCCTGTGTTTCCAGTTCCTCTCTGTACTAGTGTGCATCCTCTCGTCTAGCTGGATTTGCAAGGGAAAATTGGGATCATGATAGTAGGTTGGGGAGTGGGGGGGATCATTTAGGTACAAGAGGAAAGTTGTATGTTTGATCGTTGCTACACTGCACCCTGACTGGTTCATATCCTCCCTGCGACCCTTTTGTAAGGGGATGCCCAGTTGCCTACAGATGACTCTTGGGTCCCCAATCTGCACTCCCCCTCATTCACAATGATTTGATATTTTTGTTCTTTGATGCCTGATGCTCTTATCTGTAGCAGTGCGCATGCTCTGGTCTAATTTGTAAGGTAAAATTGAGGTCATGATAGTGGGGTGAAGGAAGCACCAAAGAACTAGAGGAAAGTTGTGTGTTTCATAGGTGCTGTACTGCCCCCTGACTGGCTCACCTCTTACCTTGTAACCCCTCTGTGAGGGGATGTCCAATTTTCTACAGATGGGCATTGGGTCTCCACTCCATGCCCCTCCCCCCGCCACCCATTCACCTTGGGTATGGTTTTCTTCTGGGTCTTAGTTGCCTGATACCTGATCCCATTGACATGTCATGATCACACAGACTGGTGTGCGTTTTCCATGTAGACTTTGTTGCTTCTCAGTTAGATGGCCACTTGTTTATCATCAAGCCTTTAAGACCCCAGATGCTATTTCTTTTGATAGCCGGGCACCATCAGCTTTCTTCACCACATTTGGTTATGCACCCATTTTGTCTTCAGGCATTGTGTCGTGAAGGGAAGGTGAGCATAACAGAATGCAGGATTGTTAGAACAAAGTGTTCTTGTGTTAAGGGGGTACTTGAGTCGAGGCCCAATGTCCATCTGCAGCCTTAATATTTAACATCTAGATATGAGTGCATAGTTCTATTCCTGTCTTTACATATGTACATGCCTGTATTTAGGCCTCTATAACTGTCCTTTGCATCCTATTTCTTTCCTGTATTTCCTTTTACTTTCCTCTTGTCTCACCATCATGTTCAGCTTTCATTCAGATTTAGTAATTCCTTGCTGCTACATTGCCCTTGATTAAGCCCCACTAGGCATCCTACTACCTACTAACTATAATCCATTGATGATAGTTCACTTGTTGTTCCCTTGTCCCTGGGTTGGTTCCCCTCCGCCCATTCCCTTCTCCCATATGCTCCCCAGGAGCAGTGGTCCTGTTCCTTTCATCTCCAAATTATTCATCCCACCTATCTTATCTAGATAGACATGCAGATTCATTAATAAGTGCAAAAACCAGGCAAAGCCAAATAAAACAACAAAAGAAGTCAAAACCAACAAAACAATAACAACAAAAACCAAAATAACAATAACAAAAAGAAAGCCACTAACAAAAATGGAAAAGCCTATAATAGTTCAAAGTCTGTTTGTTGGCCTTTACGGTTTTCCAGTCGAGTCTGATGAGGTGCCACACTGTCTCCAAAGTCTATTTTTGGTATTCCCCAGGGATTTCATCACTCTGCTCCCCCTGCTGCTCTGCTACACTGTCCAATGTCTCCCTTCACCCACTTTTCTGTTGTCTGTCCCCCAGGGAGGAGGTTATATGTAGATCCTTGTAATCGGTTCCCCTTTTCTACCCCACTTTCCCTCTAACCTCCCAGTATCGCCACTCTCACCACTGGTCCTGAAGGGGTCATCTGTCCTGGATTCCCTGTGTTTCCAGTTCCTATCTGTACCAGTGTACATCCTCTGGTCTAGACAGATTTGTAAGGTAAAATTGGGATCATGATAGTGGGGGGAGGAAGCATTTAAGAACTAGAGGAAAGTTCTAAAGCATTCTCTTCCCACTTGAGCCCCTGATATCACCTCCCCATTTCTTCTCCCTTACGTCCTCCATCCACCCTCCCTCACAAATCCTTGATAAGTTATAGATTATTGTTTTCATATCTTACATCATCCTCCATTGCCCCTCATCCACTTTTCTGTTGTTTGTCCCCCCTGGGAGAGGCTTCTAGGTTGATCCCCACCCTCTCCTAATCCTCCTGGTATCTCTGTTCTCATTGTTGGCCCTGGGAGGTTATATATATTGCCTAGAATATTGTTGAGAATTTTTGCACTTGTGTTCACAAGAGATATTCATCTATAATTTTCTATTCTAATAATACCTTTGCCTGGTTAATATTAAGGTATGGTCATTTCTTAAAATAAATTCAGGAGTTTCTGCTCCTTTCTATAGTCTGGACTAGTTTGAGTAGGACTGGTGTCAACATTTCTCTGAGTATTTGGTAGAGTTCCTAGTGAAACCCTCTGGTCCTGATTTTTCTGAACAGACCTATTGATAGATAATTCACTTGTCATACAATTCAATGGATTTTTTTGGTGGGGGGTGAGATTTTTAAAAATAATCTAATGTTTCTCTTCTTTTGCTATGAGTCTGTTGTAATTTTCTACACCAATCTGTTAGTTTAAGTAGACAAAATATTTCTAGAAATGTGTTAGTTTCTTCTAGGTTTTCAAATATTTTAGAGTACAGTCTTTTAGTTGGTTCTGTTGTGATGGCACCCATTTTGTTTCTTAGTTGAAACATTTACATATTCCCTTTCTTTTCCTCTGTAAAATTTGCCAGTGGTTTGTCAATCCTGTTAACCTTTCAAAGGGCCAACCTCTTGTCCTGTTGCTTCTATTGTTTTTCTGTTTTCTAATTAATTTACTTCTGTTTTTTTAACTTCTGTTCTAAAATCTTTATTACTTCTTTTTATGTGATGGTTCATAGTTATTTTGCTGCTCTTGTGCTAACTGTTGAAGACATTGAGTTAGGGAGTTAACCTTGAGTCTGTCTTCTTGTTTGAGTGTGCGTTTATTGCTAGAAATGCCCCCTAAGCACTGCTTTTGCTTTCTCTCAGAAGATTGGCAAGTTGTATTTCTGTTCCCTTCTTTCTCTTTTTAAAGGAATTTAATGTTTTCATTTCTTATTTCTTCAATTACCCAGTAGTTTTTAGGCAGCCTGTGGTCCAATTTCCATGCTTTTAATCCCCCCCCCCATCTTTCTATTGTTTATTGCTAATTTTATAGTGTTGTGATTTGAGAGAATGGTTTGTAATATCTCAGTGTTTTAAAATTTACCAAGACTTACTTTGTGGCCTAACATGTAGTCTAGTCTGAAGAAGGTTACATGTAGTCTAATCTGAAGAATGTTCTGTGTGCACTGAAAAAGCATGTATATTGTGTTGTGGTTTAGTGGCGGGTTCTGTATATGTCTAAGAGGACAAGTTGATTAAATGTGTTGGTTAGTCTTTCTATGCCGTTGTTATTTCTTTATAGTTGTTCTGTTCTTCCTTAAGGGTGCTGTCTTGAAGTCTTACTATCATTAGTAATATCGTCTATTTTTCTCTTCAACTCCATAAGAATTTGATCACTGGATTTTGAGAGTCTTTCACCAGGTGTAGAGGTGTTAAACAATTGTGCTTTCTTGTTCCATTGTCCCTTTAATCATTATATAATACCCCCTTTTTTGTTTCTCCTGATGTCTTTTACCTTGACAAGGATTAACTGGTCATCTCTCTCTCTCTCTCTCTCTCTCTCTCTCTCTGTCTGTCTCTTTGCTATTAGCTTGATTTCCCCGCCCCCCCCATGCTTTAAGTTTTGGTCTCTTTTTGTCTTTGTGTCTAAGCTGTGTTTCTGGTAAGCAGCATATCAATGTGTCTCATTTTCTTATCCATTCTACTAGTCTTTGTCTCTTGACTGGTGTATTTAATCCATTGACATTTAGTGTCATTATTGAATGAATGGAGGAGTGAATGACAACCAACCTAGTGAAACCAGAGGAGGGTGGTACCCTTCTTTCATATGTCTGGGACTGTGAGTATAGTCTGAAAGAAGTCCCATACCAGCCAGGAACACAGCAGAGAAGGATAGTGGAGGGAGTGAATGAGCTATCCCAGGTTCTCCACGACTCCTTGATGTCAGGGGATGCTGGTCCACTTATTCACAGCTTGGAGGCAGCAAAGGCTGGGATCACCCACCCAGTCCAGTAATCTGCTCCAGTAGAGGCTCTGATCTCTTGGAGTACTTTAGGGCTGAAGCAGCTTCCAGGACTAACTGGGACTGTTTGCTTTTTTCCCCTTTCTTCTTTCATTTGTTTTGATGAACTATCTGCAGTGCAGCAATAGGAGTGAACCAACTTTGCTGCCTACATCCCCTGATATCCACAAAGGTTTGCTTCAGGATAGGGGTCTTGAGAAAAAAACACTAGCCAGAGTAGGCTTTGGCCTTTTTTGTTACTGTTGAGCCCTTCACGTGATATTTTGGTAAACCAACCACAGAAAGATGCAGGACACAAGACAGGAGACTAGTCCCTAACTTCCTACGACCCACCATTGGCCAGATAAGTCCCTTTCCACACACATGTCACACACCCATGGCTACATTCCTCCTGTGTGCATCTTGCGGGAGACTTTGCTAAGAACACATTGCTGACTGAGAAAGAGAAAAGAGCTACTGGTTCCGGACTTGTTGAGTGTGTGTGTGTGTGTGTATGTGGTTTCCATGTGTTTGCTGTTCATGCCAGGTGCTTGCTTTTATTTTTTGTTTTGTGTGGGTTTCATTATTCCTTTCTCATTCCCACCGACCCAGCCACTCTAGCACTTCCAACAGCTACAACTAGTGGGAAAGAGCCACCTTTCTTCTTGTTGGGTATTTGCGATTGCTCTTTGCTGTGGGGGGAGCTGGCTGGTTCGTGGTTGGCTAGCAGAGAATTTGCTGTACCGTTTCCTGGTCGTTGGGCACTGGAGAGTGGCCTGGGCTGTGGCTGGAACAGTTCAGCAAGCCGAGAATTCACCAATCTACTCACTGTCTACATGTGGATTCCCCCATCCCCACTCCACCCCAAACCCCTTGTTTGCCCTGTTGGTAGGTGTGGCTCACTCAGCCACACTTTCTCCAGAGGTCCAGGGCTCCCAGTAACTCCTCTTCATGCTCTTTCAGACATCTTAGCTGTGTGCAGGGTAAGTTCAGCAAGTCTATCTAAGTCACCATCTTACCAGAGTCATCCAAAGAGATTAGGCTTTGTTCTCCACGTGACCTTGCCTACTTCACTGGCTTCAACCGAGAAGATCTTGAACCATGGAATAAGCGCCTATCCATTGATATGGACCTGTGGACCTTTAGGACCACAGTCCCACTGTCACCCACCCACCTCCTCAGCAAAATATGGAAGGCTCTGCATGCAAGTGAAAGACCTGTTCTTTGAGTTCTTCGGTGCTGGTGTTGATTGAAGAGTACTGGTGGTGCTGTCAGGTAAGCATTGCATTGCTAATAACAAGGCTGAGAGTTCAAAACCACCAGTCACTCCATGAGATGAAATTAAGCTCTGTTTCAATAAATATGTACAGCTTTAGGAACCCTATATTGGGTTGCTGTTAGTCAGAATTGACTCAGTGGCAGTATGTTCAGTTGATTGGTGTTGATTGAGGAGTCAAGTAAAAGGAAACCCTTGATTAGTTTCATCTTTTCATTGCTTATCATGATGCTGTTCATTGGTCCAGTATTGAGGGTTTTGTTCGTGTGTGTGTGTCTGTTTTTATGTTAGGATGGAATTCCTCCTGAAGGCTGTGGTCTTTGCTGTTCATCAGCAAGTGCTTCGAGTCCTCTTCACTTTCAGGAAGCAGGGCTGTGCCATCTGCCTATCGCATGTTGTTAATGCACTTTTCTCCAATCCTAGTGTCACGTTCTTCTTTACATAGTCCAGCTTCTCAGATTATTTGCTCATAAAACAGATGGGGAAAGTGTAATGAAAGGCTAGACTCTAGATTCCCACTTCTCTTGACTTTTAAGCCACATCATTTCTCCCTTGTGTTGTTCTAATGACTGTCTCTTGGCCTATGCACAGGTTCCGCATGAACACAATGAAGAGTTCTGGATTTCCCATTCTCCCCAAATGTTATACTTAATTGATTATTTTCCATACAGCTGAGTACCTTTGAATAGTCCATAAGACACAGTAATATATTTTCTGAGAGCTAAGACCCATCTGACAACAGCAATGATATCCCTCGATCCATGTACTCTGCTGAATCCAGCTTGAAATTCTGGAAGTTTCCTGTTGCTGTACTAGTGTAACAACTTAAAAATCATCTTCAGCATAATTTCACTCACATGTAGTGTTAACAGTATTGTTAGAGAAATTTTGCATTCCATTGGATCACCTTTCTTTGGAATAAACACATATATGGATCTTTCCCAGCTAGCTGACCAGGAAGCTGATTTCCAAGTTTCTTGGCATAGATGTGTGAGTGCTTTCATTTGTTGAAACACCTCAATCCATGTTCTGTTAATCCCGGAGCCTTGTTTTTCCCTCCAGTGCCGTCAGTGAAGCTTGGATGTCTTCCTTCAATACTGTCTGTTCTTAAACATGTTTCCTCTTGAAATGGTTGGCTGTCTACCAGTTCTTTTTGCTCTCTGTGTTCCCTCCATCTTCCTCTGTGAGAGAAAAGTCTGTCTGCTCCTGTGAAGATGCTCAGTCTTAGGAACCCCATAGAGCAGTGGTCTCAACCTTCCGAATGCCACACCCTGTAATCCAGGTCCTCATGTTTTGGTGACTGCCCCCTGCCCAGCCATGAAATTATTTTCGTTGCTACTTCATAATTGTAATTTTGCTACTGTTATGAATCAGGCGACCCCCTAAGGGGTCAGGACCCACAGGTTGAGAACCACTGCTTTACAGGGTCACTA
Source organism: Tenrec ecaudatus (assembly GCF_050624435.1). NCBI lineage: Eukaryota > Metazoa > Chordata > Mammalia > Afrosoricida > Tenrecidae > Tenrec > Tenrec ecaudatus. The sequence goes on from NC_134537.1 coordinate 143,269,610, forward strand.
AGAGTCAAAATCGCTCAAATGGCAGTGAGTTCTGGTTTGTTTTCCAATATTTGTCTGAAGAATCCTTTAATACTGCTACTCCACCCAAGCCTTTTCTTCAGTTCCTTGTGTTTGAGAAATGCCAAGTGTCTCTTTTGCTTTTTCTAGACCCAGGTTTTTGTACATTTCATTACAATACTTTACTTGGTCTTCTCAATACCCTTTGTAATCTTTTTAGCTCATTAGTGCATCATTTCTTCCATTCACTTTAGCTGCTCTATGTTCAGGAGCACGTTTCAGGGGCTCCTCTGACCATTATTTTGTCCTTTCTTTCATATCTTTGTAATGACCTTTTGCTGTCTTTGTGCATGTTGTCCTGAATGTCTTCCTACAACTTGTCTGGTCTTGGTCATTAGTGTTCAATGTGGCAAATCTATTCTGGACATGATGTCTCAATTCAGGTGAAATGTGTCCATGGCTGCACTTTGATTCTCTTGTACTTGTTTACTTTCTTCAGCTTCAACTTGAACTTGCCTAAGAGCAACAGATGATCTAGTCTGCAATCAGCTGCTGACTGCTCGCACTGATGATGTTGAGCTTCCCCATCATCTTTTCAGCAGATATGGTTTATTTGATTCCTGTGCACTCCACCTGCTGGGGTCTGTGTTTGTAACTCATCATTTATATTGTTGAAAGGGGCAGTTGCCATGAATAAGTGGTTGGTCTTGGAAAATTCTATCTTGTGATCTCCAAGTTTGTCTCTGTCGCCAGCACTTTATTTTCTATCTACTTATCCTTCTTCTGTTGCCAACGTTCACATTGGAATCATCATTAATTATCACTGAATCTTGACTGCATGTGTGATCCAATTCAGGTGGTAGAAGTTAGTGAAAATCTTTAGTTTCTTCATCTTTGACATTAGTGGTTGGTGCATAAATTTGAATGATAATTGTGTTAACTGGTTTTCCTTGGGATTGTGAGAATATTATCTTTTCACTAACAGCATGGTACTTTAGGACAGATCTTGAAATGTGCTTTTTGACAATGAATGTGACGCTGTCTCTTCAGCCTGTCATTCCTAGCATAGTTGCCCATATGACTGTCTGATTCCAAATGGCCAATGCCGGTCCATTTCAGCTCATGAATGCCTAGGATATCAAATCATGTGTTCCATTTCATTTTGAACAAAGCCAAATGTTCCTAGATCGATACTTTGAACTCGTCATGCTCCGATTATCAACGGATGTTTGCAACCACTTTCTCTAATGTTGAGTCATGGCACATTGGCAAAGGAACGTCCTGAAAGCTTTACTTCATCTGTATCCTGAAGGCTGAATCTACTCTACTAAGGTAGCTCTTCCCGCAGTGTACTTTGAGTCCTTCCAGCATGAGGGACACATCCTCTGGCATTGCATCAGACAATGTTCTGCTGCTATTCATAAGGTTTGTGTTGGCCATCTTTTTCAGAAGTAGATAACCAGGTCTTTCTTCCTAGTCTGCTTAATCTAGAAGTTTCCTCGAAACCTATCTACCATGGCAACTCTGCTGAGATTGGAAATGTCAGTGGCATCACGATCCTAGCAACACTACGGTGCAACAAGATGATTGCAGCCTTTCCTGTCCTGTAGGATGATTATGGATAAATAGATGTCCTACAGAATGAGTCTGAATGGACTCGACAGCAGTGGGTTTGAATTTAGAGTATGATTCCAAGCCCCCAAGGGGTTGGATAATGAGCTCCAGGTTTTCAGAGCATGAGCATCGAGCCAGACACAAGACTGAATGGGCCTGGTTCTTTTTCCTGCAGGCAAGGATGCCAGAACTTGTTTCTTGGGGCTCCGTGGGAGTTCCTTCAGAGCAGACCAGGCTGATCTGAACTGCAAAGAATGACAGCTTAGCAGGGCTACCCCTCACAGATCTGGGTAGGCATGGAGAAACTGTGGATACCTGGGATGAGCATAACATCTCGGGGGGGGCAGTGGTACTTGCTAAGCCTCTTCCAATACAGCCCATCAAAGGCAATACACACAGCAAGTTTAAATTAACACAAGGCAATGACAGGGTCAAGTCCAGGCACGAGTCTCAGTCATTAGCAAAGAGTATTTGGCTCTATCTCCAGCTAACATAGGACAACAGAAATTACACTCGGTGCTGCGATTCTGGCCCGAGAGCTGCTTTCTGGGCAAAACCAGGATGTCCCTGCAGCTTGTCTTCGGATCATTCTCCTTCAGAGACCCCAGTATCCTGCTGTAGGCCCCTAAGGACCTCAGATGTTTCCCTCGAGCCTGCTTTTCTCCTCATAAAAGCCCCCTGCTCCTATCCAGCACCTTCCAAATCCCATTCTCTACTCTGCACTTTCAAACATTTGCGCACACGGTTCTTTCTGCCTGGACTTCTCTTAGCTCTCTCTTCTCCCCAGTCTCTCTGAGTAATTGGGTTCCACTTGGCTTCATGGCACATTGGCTTCATGGCACATGGCTTCATGGCACATTGGCTTCATGGCACATCATGCCCATGTGCAACTGTAACAAAGGCTTCCTTGCTTTTTTGAGGACTTCCTGAAGAACAGACCAGTCTGTCTCGGCGGAAGTACAGCCTGCGTGCTCCTCAGAAGCCAGGATGGGCCTTTGTCAGAGAGACTGGTCCGTGGAGAAGGACACCATGCTAGGGAAAGTGGAGCATGCTGTCCCGGCACTATGATTCAAAGGCATCCGCACTGCCAACACACAGGAGGCAATCGAAAGGGTCACGGCTTAGGACAGGCACCCCTTCATCCTCAAAGGGACACCTTGGCTCTTGGACACTTTGAAGAGCTCGTGTAGAAGATTTGCCCCAATGCAGTGTGCTGTTTGGCTTCTCGACTGCTGTTCCGTGAGGATCTTCCTTCTCCGTGTGGTCCTCCATCTGCTCAGGTTATTTGTCAGCATAGAGCATGTGAGGGGATACAGCCCTGGTGCACACCTGTCCCGATTGTAAAACCTGCACTGTCCAGATGACTGCCTTTCGGTCACTGTATAGGTTTCCTATGGACACTCTTAAGTGTTCTGAAATTTCCATTTTTTTGAATGTTGCTTGTCACTTTTTAGGATTCAAACCATTAACTATCTGTCTTAGATTCTTTGCTTTCAGCAAAGACCCATCTGATGGTCACAGTGATATCGCTCTGTCCTTGTCTTCTGAATCTGGCTTGCATTTCTGGCAGCTCCCTGCTGATAGATTGATGAAACGGTTTTGTTAATTACCTTCAGCAAATTTGTACTTATGTACAGTAGTAATGACATTGTTAGCTGATGTCGACATTCTGTTGGGTCAACTTCCTTGAGAATGGGCACCGATGTGGCTCTTGTTCAGTCCGTTGGCCAAGTAGCTGTGTTCCAAATGGCTCAGGGTAGACTAATGAGGTTTTCCAGTGCTGCCTCGGCTTATTGAAACATTTTGATTGTTTTCCATCAATTTCCTGAGGCCTTGTTTGTGGCTAATGCCTTCGGTGCATCTTGGCCTTCTTCCTTCAGGACCCCTGAAAATATGCTACCTCTTGGAAATGGTTGAGTGGTGACCAAATCCTGTTTGGTGCAGTGACTCTGCATATTCCTTTCATCTCTTTGAAATGCTTCCTGCCATCATTCAATATCTTGCACATAGAATCCTTCAATAGTTCAACTTGAGGCTTGACTTTTTTTCCCCTCTCAATTCTTTCAGTTGAGAAACTATATGATAGGGGGAATTATTTTGTGCACATGGGACATTGTGTGTGCTTAAGTCATGTCCCATGAAACCCCAGAACTCTGTACTACATATTAAATAAGCCCTGGAGCTCACTTTCATGTGGAAGGTAGCTATTGTGGTGGTCGATGCTGGACCCCAGCTCCCAGTGACCCCATGTGCAATAGAACAAAGCTTTTCCTGGTCCAGCGCCAGCCTCACACTGAGCTCTTTGTTGCAGCCACTGTGTCCATCTGGCTCCTTGGAGGTCTCCTTCTTTTTCACTGATCCTCTACTGCAGTGGTTCTCAACCTGTGGGTCGCGACCCCTCTGGAGGGTCAAATGACCCTTTCACAGGGGTCGCCCGATTCATAACAGTAGCAAAATGACAGTGACGAAGTAGCCACGAAAATATGGTTGGTGGGAGGGTCACCACAACATGAGGAACTGTATGAAAGGATCGTGGCATTAGGAAGGTTGAGAACTGGGAGCCTTAGGAGCATGGTGGGTTAAGTTTTGGGCTGTGAACTGCAAGTGCAATGGCTTGAACCCACCAACTTCTGAGCAGGAGCAGAATGTGACTGTCTGCTTTCATCAACGTCTGCAGCCTCAGAAACCCTAGCAATTCTACTCTGTCCCACAGAAGCCTGAGATTCAGGATCAAGTCAATGGCGGTGGTGTTCCTGCTTTATTGAGGAGGGTAGCTCTCCAGGGTCGGTGTTTTAGAACAGCAGTGACATGTGAGTGACTGATATTAAGCTCCGGACTCTAGAGTTCCTCAAATTGGCTATGAGTATATCCGATCTGATCCTTATGACCAGAGTGAGCCCAGGAGCTGCTGTTCTAACTCCACTGATTGACTCGGCGAGGTGTTTATTTCAAGTCAAACTGCTCAACTCTCCCATGAGCCCCTGATGCACAGAGAAAGCAATTGCTAACCAATTTCCCTGCCTAACCTCCTCTCCCTCGGTCCACAGAAGCCTCTCCACTGCAGGGAAGAGGCTATTTTCTTGTTCTTACGCTTTATTCCCAATCTTCCCTGTGGCGAGGACCGTGATTTGATATTGGGATTGTAAATGGCTTTGCCTGAAAGTCATTTAAAAGGAAACCAAGAAGTCAATAAGACTGGTGTTCTGTGCAGTAGCTGTGAACTAGAAATGGACTTGAAACAAGCGTCTTGGGCTATGATTCGCACCGAGCACACGGAAAGGGGGATGGCAGCCCTGACCCTGCTCTGATGAACAGAATGCGTGAATGAGCCCTGCCTCTGCTTACAGACAACCTTCCTGAAGAGAGGCCTTTGATCAACACAGAAGGCCTCTTTATTGTAAATCAGACTTTGCACAGTTTTTGTACAATTGCATTGTTTCAGCCAAGTCCCTACCTTTGACTTTTCGGTACCTAACTAGGTAAATTGAGAATACTCACCACTTCCTAAATCCCCAGGCTCCAAATCAATGCACTGTTATTGCCTTTGAAACAGAGCTGTACTCTATGCATTCTGCCATGGCAAATCCCACTGTGTTTCATGCCATCCGTTCCAAGGCTACAGGAACCATGCAAGCAAGGGAGGGGCGAGTCTCTGTGGTTTCCTGCGTGCTGGGACCCTGGCACCATTTGAAGAGCCCTCCCAACCTTTATCCCTGCCTGGGTGGCTCCATTTGTCACTCAGAGAGACTCTGAAGCAGTTAAGGGCTCATTAAGGCCTCCTAAGATGAAAGCCTGAAGCAGAGCCACAGGGTCTCCGGGAAGGGCCAATGCACAAGTATGTTCCACCTGGCTCTCAGTTGATACTGTGTGTTACTGGTGGCAGTTCAGGTTCATGGTTCCTTCTGCCCCACTGGCTGCCTTGGGGTTGCCGGTGAGACTGCTCTTGGGTTCCGCTTTGTTCTCAGGGAGTGCTCCAGTGCTGCCGTTTCCCCCTTCCCCGTCTTGGATCTGTCACCCTTGTTCTTTCTCACGACCCTGGACACACGCTCCCCCACATGCCCCCTCTCCACACCTTCCCCACACCTTCCCCAGCCCTTCTAGCTCCATCAGACCTCCGAGCCTCTTGCCAAGGGGAGCCCCTGGACCGAACAGGGACCAGCTCCTGAGTGATCAGGAAAAAAGGACAAACCCTTGAGACCTCTGTAAACTGGTTGCCATTTGGCAACTCGGGTCCACGGTGACCCTGGGAGCCAGAGTAGCACTGCTCCCTGGGGTTTCGATGGTGGTTTTTTCAAAGCAGACGGCTGGGTGCTGGTGGGTGGGCTTGAATCTGCAGCCTTTCAGTTCACCTCAGAGCACGGTAACCATTTGTGCCCCCCAGGGGCTCTGAGACTGCTGTGCCAACCAGCCCTCTTAGGACACAAGCAGCCATTGGGGCTAGACCCAGCCTGCTTGGTGATGCCCACTCCTTATGGATCTCGCTGGATTGCCCACCGGAGCTCGCCTCCAAGCCCCTTGGCCTGTGCTGCCGGTCTACTGAGAGTTTTGTGCCTAGTCCTCTCCTGGGTCCCTGGCCCTCCAGGGACAACCCAAACTAACCCCAGAGAGGGACAGAGCTCACCCCTGAGAGAGCCATCAAATGGACCTGCACCGACTTAGGTTGGAGATGTGAACGCATTTCCCCCACTGATGACTAGAGAAGAGCGTAGACTGAAGTCTACAGTAAAAGATCACAGAATGCTGCCTTCACCCCTTCTCACTCCCCAGAGAGAACCCCAACTCCGTGCCGTGGAGTCAAGTCCAGCTGAGAACAGCCCTACAGGGCCCCTGGGGTTCCCAAGGCTGTCATCTTTACAGACGCCAACCGCCATATCTTTCTCCCGCAGGATGGTTGGTGAGTTCCAATGTTTAGGGCAGTGGTTCTCAACCTGTGGGGATCAAAAGACCCTTTCACAGGGGTTGCCCATGACCATCGGAAAATGCATATTTCTGATGGTCTTAGGACCAAGACACCGCTCCTCTATCTGTCTCCAGGTGGGACCGCCCACATGCAGATATACCCACATAGGAGTACCCATGCTACACCATGCTTCAAGACAGCATTTCAATTATTTGTCATTAGAAATAAATAGTTCACAATGTATAATGACATATTGTTTTGTGACGAATCACTATGTTTTACTTATGTTCAAATTGTAACCATGAAAATACATTCTGCCTACCAGATACTTATATGACGATTCATAACAGTAACAAAATGACGGTCTGGTTGGGGATCAAAATAATTGTACGGTTGGGGGTCACCACCACATGAGGAACTGTGTTAAAGGGTCGCAGCCTGAGGAAGGTTGGGAGCCACTGCTTGAGGGTAATAGTCACTGGGCATTGCCTCGGTTTGAGAGAGTTCCTATTTACATGCAAACTATATGCAGATCGCTGGGGGCCTGCCTTGTTTTTATAAACAGGATGTTGTCCTAGATGTATTTTTCTCCTTTTTTAGGGTGGTACAGAGTTGACAGAGGATAAGAAATGAATCCTAAATAATAATGGTATTTAAAAAAATTCATCCCATCTCCAGGGTTCCCCTCAAAGAAATCACGACCCTTCCCATATGTCCCCAGGCCTCCAGGACAGCCTTTACCCAACATGCTCGGTGCTGCTCTGTTCCTTGTCTGAAATTGTGACTTAGAGTAGGTATGTGTTGTATAGTACCGGACGGGATATCTCTGCCAACTCCCTGCCTTGCCCTACTAGACAGTCAAGTTCCTTGAGAGCCAGAATCCATGCCTCCATCTCTGTGGCCCAAGTCCCCAGCACAAGGCCTGGGACATCATCAACTCCAGGGAGTGTCACCCAAAGTGAACTGAACGGAGCCAGTATCCCCCACACTTTGCCTCCCCCACTGCCTCAACCTGGCCTGACCTCTTGAGCGGCGCCTGGGTCAGCGCTGACCCACCGGGCCAGGGGAAGAGAGCAGCTTTCCCGTGGCTCTCCTCTGTTTGTGCACATGGCCTGATGGAAGGGTGTGTGAAGGTGGGGGGGGTAGTTTGGCAACAGTTGTCTCTGCATTCCACGAACTCTGTTACCTATGGTGGTCGCAGACGTGTAAGCCAGCTAAAAGACTAAAGGAAAGAAAGCATCTAAGGCTTTCCGGTCTGTAACAGAGCCCTGGGGCCACCAACAGCTACGTGCTGTCCCCCAAACCCACCCAGAGGTTCTGTGAGTGAAAGGCGGGGGGATCTGTTCCCACAAAGAACACAGCTCCCCAAACGCTGTGGGGCAGTTGGATTCTGTTTTGTGAGGTTGCTCTGAGCAGGCGTCTACCTGGCCATACAGGACAACAGAAAGGCTGACCCCAAAGCATCAAAGATGAGAATGGGAGAGGGTAAAACCCTTCACCTTGAAGAAGTGCTGAAACCTGAGTGCTTGGCCAGGCCTGACTTGGGCAAGAGCCTTGGCTAGGGCTGCAGCCATGCAAGGAGCTGGGGCTTTGCCTGCCTCTGGCCCAGGCTTCTGCTAAGGGTAACCATAGCCCTGGTGGCATAGTGCCAGGTCTCTTATGGGCTCTTTACTGCAAGGTCAGCAGTTCGAAACCACCATCTGCTCCAAGGGAGGAGACGGTGCTCTCTACTCCCATAAATAAGTCCAGTCTTGACAACTCACAGAGGAGACAGTTTTACTCTGCCCCACAGGGTTGGTATGGGTTGACATTGACTTGATGGCATTGACTTTGGCATTGGGGTGGCATTGAGATTTCTGCTGTGGGTAGCTGGAGCCAGGGCAGCAGAAGCAGGACAAGCTGGTAGAGCCGAGGAGGCTGCAAGAGAAGGCCAAGACAATCACTGAGGGAGCAGCGCGGTGGAGAAGAGAGACCTGGTCTACCCCCAGACCTGCCTCTCCTCTGTCTTGCACCCCTCTCCGGCCTCATGGAGTTCATGGCCTCTGACCTTCCTACCTCATGGGACTGCAAAGAGGATCAGTTTACCTGGGAAGAACTTGGCTCAGCCAGAAGAGTGCTGCTCAGAGATGAGGTTCCATGCGCCATAACAAGTACTTTGCAAATCCCCGGCGCTGTAGTGGTGGCTACAGGACCGAAGCTCCGACTGCAGACCCCTAGTGCGTCGTCTGAAGAGGGCTGACTGATATTTCCTCTTTCCCCCACACAGGGCAAGCCTTCTACTCCCGGGTCTTGGAGAACTGTGAGGAAGTGGCTGACTTCGATGAGGTAGGACGTCCCTGGGAGCAGTCCCAAGACTCTACTTCAGCCTGGAGCCCAGAGGGGAACTAGCATCCCCCACCCACCCGACTCTGAAGGCATGCACCGACTCTAAGCCCCAAGGGACTTGCTCCTTCTGAACTACCTGCTTCTCCTTCACTGGAAGCAGGTGCTGGTGGGAGGGTGTTAGGAAGCCAGTCCAGAGGGAATGACCCAGACTATGGCTGGTCAGGTCCAACTGAACATCCGGCTGCCCCACCTGAGCCAGCTTCCCCTGGTGGAGAAAGAGCCCTGTGGGTTTCCCAGAGTGTAACTCTGGATTGGAGTCGAAAGCTCCCTCTTTCTCAGAGCAGCTGGTGGTTTTGAACCGCTGACCTTGCAATTAGCAGCCCGGTGGGTAACTTTTATGGCACCAGGTCTTCCCAGAGCCTGCAAGAGGACTCCTATTTCCCATCTTTGTAGCAATTATACGTTGAGCTGCTGAATGCAAGGACAGCAGTTCAAACCACTAGCCATTCATGGGAGAAAGGCAGAGCTTTTTACTCCCGTGAAGAGTTACAGTTTAGGGGACTCACAGGGGCAGCTCTACCCTGTCCTATAGGGTCACTATGTGCCAGCATCGACTTGATGGCAGTGAGTTTGGTTTGGTTTGGGTTAGCTGTTAGGCTGCTAACTGCAAGGTCTGTTGTTCAAACCTACCAGCTGCTCCACAGGAGAAAGATAAGACTGTATGTTCCTCTATATATTTATAGTCTCAGAAGGTCTACAGAGGGTTGCTCTGAGCCAGAATCACCTCAATGGCAGCGGGCTTGTTTTCTGGTGTGAGTCAGAACTGATTAGAGGGCAGGGGGTTGGGTGGTGCAGTGAGTAAGAACTCAGCTGCTAGCCAAGAGGTCTGTGGTTCGGATCCACCAGCAGCTCTTTGGGAGAAAAAGCTTGGCAACGTGTTTTCCTGTCAGGATTGGTGGATACCATGTGCCATCAAGTCCATTCTAAGCCGTAGAGCCCCTACATGACAGAACTGAACCAGGTGAGGACACCCTAAGGAGCCCCAGGGGACTGTTCTAGAGGATCACGGCAATGATACATGAGCCTTGCTGCGATGGCTAGTGGATCTGAGCTTCTCTTGATTTGCCTGCAAGTTTTTTAAGTTGTAACTTGCCTGTTTAAATGCTCTGCCCTTTCCCCTATGGGTGGCTGTCTTTTCCTACTGACTTTCAGGAGTTCTTTATATATTCCAGCTAAAACCCTTTGTTGATTTAGATGCTGAAAATATCTTCTTGTGTCTGAACCCTGTATTCTGTTCCATCGATCTGTCTGCCTGTTCTTAAACCTTATCACACTGCTTTCATCAAGATTCTTTTTGTATCTCTTAAAATTTAATAAGGCAAGTTCTCTCTCTTTTTTAAACTTAGCTACTTGTGGGCATTGATTCTTCCATGTAAAATTTAAAGGAAGTTTATCAAGTTCTTTAAAAAACCAACTAGGATTTTTATTACAATTGCCTTGAATTTAAAAATTAGCATAAGGGATGTCAATATCTTGTGATATGAACTCATTTGCTCAGTTTATCAGGTGTGTTCTTTATCAGCACTTTAAAGATTTATGCATAGAAGCTTTATGTATTTATGATGATTCCCTAGATAGGGTTTTGTTTTTTCTATAGATGATATCTTACTTGTATTACATTTCTAGTTGATACTTGCAGGCAAAGAGCTATATTTTCATTCTTTACAGGCCCATGGTTAACTTTAAGAATTTGTATGTTGATTCCATGTTTCTGATGTATATGATTCTATTATCTGCAAAAAATAGCGCTTTCTTCTTCCTTTCCAACCCTATCCCCCTCGCCTGACTCGGTAGAGCGCGTTGACCTGGCTCTATTCCACATTCAACAGTAGCAGTGTTGGTGACCAGCCTTTCTAGGTTGGGCCACTCTCAGAGAGAACAAGAATTGGGAGGGGTCCTTGCCCTCAGGAAGCTTTGCAGTCTGGTAGGGACAATGTACAGAACGGAATGTGGTGAGTGCTACAATAAAACTGAAACAAGACTGTCAGGGAGCTTGTGTTTGTGGAGGACGAACAGCTCGGAGAAAAGGGTCAAGCGGTTGCTCAACCGGCCAACATCTGCTTGATTAATATCTGCAAAGAGCCAGCTTCTCCCTTCTGCTGTTACCGCTATGATCATCGTTCTCCATGTCCTTGGCTTCTGCCCTTTTCTTAATTATTTCCCTTCTCTCTGTTTATTTGTTTGTTTTTGTTTCATGGTTATTTTCCCAGCTTTTTCAGTTGAGGGCCTTTTTTATTTTACTGCATTTGAACCTTTGTTGATTCTTATGAAATCTATCCAAAGCTATAAAGTTTGCTCCACATACACTATGAACTGTAGACTACAAAATTTACACATAATGTTTTCTTATTCTTTAGTTGGACCATCTCTTAAATTCTTATATGATTTCCTTTTAGACTCCAAAGTTATACATCAATATACTATTTAGTTTCCAGACACATATGATGATTTTAGCGCTTATTATTTTATTTCTCTCTTGTTTTATGAGCATACACTATATCTTTATATTTATCCTTCGGAATTTCTTGAGTCATTTATTATGGCCGAAGTAGTGGTCCTAATTCTCCCTCTGTGCTTAAGAGGACTGTGTCCATGCAGAGCTCATTATATAGATGCATAATTGCCCAAGCTGACTAATTGTAGTATGCAATTTTTCAATTTTTCTTTCCTTTTTCTATCAGTGGTGTACTGAAATCTCTGATGACAATTGTCGGTTGGTATATTTATCGCTGAATCTGCTCGCTGTTGTTAGCTGTACGTATGTTTACAGAGGGGCCCTGGTGGCACGGCAGTTAAGCACTCGGCTACAAACCCAAAGGTTGTAGTTTGAGCTCACCTGGTGACTGTATGGGAGAAGAACCTGGTACGGCTTGCCGCCGAGGAGTCCCTCCATGACAGTTCCCTCCATCACATGCGGTTGCTATGAGACCGAATCAGCTTGATGGCACCCAGACCAGCCACACAGGTCCACAGTGGCTATAGCTTCTTGCTTATTTTTTTCATTCCTAGTCTATAACATCCTTATTTGTCCCTTATGATATTTTTGGCCTTAATTTTTATATTTTCAGTTATTAAGACTGCTATCTTAGCTTTATTTATATTTATTTGCTTGGTCTATCTTGTTTCATTCTATCCCTCTGGTACTTATTTTTCTCACCCCAATGTTTCTATTTTGTTTGTTTGTTCATTTACTTTAAGGGTGTGTCCCTAGGGTGTGTACTATTAGATTGTAATATAAGAATTTCTGCCTTTTCATTGTGTGCTTAGCCCTTTTATAGCGATTGTCATTCGGTTCATTTCTATCACCGCCTTGCAGTTTCCTTTTGCTGGGCTCTGTCTCTGGTTTTCTCCTTCCTAGTTCCTGCTGGATGGATCGGGCTTTAGCCTGTTAGTTTAAAAGGCATTCGTTTTACCTGTGTCCTCAAGATCATCAGGATGGCGCCTGTGTATGCATCCCGGAGGCTGCCCTAAGCAAACCGATCAGCATCGTTTCCCCGTAACATGATACATGCGTCAATATTCTCGCAGGCCTCACTCACTCAGTCCGCCCCGCAGCGCGGACGCACACGGTCTAGGCTCACAGTTGGTTCTGGAGTCCCACGGAGCGCTAGCCCCTCTCCTAGGCGCCCTAGCTCGCTGGCTGGCTTCTCCCCTCCTCCCTCCCTTTTCTTCCTTCCTTCCTTTCTTTTTCTCCTCTCAAGGCAGCAATAATCTTTACCAAGCTCTCCTATCACCCTTGCTTCTCGCGTTTCTCGAACTATTTCCTGGAGTTGGTTCCCTTCGTATTTGCACACTTCTACCAGAGGCGCTTTTATTTTGAGTCCCTGTGTCACGTGCTTGTTGCTCAACCCTTTGCAAATCTGAACGTTGTTTCCTTATTTCTTAAACTTTGAATGTGGATTTTGTCCGATGTAAAATCCAAAGTTCGAACTTCTTTTCCTAGACAAATTAAAAATATTATGATGCATTGCTATTAAGCAGTTGGATGGCCATCTGATCCTTGTACCTTTATGAGTGATCTATTGCTCTCTGGGTTTGGAGCAGTGGGAGGGGGCGGGGAGCATAATTCCTTGTCATTGTATTCTTGAATTTTACTATGATGTGTCTTTTTAGGTTTCCTTAGTTCCCTATTTTGCATCATTTTTTTGAGATGCCTTTCAAATCCAAGACCTTGTCATCTTTAATTTCTTCTGGAAAATTCCACCTCCGTTTTTTTTCCTTTTCAGATATTCCATGTAATTATTATATTATTCCCTCCTCTGTGACTCTTATTATCAGATGTCAGTACTTCTACTTCTAGCTGCCTTGTCTCTTTAGCATTGCTATCTTTAGTCTATGAATCCTTTCCTGTGGGATTCTGGGGGAGTGCTTCAAATGGATCATGCAACTTGCTAATGTGTCCCGTATGAACGTTATCTTGTGTTCTTGTTTTGTATTATTAATACAGTTCTTTGAGGTCCGTTTGTTCTAATCATCCGGCTGCAGTTGGTGCATCCTGTCCCGTGTGCTGTCTTTCCTGGAGATAGCTCCGTCCTTCCGGTGTCTCTCTACTTCGCCTGGTCAAGCTCTCCTGGCAGCACTACCCTGTCAGGTCATGGGTACTGGAGGAGCCTTGGCGGCCAGTCTGTGCCAGCCCCTGGGGACTTAAAGGAGGACAAGTGTTCACCCTAGAGTGGGAGTCCCGGTCTTGGTGACCCCGGCAGAGTCAGTATTTCATATTTAATGCTTGGAGAAACGTCATCGACCAGAAACAGACCATCTAGATGTTTAATAAGTTGGTTCTCAGGGTTCAGCAGAAGAAGGTGTGAGTAGCTAGACTATCAATACCTATTATATCAACTCCTCACGCCACCAGGCAGCGCCAGCATCGCAATTTGATTAGTAAAGGAGCAAGCAATGATCACCCCAGTGTGGTTCTTGTTGTTGTTGTTGTTGTTGTTGTTGTTGTTGTTAGGTGCCATCGAGTCAATTCCGACTCAGAGCGACCTTGTGTACAACAGAAGGAAACACTGCCGGTCCTGTGCCGCCCTCCTAACCGTCCCTATTGCTTGAGCCCATTGTAGCGGCCATCGCGCCAGCCCATCTCATTGAGGGCCTGCCTCTTTCCCGCTGCCCCGCTCCTCCACCGAGCATCATGTGCTTCTCCAGGGACTGATCTCTCCTGACAACAGGTCCAAAGCATGTCGCACAAAGTCTCACCATCCTTGCCTCTAGGGAGCACTCTGGTCGCACTCTTTCCAAGACAGATTGCTTTGTCCTGGGAGTGGCCCATAGTACTTTCAAGATTCGTAGGTAAGGCCAGGAAAATGTCAGAAAAAAGTTTACACACAAAACAAGCTGTTTTTCCCACTGTCCATTCCTATCACTCTCTATTCCAAGCTGGGAAGCCTCCACGTCCCCCACCCTCAACACACACCCACACCCACACACACACACACAGCAACAACTCAGTCTTTGATCTCCTTGGGTTTCACAATTTTTTCATTAGTCTGTTGACTTCCTTCCTGGGCTCCCTCCTTCCCTCTCAGCTTTTCCAAAGTTGACCTTGGGAGGGGAGAACCAGTGATCCTTTTTCACCATCTAGGGAAGAACCAGAAGCTCTATTGTGTCTTCCCCAAGCAGAACCAGAAGCTATGTTGCGTTTTCCCAAGCCTGGTTTCTCATGTCTGGCTCTGTCCGTCATGCATGGGAAAGGCTCATGGAAGGCAGTTCTCAGTGACTCTGGCTCCTGGCATTCAGTGGCGTTGCTGCCAGGCCGGGGAGCCACTCGGAACAAGCTCTCTCCCTCCTTCCCCCAGGGCCCGGGCCACGTAACGTGTTGATGAGCAATAGGCCCAGGCCACGTAACGTGTTGATGAGCAATAGGCCCAGGCCACATAACGTGTTGGTGAGCAATAGGCCCGGGCCACATAGCATGTTGGTGAGCAATAGGAAGGAACACAGAGAGGAGGTGTGAGCAGGTGCTGCAGGCCTCTACTCTCTGGAACTGTGCATCTCTCCATGTGAGGTGTGTCCCCCAAGCCTGCCCTTCTCCCCTTCCTGACTAGGCAGCTTTCAGCTCCAGTTCCCATCCTGGTCAGGTGGGACTGGTGATGAGGGCGGATCTCTTGGTAAAGCGATGGACGAGATGAGGTTGGTGGTGGTGGGACCACTGCTGAACTAGTTTTTCTGCTGTCAGGTGTGTTCCACTGCACAGCCAACGGGGCCCCTCCTTCCTCGCTTTCTCAGGACCGCATTCAGAGGGGAGAGCTGGTTGGGTGAAGTTGAAGGCAGCTTGGCCCAGTTTTTCACAGGCCTGCCTCCCTGAGCTTCTGCCCCTAGTCTGCCAAGGTATAGTGTCCTTCCCACCAAGGCTCCCCAGGGAATATACCAGCCCAGGCCGCCAGCCAGTAGGCAACCTGATGCCCTTCCAAAGGCATAGCCTCTCCTTTCCATTCAGCGTACCCTGGGATACCTGAGCCCCAGGTATACCTGACATTCAAAGTTAATTACCGTGTCCCTTAGCTTCCCAGCACTGCCCAACACGAGTCAAGTGGAATGTCGGACTCTACCGCTCCCAAAGGTGGGATCAGATTCTGAGCACCTAGTGGGTGCCAGGCACAGGGCGAGAGATACCCCCCAAAGGGAGGAGCCCAAGTTCAACAGCCCACAGTGGCCTGTAGGGGGTCTTAGGGAGAGCATGCGGGGTGGGACGAAAACCAAAGACCTCGGAGCAAAGCAAGTGACGGGGATCAGAGAGCAGGCCACAGATGGGGAGAAGTGGCTCTCAGCTGGGCAGGCACAACCTGCCCCCTGGGGAGGAGGGGAGGTGCTGGGATCTGACTGGACTTTCATAGGGTGGAGGGAAAGGGTGCCAAGGACCCATCTGCTGGGACTTACCCATCACTCCTTGCCTGCCCCAGGGCAGTCCCCCACGTGGGTTCCTAATACTCGCTGCCAGCAGCTAGCCTATGCTGCTTTTCTGGGCAATTTCTCTTCCATTCACGCTCCACAATAATCTTAGTGGCTACGGGTGAAACGCTGGCTCAGAGAGCGGGTATCCTTCTGACTCTCCTCCCACCCAATCACGTTTGGGTCTCTCCAGGCCCACGATCCTCACGTTCCCTCAAAAAGTAGCTCAAAGAGTGGCCATCACAGGTCAGAGGAGTCCATCCCACAAAGTAGGGGGCCGGGTTAGCTCAACCCCCTTCTTAGTCACTGGGGTGGGCGAGTCCCAGACTTGGGGCCTCACTGGGGCCTCACTGGCCCTACAAGGAACCAGCCGGTGCCCAGCCTGGGAAAGGAACGTCAGCTGTTGCTTCCAGAACAGGTGGTCCTACAGCCACCTGTGTCCACTGAGGTACAAAGAGCATTGGCCTGGCATTCCTGAGACCCGGGTGACAGTCCTCACTAAGCTATGCACAAACATCGCCACCTTGGGTGCCCCCCCCCACCAAGCTTGGGCTCTCCTTCTGTGAAGGGGGGCAGAGCCCTGGCTCTGCCTGCCTCATGGGACCGTCGCCAGGCTAGAAAGGAAAACATGTAGGAAGAGTCAAGACAGCAAATGTCTTTCTTGTTTCAATCAAATAAGAGACTCTAAGAAGGTGGAGGGGTGGGTGTGGGCAATATTTCTCTCTGCTCTGCTCAGGTCAGGGAGCTACGGCTGCCAGAGGCCGGACGCGGGAACCTGAGCGGGGCCAGGTGATGTGGAAAAAAGACAATGCTTGGACACCAGTGAGTGGAAACAGATCCTGGACATGGTGTCTCCTTTCGCAGAGACTAGAATCTGAGAGACTCCATTTAACTGAACAAAGAGCGCCCCAGCCTTTGTGCCAGGCCAGCAGCAGCCAGCGGAGGCCCGTCCCCGGGGAAGCGGAATGACCACACTGTGCCCACCCCAAGTCGGTTCTGTGTGGCTCGGGCCCAGGCCCCGGGTGGGCCAGACCCCACAGGAGAGGTCAGAGGCAGGAGAAGAAAAAGAAGAAATTGCCTCCGTTCACTGAGTACTGAGTGTACAAGAGGCATATGTACACAGGCCTCGTAAAAAGGAACCCAAACTTGCTGCCCTTGCGTCAGTTTGAGAACCATCCCTGAAGGGCTGGCATGAGGGACATGTGTGGCCCAGACTTCTTGCAGGTTGCGTAAGGTCCTGCACCCAGGCAGTGATCTAGCCTGGGGCCCTCCTAGTCGTTCTCCAAGCTGGATCAGGGAACCTTCTCGCATTCCCATTCACAGATCTCTGGGGGCTCAAAGGATGCAGAACGCTGCCTCCCTCCTTGCCAGCAGCAACCAGGTTAGGGCTGAGCCTCAAGCTGGCGAACTGGGTCACAGCTCCTGAGAGGCCCTCTTTCTGCTCCGGACCCCTGATGCCTGCGCCTTGTTTCTGCCAACGTCCCTAGCACAGGCTGGTGCTTCAGGTCTATGTGCGTCTCCACCGCCATCCCATGGGATGGAGGAACAGCCCTGCAGCCCAGCAGCACCACACACAGAACCTGGCAGACCCGGTGCCTGCCTATGAAGGGGGACTTGGTGACATGTGATGTGTTGAGTGGCGAAATCAGTTCCGTTTCTCTCTGAGTCCCTGCAGCACCGGGCACCCTCCCCCCACCCACCCAGAGAGTGCCTATGGGACTGAGGGAACAGGTCCTTAGCTGACCAGTGTGCCGGAGTTCCTGGACTCAGTCTCTGGTTGTGGTCCTTAAATAATCGGTTGTCAAGTGGAGAGGATTAAGAGTGAAGGGGTAGAGTTTAGCCTGTCATTCAAGTCACAGCTTGACCTCATGTGGAGGCGCTAAGGAGATGAATAGCTCTCAAGAGACAAGACACAGGCTCACTCACTGCCAGACATGCTTGCTGACAAGACACACAGAGCTTACGCTAGAGCCCGGAGCTGAAGGAGCCACTTGGAGACCCACGCCTGGGCTGAGATGCCTCTACTGTCACTGGATCCACAAGACTTTCCACCCACTGGCCTGTGATCTTCCTGCATTTGGCATCATTGCATGTGTTTCGTGAATCTGAAGAGGACTTCATAGATTGGTATCGGACATATGGGCTAATATCGGACTTGATCTGGACTGGCTGGGATGTTTCCTCAATATTCAACTGCTCTTATATATAAAGCTCTTTCTTATACACATATGAGTCTCCTTGGATTTGTTTCTCTAGTTTACCTAGGCTAACACACTGGCCATCAATTTTCCGGGTGCCTCTTGAAATGGAAGACACACCCTTCAGTTGTCGTGGCCACAGGCAGAGAACCTGCCTCAGCTACAGAGGTGTCGGCTCTCCCAGTCCCTGCGACTTCATCACAGAGGGCCATACCTTACCCTGCTCCTGGACTCACCGTGATGCCATCGGGTCATTCCTTTCTCACAGAACGAAGCACTGCCCGGGCCTGCACCACCCTCACCAATGTTCTTAGGTTTGAGCCCATGGGCGCAGCCATTGTGTACATCCAGTTCATTGAGAGTCTTCCTCTTGTCGCCGCCCTGCTATGTCACTAAGCATTGACCTTCTCTAAGGACGGGCCTCTCCTGATAACAAGGGCATGGTCTCACCGTCTTTGCCTCCAAACAGCAGTCCGGCTGTCCTTCCTCCGAGACTGATGTGTGTGCGCTTTCGGCAGTCGGTGGTACTTGCAGTACCCGTCCCCAGCGCCGTCATTCAAATGCACCGATTCTTCTTCCACCTCTTCCTTAGCCAGCGTCCAGCGTTCATATGCACGTAAGGCGACCGAAGATATCGTGGCTTGAGTCAAGCGCACCTTTGTCTTCCTTGCTCTGCAGCACTTTAAAGAGATCTTGTGACGCAGATTTCCCCAAGGCAAGGCTGCTGCTTCCGTGCGCAGTGATGGTGGATCCCAGTAAGACAAAATCCTTCATGGCTGCTATCTTTCCTCCATTCGTCATGACGTTGCCTATTGGTCCAGGGGTGAGGCTTTGGGTTTTCTTCACATTGAGTTGTAACCCATAGCCTAGGCTTCCGTCCGAGTCCTCACTTTCACCAAGCAAGGTTGTGTCACCTGCACATCCTAGGTTGTTGATAAGCCTTCTGCCAAGTCACACGCTGCGTCCTTCTTCAGGGAATGCAGGAGCTCTGGTTGTTTGCGCCGCAGACCGGTTGAATAAGAATGGTGGGAGAATGCACCCCCTTCCTGGTTTTAAACCATGCAGTGTTGCCTGGTTCTGTCCACACAACTGCCTCCTGATCCAGGTGCAGGTTCTGCAGGAGCACCAGGAAGTGTTCTGGAATTCCCATTCTACTCAAGGCTGCCCGTAGTTTGTCATGATTCACACAAGTCTAAGGCCTTGTCGTAGTCCATGAAACACAAGTATCCATCTTTCCGGCATCCAATGCCGTCAGCCAAGATCCACCTGACATCGGCAACGGTACCCCTTGTTCCACATCCTCTTCTGAATCTGGTCTGAAACTCGGGCTCAGCTCCCTGTCTGTGTGTTGCTGCGACCGCAGTTAGATGATCTTCCACACAATTTTACTTGCGTGTGACATCAATGATGTCGTTCCAGACTCTGCGCATCCTGTTGGGTCACCTGTCTCTGGAATGGTAATGACAGCAATTAATATGGCAACTCTTCTAATGGAGTACTCGCTCTGTTCCCAGCTCTGTGATGAGTGCTTTCTCAGTTGCCCTGTCACCCTAAGGAGCTGGTACTGTTTCCCCCAAGCCAGTTTTATTGAGGAGGGAGTCGAGGTGGGGAACTAACTGGCACCAGCTCTTACCACTAAGGGGGGGGGGGGGCGGAGAGCAGTGCTACAGCGCCAATCAGTCACAGCGATCTAGTTGCCAGGTGCCTACTGTGTGCTGCGAGTCAGGTGCACATCGGGCCTCCGCTAAAAAAACGAAAGCTGGCCCATGCCCTGGGCTGCTCGAGAGCTACAGCCCAGACTGTAAGGAGTTCTTGGGGGGCAGCAGGAAAGAGAGGGAGTGCAGCAAGGCCCAGGGCCTGCTGGGCAGCTCTGCCACTACAGTATGTCTCCTGGAGACACGGAGAGGGGCACAGACAACATGGTGGGCTGTCTCTGTTGTCTGTTGTTGAGGCTCCATGTCCCCCGACAGAAAAGTGGGAAATCTAAGGCCGCAGGAGAGGAGGTGACGAGAACGTGATGCAGACCGAGGGGGAGGGCTGTCAGCCACAGACTCCCTGCAGGAAGGAATCATCGACATATGCCTCTGAATTCTGCAGTGATGGTGACTTGCAACCTCCTCTTGCCTGTGTTCATGCAGTGCTCACACCAGACCTCAGAGGCTGATAACCAGCCCCCGCATGTGATGCGAACGCTGAGGCTCAGGAAGATGACAAAAGTGACCTCTGGTTACACAGCTAAGTGGTGGTGGAGCCAGGCTTATAAACTCAGATCTTCGACTCAGACTCACAGGGCAGACACCCCAGTGGTGTCTGCGTTGCAGGAGATAGAGCCCTTCCAGGGGCCGTCAGGAGATCTGAGACAAATCGACAGTGGGTATGAGCTGCGGAGCCAGGAGAGACCCAGAGCTCACTCTTTGCTCACAGAAGGAAGAATGTGGACGTCATGGGAGACTGGGCTGATGTGCATCGGGAGCAAGGAGGACCTTGCACCTCTTTGGTACCTATTGCAGGAAGCTGCAGAGGAGTCGTTGAACTCCAAGAGTTCAGAAGAAGAGGTAAAAAAGGGCAAACTAGCCAGGAGAAGGGCAAACCCCAGTGTGGCAAAGCACAGCCCTCTGCTTCTAAGAGACCAGCTGAGAGTAACAGGGGGTGCTTCTGGACCCCAAATCTTCAACCTGAAGGCACTCCCCTGCAAACTGGGAGGCCGGGTCCCCATTGCAAGATCTCTGCCTCTTCAGTCCCGGGGTGGGAAGCAGGTGGGTCATGGGAAGTGGGGAAAGGGGAGCCCCTGATGTCTTGTAGTCCCCTGGAATGCCCCTCTCCTAGAGCAGGGGTCTTCAAACCTGGGAATCATCTGGGAGCTTCCAACAGAGTGATGGGAGGTGGGGGGAGGGTGCAGCATCCAGGCTGTGGATCTTACTTTCCTTAAGAGTTTAACAAGCTCTCCTGGGTGACTGCAATTTTCAGTCAAGATTAAGAATCAGAGAGAGAGAAACCAGGCAAGAGAGACACTAAATGAGGGAACTGCGTGGTGTGGGTGGGAAATGTTGGAGAGGAGAGGAGGAGGAGTGGGAGGAAGCTGTAAGGTGGGGGTAAGGCCAAGGCCAAGCAGCTTCCCTGGCTCCCTGGGAATGCAAGAAACACACACACACACACACACACACACACACACACACTCGCCCCTCCCCCCCCCCCCAGCCACCCTCCACGGCCCCTACTCTCCACTTGGCTTGGCACACTGGGCCACAGGCTGGTTCTCTGATTCCAATCCAACATTAAGACTCAGGAAATAGTTTTCTGGCTGCTCAGAGAGTCTAAGCAGGTTGATAGGCAAGCAGGGGGCCCCTTGCCCCAGTACAGCACTGTGAAGTCCCGGGGGCGTCCTGGTTACATGCCCGGCTGCTATCCACAAGGTCAGAAGCTCAATACCCCCAGCTGCTCTGGCGGGAGAATGATGGGGCTCTCTACACCCATCAGGAGTTACAGTCTTGGAAACCCCCAGGGGCGGCTCTCCCCTTTCCTAGGTGGTTGCTATGAGCCAGCATGGGCCACTGGTAATCCCCACCCCTGTTCCAATGCCCACAGCCCTTTCCTCTGTGGATCGGGCTCCCTCCTCTGTCCCTCTCCACCCCAAGGCAAGCAGACAGCTCAGTGGGGACTCCAGCCCGCTCCCCTCGGCACCCGCACCGCAACTAATGAGTTGGGCCTTCTCAAGCAGGTTTATTTCCCTGCAGCCCGATAAAAGCAACTTCATTAGAAAAAACACATACTCCACCGAGCTGGAGCTGCCGGAGGCTCCAGACAGCAGGAGTGATCCAGAGAGATGCTGCCTGCATAATGAGGCCCCCAAGCCTGGCAGCCAGCCTCCTCACTCGCCTCACCCTCCTTTCTCCTCCTAGGTCCCCTTTGAGCCCCAGCTCAGTGTCCTTCCTCATCCACCTCCTCTCTGCTTCTACCTCCCTCACCTGCAGCTCCCACTGGAGTGTCAGGGGCCTCCCTGTCCCGAGGGAGGGGCATGAAAGTAGCCATTTCCCTGAGCTAGGTCCTACCTACCCTGGGCAGTGAGCAGGCAGGCTGGCCTCCCAGCAGGCAGTGAGGCATCTCCTCTCCACCCCCCATCAGGCATATAAAAAAAGGCAGCCCCTTAGAAACCACAGACTTGCCAGGCCACCTCCCTCCCCAGGCCTCCAGAGTTAACATCCAAAATAGAGAGTGCATGGTCAGCTCCAAGGAGTATTGCAAAGATGAGATGATTCCATCTTAAGGTCCTCAGACTCCTGCCTTCGACAAGTTTCCCTGTGAGTGATGGAGGCTGTCAGTGGGGGGATCTTCGTGTGTGGCCAGGATGCAGAACAAGCTCTCAGCAGAGTTTCCAGGTGGAGACAGGCTAGGGTGAAGAGTCTGGGGGTCTGGTTCTGAGACCGAGCCAGCGAAGCCCTCACATCAGAGTACAGCCATCAGCCCACGACCGACCACGGGTGGGGGGCTACCCCCTGGTCTGCCATGCCCCTCCTAGCCATGAGCCGGGGCCAACCCAGGAACAGTGAACCGCACTGTTATCGCTATGACCATGGGAGTTGGTGTGATGTCCTGGTCCAGCAAGCTCTCGAGCATGGGAGGCTTTAAGCCTGTTTGTTCACGCCCTTCTGGACAACGGCTTTCAGCAACAGCCTCCGCAGATTCCAGAGCTTTCCAGTCACTTCCAGCAATGCAAAGTGGCTCCTGAAGCTTTTCCAGCCCCATCCTGGCACCCTGCCCACCTCTGGGCTCCCCCCTGTTCTCACACTGTTGCCCACGATGGGGATGGGGAGGGGGCATGTAGCCCTCCTCCCACTCCAGCTCAGGGTGAGGCAGGGAAGGGAGGGCAGTCCTGGTCTCTGGGCATGGTCACCCCTTATCACTTGTGGCCTGGAGAGAGGCTGGCCAGTTCTGGATGTCTTCAGCACGACAAGCCTATAAAGGTGGTTTTCCCCTGGGACATCCGTGTGGATTCTTCACGGGGCCTGAGTGCCCTGCCCCCCGAGCATGGATCCCCAACCTGAGAGACCAGGCTCCAGCCTCACTACTGTAAAACCCACCCTCAGCTCCTGCCCCTATGGAACGGCCCCATAGCTTCGTACACAGTGAGGGAGACCCTGCCTTGGCAGGTAGCCCACGAGTGAGCAAACACTTGTCAAGCCAAACTGTGGCTCACAGGCTGCTTCATGGCCACCCTCTGCCCTGCCAGTGCCTCGACTTCTCCAGAGAGGCTCAGGGCAGCTCCCCCATCAGCAAGGCCACAGCCCGGGCAGGTGTCCCTGGGAATTGGCGTGCCAGGCTCCCCCTCTTGCAGTGCCCCAGCGTCGATGAGCTATTTTCTCCACAAAGTACCACAGAGCCATGCACTCTGGACACAATCCCCCCCCCTCCTTCCCCCGCCTTCCCAGGCTCCTTTTCATTTCAAGAAGGTGGGGGGGGGGCGCTGCTGTGAGGGTTGAAGGCAGCAAGGCCTTGGGGGGGCAGCTCTGCTTCTTTAGAGAATGGGGTACACGGTGCCCCTGGTACCACTTCCAGGGACAATCCCACTCCGCATCCCGTGCACCATGGTGACCCATTTCAGGAAGAAGCCAAGATGGAGCGGTGAGGGAGAATCTGCAAGGGCAGCCGGGCCAGACCAGAAAGCACATGGCAGACTGTGGCCCTGAACCAGACGCTCAGTAACACGGAATAGCAGAAATCTGCCCCTAAAGTTAACATTGCCTGAGAGACAGCTGGTTTGGCCTCCGTCAGAGTGGGGGTGGGGGTTATCTGGGAGTACCCACTCAGTGCCAAGCCTGGGCTGGCAGACATGACTGTGGCAGAGAGTTCTTCGAGTCGATAGCTCCACTCAGCATACCCCAAGAAACGGTCCTTGCTGCAGTCTTGGGGTGCTGGCCACCACCCTAAAAGGAGTCCCCTCTCCAAAGGCCACCCAGGTGTTGGGCAGAGGCTGTGGGGCCCGTGGAAGGAGCGCCAGCCTGGGACTCAGGAGTCATGGCTTGCATCTCGATTCTTCCACAGACTGTGTGTCCTTGGGCAGGTCACTAAAGCTCACTCCACAGGTGGTGGTCGGAGTTGGTGACAGGTCAGGTGTGGACACACTGTCCTTGAAGAGCACTGGGCTGACATGGAGGCTGGTGGGGGTGGGGGGCGTGTTACCAGAGGTGCCTGCCCTCCCCGCCTCCCCACAGCTGTCCCTCTCTCCCCAGACGTTCCGGTGGCCGGTGGCCAGCAGCATCGACAGCAGTGAGATGCTGGAGATTCAGATCTTCAACTACAGCAAAGTCTTTAGCAACAAGTAAGTATGGGCGGGCAGGGAAAGGCGGGGCCTGCAGGTACTGGGACCTGCCTTCGCCTCGGACTCCTCCCTCCTTTGGGCTTATGGGCTGGGGAGCTGCCCTAGACTGATCTCCAAAAGACCAAAGAGGTTTCAGACTGGTCCTCAGGGTGCCCCAGTCCGTCAGCCGGGAACACCCCCCTCTCGTGGTGCACCCCTTCCATCTCAGCCCCCTCAAAAATTCCCGTCACCTCCTGTGGTCTCCTCCCTTGGCTCAGGCTGGGCCACCATTAACCATCAGAGGAGAAGGTGTAAAGGCTGGTCCTGTCCTCTAAGACCATCCTGAGGGCAAATGGGGGACACCTGCGGAGGACCAGAAGCTGCTGGGCAATTTGGGACCATAGCCTTGGAGTCAGACAGGCCTGGTCTCAGATCCTGCGTTACCTTGGGCGAGTTACATAACATCTCTGAATCATGGACTCACAGGGGAAAGAGGATTGTGTGTTTTGAAAGGCAGCTGCAAGCACCAGGTGAGTCAGGTAGGCATTCACGCATCCATCCATCCATCCATCCATTCGGTGTTTACTAAGCGCCCACTTCATCTCACACACCCTGGACATGTGACCTGAAGAGACCGATCCCTGCAGAAGGACTCTGCTCAGTCAAACAGAGGGTCCATGGGAAAGAGGAAGACCCGTGAGGAGATGGATGGACACAGCGGCCCCAGTGACAGGCTCTGATGTGACAGCTGTGAGGGTGACACAGGACCGGGCCCGGTCTTGTTCTGTTGCCCACGGGGTTGCTACCAGGCAGAACCGACTTGGCGCTGAACCAGGTGCAATGCACAGATGCACAGTGCCTATCTGGACAGAGCCTGGCTCGGAGGGATTGCAGTAAGGTGGCTTCAGGCCTTCCCCCTTCTGGAGCTGGGCTCTGTTTCTCAGAGCCCCAGAGAAAGCTCAACTTCGGCAAGAGAGTTGAACCCCCTGGTGTTAGCACAGCCCCCCCCCCCCACAACCCACTCCCACCACAGCCCCCAGATCAGTCTCCAGGCTCCTTCTCCTGGGCAGACTGAGCTGTGGGGCAGGGGTGCACCCTGAGGTGTGCACTGGGCTTAGTTAGCAACCAGAAAGTTATACCTGTGCTCAGCAGATGACACACAACAGACCACGGAGACTGGGGGGGAGGGGGTCGAGGCTGGAGGGGGTTTAAAAGAGAGAATGTTCCCCTGGGGCAGGAGGATCTGGGAGCAGGACTCTGCATGGCCCCCTTCCTCAGAGGAGTCTGGACACTCCAGGGCGGGAACCAGAGTCACAGGGCTGGGGAAACGGAGGCACCTATGGATCTGACTCCATTATCACCCAACTCAGAGGGACAGGCTTGTCCTAGAGGCAGGGGGCAGCTTGGTGCCCTCCCCTGAAGGAAGAAAGCACCTTGGGGGAGGGGGCGGGTTGGGAGGCCAGCTCTTCACTGAGCAAGGTCCTCCTCCCAAAATCATGGACTTCCGGGGAGGCCAAGGGGCTGCTTTACGCTTCCAGCTCTATAGGTCTTGAACCTAGACAGGGCTCCCCCGGCCCACCTGCCCAGTCTCCTGGCTGTGGAAGATACCAGGGGCCTTGAATAATTCAAGAGCCAAGAGTCATGGAGGCCTGACCGAGCCTGGGGCACTTGACACTAGCTCCCGGGGGAGAGCGATGAATTATTGACGGGGTCCTGGTGCCCAGTTGCCACTCTATTGTGGTCAGTCTGCGGGGGCCCCTCCTTGCCACCTAATTACCTGGGAATCCTACCTGCCTGCTCTGCCCATCAGCTGTGTGTATGTGATGGGCTCTTTGCCATGAGCTGACCTGAGACAGAGAGCCCCACTGGAGGTCAGGAGAGGGGGCTGTTCTGAGGATGTGAGGTTAGTTCCTGGACCTTTCACGTACCAGCAAGGGGAAACTGAGGCCTATACAGCAGGTTTGGAACCCAGACCTCCTGACCCCAGAACACACAGCCTCACAGCCCCACTTTCCAGGGTAGTGACCCAGCTGACCAAGATGCATGAGGGCCCACCTTCCTGGGCTGCCTCTGCCCCCAGTCCCCTCCAGCTATCCTCTCCATGAAGACCCACCCAAAGGAGGGACGGGGGGCTCAGCAGACCCTGCCAGGTTTACAACCAAACCTGCCAGTGTGGCCTCCGGGTCCTCTCAAGGGTCAGACCTTGGGACCTGCCCTGCCTGCACCCGGCCCTTCCCCCAAAGATATCCTAAGAGGAGACCCCACGGGCAGCCTTCTGGGGAGAGGAGCACCTGGTATTTGTCTTGGATATTCAGTGGCTTAACAAGCACCCTTTGGGGGTTGGGGGCTTTTTGTTTTGTGTTTTGTGTTGTTTTTGCTTAGAGTGTATGTTAAACTCGTTGCCATCAATCAATGTCCAATCAATGTCAACTCAGGGTGACCCCCTAAGACGGGATGGAACTGATGCTGTGGGCTTCTGAGACGGTCACTTCTTACAGAAGTAGACCACCCCGTCTCGCTCCTGTAGAGCAGCTGGTGGCTTCGAACTGCTGACCTTGCAGTGAGCAGCCCAGCATATAACCACTACCCCACTGCGAGCTCCCGTAAAAAGAGCAAAGTTCTGTAAGAATGCATTTCCCCATACTTTGCTTAAGACAGAGATATGATCATCATCTACTTCAAAGATTGCTTTTTATCTGTGGGGGAGGGGTTTGGAGAAACTATGGGGTCAGGAGACTGGATCCAGCATCCTACACGATTAGCATTGCAGCAGTTGCAAACGGAACAGCCATGAGAGTAGTGACCTTGTAAGATCCCTAACAGAGAGGGTGAATGTGTGTGTCAGGAGGTTGTTTAAAGGACCCTTCTTGAAGGAAGGGTGGAGGAGCTCCCCTCTCGGGCCCCTCCCTTCCAAATCCAAAGTCTGAGATTCTGAGGCAAGTTAAGCGCCAAAGGCACCTGAGGCTTCTCTGAAAACCTGCAGGGGAACAGCTCCATCTTGCCCCCTGGAGGTGTCTTTGTCACACTGCAGGTGCCTCCTCAGATACGCCGGGCTCATCTGTGCTTTTGAGGCTTCTTACGCTGGAAGAGGCTCAGCCAGGTTCCACTCGGCAGGTCCTAACCCAAACCCAAACCAAACTTACTGCCATTGAGTTGATTCCGACCCAGAGCAAGCCTAGAAGGCAGGGTAGAACTGCCCTTCCATCTTCCTCCCGCGGAGCAGGATGTTGCCACTGGTATTTCAAAGAGCAGCAGGCTCCCCCTCGGTGGATCGGTTTAAGTGAAGCCGGTGGCTTCCAAATGCCAACCTTTCTGCCGACGCCTAACCCACGGCACCACCAGGGCTCCTTGTCCAAGACCGAGGACCAGGCCACACAGCACAGCAGGGCCTTTCAACTTGAGAACGTCAGCAGGGTTCAAAAGCTAAGAGCCCAGCTCATTCATTTGATACAGACAACACTGAGAGT
The DNA here is from genome assembly GCF_050624435.1 of Tenrec ecaudatus. NCBI lineage: Eukaryota > Metazoa > Chordata > Mammalia > Afrosoricida > Tenrecidae > Tenrec > Tenrec ecaudatus. Next base: position 143,297,357 of record NC_134537.1, read on the forward strand.
CTGGGGCAGAGGCTCCAGCACCCCCCCACCCACCCACCCACCCACACCCGAGAGTGCAGGAGACACCAGAGTCCAGAGCAGAAGCAAGGGAGGCTTCCAGAGGGTTGGGTCCAAGAGACAGCTGGACACCTGGTTCTGTTTCAGAGAGGACTGGATTGAAGAATTACCCCGCAGGGAGGGCTGGGTAGAGAGAGCAGGTGGACGGCTCTGATCCCCAGGGGGAAGTGGCTGCTGCATTGTACAGCCATCCAACGTGGCTGCTCCCACCACAGATGGGAGACTTTGAATTTTTATTATGATTTAATGCTTTTTGTGGCTCTCTCCCTCCATTAGCCCACTTTGTGCCATTCGGTCAGAGTTCACCTGACATCTCACTGCTCACTACTTTGGCTTTGCCCTCTCCCCAGTTCCTGGCCTTGCCTGCCACCTCCATGCTCCATTCAAAGGCAGCACCACATGATCTCTGGGATCACTCTCAGTAGGTTCGCCCGTGTGTGTGTGTGTGTGTGTGTGTGTGTGTGTGTGTGTGTGATCATCTATCCTGTGTAGAACCTCCACTCAGGAACCTCTCTTGAGCACCTGTTGGTTTCTTCCCAGAGATCCATCGGCAAACCATAGGATGAGATGGGAATCTAGTCGACTCAGCTGGCATTCAGTAGATGCCTACTGTTTTCCATGAATTCAGCACGTAGCTATTGAGATGGCCCCGGCAGGGAACAGAAAACCGATTCCTTTCCTCCAGAAGCTCCGGGTGCAGATCCCGACTCATGACAACTGTGCCATGTTGGGGGTGTTGGCTACGTGCCTCGGAGAAGCACGTGACACAGCTGTCTCATTTAGTTCTCTGTGCAACAACCCTATGAAGTTGATGCGATGTGCTCATACTATGAGAAGACGGAAACTCGGAGAGCTTAAATAAGTCACCCAGGGTATTTCCTTAGAAGGCGTGGCTTAAAATCCCAGGCTGCACAACTGTATGCGTACACACAACAGTGCACCACCTTTCCCCTGCCCTGCTGCTGGGGACTGGGGGAAACGGAAACCAGATGGGTCTTCCAGGTTGCAGAAGTGGGTGTCCTTCCGGACTAACCGGGATGTGAATGAATGAATAGTGCTGTCCCAGGGGAGAGACCTTGGACATGGAGAGAGAGGTGGAAGGGGGAGGAGATGAGTATCTGAGAGCCCCAAACTGAGCCCAGACCCTTTGCCAACCACCTCCACCTTGGGAATCTGGTAACTGCTCTACAGGGGTTCAGCTGAACCCCAATTCCACACACCCCAGGAGCACAAGGCTGAACCCCAGCCTGGGACCTGCCGCCACCACAGCATGATCATCACCATCATTTTTTGAGTCCTCTCATGTAAACACACAGAGGACCATACAGCATGATAGGAGGCCATGTGGCTGGGACCAGCCACCTTCTCCAGCCCCAACCTCCAGCCCTGCCCAGCTGGCCCTTTCTCCCACCAGACAGCCAGTCCCCCACCCCCAGTCAGTCACGGCCTCTCTCCGCATGCACCCACCCCCCTCTCTGCCATCCACAGGCTCATCGGGACCTTCCGCATGGTGCTGCAGCAGGTGGTGGAGGAGAGCCACGTGGAGGTGACCGACACACTGATGGATGACAACAACTCCATCCTCAAGGTGGGGTGCCCTTGTCCGCAGAGCATCTGGCCCTCCCCGTAAGGGGCCCACCTGGGAGACCGTCTCCCCTTCCTCCCCTCTGCACACTGGGTAGCTGGGGAGCACGCCTTCGAGATGGAGAGGCATGGTGGGGTGGCCTCTCAAGTCTCCATCAGCCCTTTCTGCAATGAGAGTACAAAGAAAGGTGATGTGTGGGGGGGGGTGGTCATCCCTCCCTTCTCCACCAAGGGGTTACCAGACTTCTAATTGCCCTCAGATCAGGAACCCCCCAGCAAGCCTGCTCAGAGCCAGCCTGCTGGCTGCCTCCCGGGCATCATCTCCACTCTGTGTACCTGCTCAGCTCCTCTAGGAGACTAGGGCCACCTCGCTTCCCATCCATTTGTCACTTCCTGCGCCAGCACCTGCAACATGAGCACACACACACACGCATGCACCAGCTCTTTATATATACCTAAGGAAGACCTCCCCTTTGCCCTCCTCTCTGGTCCACAGAAGCTCATGGGCACCCACTCATGGGCAGCTTGGCATCATGATGAGGAGTGATACCCCCACCGCCACCCCCGGTGACTCCGGCAAGCCGCGTGCCCTCTGTGACATGAACATGCTTGTAACACCTGCCTGAGGGTTGAATGAGAAAACTCAGAAAGCACTCAGAGCAGCGCTAACACAGGAAGTGCTCAGAGGCTGTGACACCACAGAGTTGCCCATTGCATCCCGACCTCAGACCCTTGGGGCTGTGTGGGTCTGCATGGCCACTCAGCATCGCCTCGGTGGCTCACGAACAGAACCTGCTCAGAAGGCAGGACTGCGGGGTGGAGGGCAAGCATGGGAGGGACCCTCTCGGGGCAGTGCTGAGAGGAGGGAGAAACATCATCCTTGTAGCCAGCAACAAGGAGAGTGGTTGGGACTTTTCAGTCTGCTCCCATCCAGGCCAACACTGGAGGGGAAGACAGGATGCGGAATAAGCTGCAGGCCCGAGTGGGAAGGGCCCCTGAGCGGGGAGAATGTCGTTTGCAGAGCGAGGGGGCAGACCGCAGAATTCCAGATGCTCAGACTCCGATCTAGGACTGACAAACTACCTGACCCATCCCCCACCCACCTCTGCTTACCCAAGTTACGAATGGGAACATGGAGACCCTAAATGAGGGGTGGATGTAGCCGACACCACCCTGCTATTGACCGCACTGAGACTCCACTCCAGATCAGCAGCTCCAAATTTCTTGGTCACAATGGGCCAGTGCACAGAGCACAGGGTGGCGAGTCTGTTCAGACCGCAGCTGCAGCCCCTGCCTGGCTGTGTGGCCTTGGGGCAGATGCTTCACCTCCATGGGATGTCAGATGGGGTGAGTTGAAGGGGTGAAGAGATCCGATAGATTTACATTAGAAATCTAGCGTGCCGTCTAGCCCCATGAGTGGGTTCACATGGCTTGTGCATCCTGTCCCCTCCCTCGGGAAGGCTAAGCTTTCCCTGCCCCAGGTACAGGAGCAAACAGCCCTGACAGACATGGAGCCCCACAAACCCCCGGGGGTTGGAGAGTGAGTCTCCCCTGAGCTTTGGGGGAACCTGGGAGCCACGAGGAAGTAAGTGGCCTGAGAACAGAGCAAGAAGCCCCATCGGGATTCTCGATGGCTAAGCCCATGCCTGGTTCAGGGTTCCACCTTCTTCCAGCCGAAACCCCAGGGCAGCCTCCCTCCCTTCCTCTCCACGGCGAGGAGGCCCTGGGCAGGAGCAGGAAGAAAGGCTCAGGTGGCCAAGCTTGGAAGGGCATCCAGGCCAGGGCTCCTCTCCCAGAGGCCTCCTGTTCACTCCCTCACATTTCCAATGAGAACCAGTGCTGAGGGGAGGGGAGGGGAGGTCAGCTCCGGCGCTGGGGGCAAGAACAAGCAGCCAACAACAGGCTCACCTGTTCAGAGAGCCCCCGCCCCCACCCCCCCACACACACACATACACCTGCATCTGGATCAGGGGAAGCTGAGTGAGACTTCCACATCACTCGGTCTTTGGGAGCTTCTGCTTTGAAGTGGTAAAATGGGAGAAAGTAGCCACCTTTCAGGGGCTGAGCGTGGGAAGGCACCGGCCAGCATCACAGAAGGGCGGGCACACAGGTGCACACTGCTGTCCCACCGCTCAGCTCCTGCCCCTCTCCCCCAGACCAGCCTGTGTGTGGAGATCCGGTATCAGGCTGCAGATGGTGCCGTGGGCTCCTGGGACAACGGGGACTTCCTGGGGGACGAGTCTCTCCCAGGGGAAGAGAAGGACAGCCAGGAGACCGACGGGCTGCTCCCGGGCTCCCGCCCCAGCTCCCGGCCGCTGGGAGAAAAGAGCTTCCGGAGGTAACGGAGGGGCCCTCTGGCTACCCACTGCCCCCAAAGGCACAAGGAGGGTGTCTGGGTCCTGGACCTGCTCATGGGCCCCTCTAGGTCTGGCTAGGTCCAGCGTGAGGAGATATCCCAGGTGCAGGGGGTGTTTCTGAGGCCCACTCTGTCCCCTGAACCAGGCTCATGAGGGTCAGCAGGGGGACTGAAATTAGGCTGAGTGGCCAGGCCAGCCCCGCCACCCCAAAGGAGGCAGAACTCTGGGAGGTTACGGTCTCACAGGAGGGAGTAAGGGACAAGGAGAAGCAGGAAGGAGGCCTCTGTGGTGAAGACCCCAAGGCCTCTTTCAGAGGAGGGAGCGCCCAGGTGCCGTGTCTTTAGCATGCACACCCTGCAGACGTTCTGCCCACCCACCACTCGGAGGCGACTGTCTGCTCATGCCCGGTGCACTATGGGGTGGGGGGAGAGCAAGGGGGTGCAGAGGGCTGGATCTAAGCTCATCCACACTGCCTGTTGGTTCCTAGGTCACTGGGCAAATGCGTGAAGTGCAGGGAAGCCATCGGCCACAGGGGGCAGACTGGAGTGGCTGGGAGGGGAGATGGGGGTCTTCTGACACCACTGGAAGCAGTGTCTTCTAACCACCTTCCGGCTCTTCCTTTCCAAGTAAAATACATTCGGTGCCTGTTCTGTAAAACCAGATTCTAAGTTAGTGTACTTGGGTTGATAAACGTTGGATGGACCTATGCCTTCCTTCTTTACACACACACACACACACACACACACACACACACACACGGATGCTTCGGGAACCCTGGGAGCCAGGTGCAGAGAGCAGTAAGCAGCCTGTAGCAAACTTGGCTGAGTCCCTTCTGCCCTAGAGCCTTCAGAGGCACCAGGCTCCACAGGCGGGGAAAAGAATGTGCACTTTGGCCTTAAAAGTTACAAGTTGGGTCTTGGCTCTGCCTCAAATGTCCAAGCGACTCGGGCAAGTCACCTAGCCCTGCAGGTTTCTCTGCTCACCTGTAAAATGGACCCAGGGCAAAAAGAACCCTCCCACCCCATCTATTCACTGAGGTGTGGGGTCCCTGGAGGAATCTCATAGGGACAGGTGTCACCAATGACTGAGCACCGCCCCTCCCCCTTCTAGCTGGATAGAGCGGAGGATCAGGGATGGCATGGGAGCAAGCAGGTACTGGCGGACCTTTGTGAAGGACAGTCCCTGTCACAATGGGCACCCCCAGGTCTTCGCCCTCTACCTAGGGAGGAGCGTGGCAGGAGCCTGGAGCAGAGCCCTCGGGAAAGAGCATTCTGAGCACGAGGTGGGAAGCCACGGGAGGGGCGTCAGGGCCACTCTGGTCTGTTCAGTCCTGTCCGGAGCGCACCACTGATGAGCTGAGTGACTTTGGGCAAGTCACTAACCCCTCTGGGTTGCTAGCAGGAATGGACTGAGCAGATTGACATCCTGGGGCCCTTCCAACTCTGACATCCTGAGGAGCCTGGGGATGACCGCCCTCTGTTGGAGAGGGGGTGGGCCATGCAGACCCAGTCTCTTCCTGCCCTCCCAGAGAGGGCGGCCCGGTGTTCTGCAGAATGCAGCCTAGATAAAGCAAGAGAAGGGATGTAGGACAGTGGAGACAGAGAGGGCTCCCTGGCCCTTCTTCACAGCCGGGGCCTGACCCCCAGGCAACGAAGCAGGAGCAGAAGGATGATGGCCCAGTGCTGAGGAACTAAAGAGGGAGAATTCCCAGCCAGAGCTCTGGGAGCACCTGGGCTCCCAGTTCCGCCCAGCCAGGAGGTCTGGATGCGGGAGGTGGGGAGGCGGGGGGGGGGGGGCTGGCTGAGAAGGTCCTGGAGGCCTGGGATGTGTGAGGAGCAGGTGTGGCCCTTAGGGAAGGTGACATTTTCCTGAGATGGTTTCAAGGAGAACCTAGAAACTTGTAGGAGCTCCGTCGGGGAGCTCTAGGTGACCAGGGTCAGCTCTGGGTGCAGGGAGGTCACCGTCACGTCTACGGGGCCTCCAGTTGGGTCATGATCAACCTCTTCTCAGGACACCTGCACCCTGGAAGGGGAGAAAAGGGGTATATCTGCTGAGCCTCTGACCCTGATTCATGGCTTCTTCCTGGAAGGACAGTCGCCTTGTAGATGACGTAGGAGGTCTGCCAGAGGCCCCTCGGTCTCTCCTTCAGCCCCTAGTCAGCAGAAGACCTTGCTGCTGGCACTCAACTGAGTCTCCCTCTGTGGCATCTTGGTCCACTTGTGAACCTGCTTCTCCCTGTGTAATAACATGGGGGCGGGACGGACAGGAAACAGTCTCAGCCCTCGCTATGGGCCTCAAAACAAGACGAATGTAGGGAGGAGACCCCACACTGCTCCCTCCAGGGAGGGCCTGTCTCCACTGCTGTCCAGCTCCCCCAGCACCACGCTGCTTGGTCTCCTGCCCTCCTCAGGGTGTTACCCACGTCCAGCCGGGCCTTACCCATGGGTCAGCTGGCCCCCATACAGGGTGTGTGTAGACCTCTAGGCCCTGGCACCTAGGATGGCCTCAGACAAGAAGGGACCATGGCCCAGCCTCTGCAGACACCTCTACTTAGGGCCGCTCACTCCCAAGCCTGTGCATCCGCCCTGGAGCTCCGTCCTCATGGGGATGTGGGTGCTGGCAGCTCTGCCTAGAACAGTGGCCACACTGGAAGGTCCCACCTCCACCTCAGCCTGTTCACCTTTCTCCTCCCACGCATCCAGGGCCCAGCCCTGAGCCCACACTGCATGCCCTCTGTTCGCTCTCCTCCTCTGGTCCTTGCCCCCAAGCCAGGGCCCTCTGTTTCTGCCACCTCCCTACAGCATTTCCCCAGAGATGGAACGTGCTGGGAGAAGAGCGTGGGCTCAGAGCCCTGTCCTCCCAGATATCTGTGAGACAGAGATTGCTGAGCCCAGCTTTCCATGAGCTCCTACAAGCTTCCCACCACAGAGCCTGGCACAGAGCCGCTGTGGGCTGGGTCAATGTTCTCTCCCTTCCTTCCTTCTCACAGACTCCATGTTACTCCTATCGAAACTTTTTCTACCCCGGACCCTTCAGTGGGACAGGGTCTGGCTTATCCCAGCTCTCCCTTCAAGTCCCCACGCTGGTGTTCCCAAGAACAAGTCAGATGCTCACCTCAAGGGCACAGTTTTCAGGAATCAGGATTCTGGACCCTTGGACATCAGCATCCATCTCCCTCCATTTCTGAAGAGGATACTCTGCCCTGCGCCAATGCACATAAGCATGCTCACACACACCTGCATGTGTGCACACACATGCTCACATTCACACACGTAAGCTCACACACATGCATGTATGTTCACACATGCTCACACGTGCATGTTCACACACATGTTCTCATACATTCATGCTCACACACATGCATGCTCATACAAGCACACCCGCATGCTCACACATGACACACATGCTTATAATACACACACACTCACACACATGAATGTTCACACCTGCATGCACACACACACATGCGCCTATGTTCTCTGCCCACAGCACTGCTGCTGTCCCCGGGACCACATCTTGGAAAGGACAAAGGCGGAGTCCTGGTTTTCCCTGGGCGTCAAGCCCGGTCTGCTGGGAGAGACTCTCCCCTTCTCATTGCTCCACACAACCATCTCCACCTCCTTCTGCTGCCTCGGCCCCCTCCTGGTGTCCCCGGGGGCTTCCCTGGACTCCTCTGTGGGGTCTTATCTGGAAGGGAATTAGGGACAGGGGGCCCTTTTCTGATTCTCCATGTGCCTCGCCTTTTGATTCCAGGAGGAGGGCCTTGCAAAAGCCGGTAACTCCCTCCTGTCCTGGGACTGAGGGCAGCTGGGCACCTATGCATGGGGGGTGGAGGCAGGGAGTGAGAGAGAGGTGTGAATGGGCTCCCAGGCTGCCTCCCAGCGCTGCTATACCTGCTCCCATGGCCCCTCTCGAGAGCTAGAACATCCTTCCCGGACTCCCCCCACCAAGAGAAGGGCCCCGATGGCTCCAGGAGCCGTTCCAGGCAGCCAAGGTCTGCTGGCCCAGCCGGGACATGGGGTGAAGAGATGCTAGGGCAGATCTTCTCCCCACCCCCAACTGCTTCTCCCAGCCCTAGAGACATCAAGCTGTAAGTCATACCGATCTCCCACCCCCACCCACTGCTCTGTGGCTTTCAGGGAGCATGGAATAAGGAGGATGGGAGCTGGAGAGAAAGCGAAATAGAGAGAGAGCTAAGGAGCTAGACTTGGGCACTGATAACACACAGGTGGACCATGACTACAAAGTCACATCCACCCTCCAGGGCTTCACGGAGAAACCATGTAAACACACGGACTGCCCATGGGGTCCAGTTCTTCTGCCACCATCCCCACCACTGCGGGTCGCTGGCACCTCACTCCCCCAGTTGGAAAGCAAGCAATTATTGATCATATCTGCCCTGTGCTATGGAGTCCATCCTAAGGACCAGCAGGTTAGGGTTCGAAGCCCAATCGCAGCGCTGGTCACCTCCTAGTTGTCCAGTCCCTGGGCACACAGCAGCCCTAAGGAACTGCCTCCGTTCTCTCCCGAGGAGCAGCTGTGAGTTCAAACCTTAAGGTTAGCAGTCTGGCTTGTACCACACCCCACCAGCAGGGCCCCTCCAGCAGTGAGTGACTAGTGGACCTCGGGTTATTAGGAGTCTCTATCTTCATACCGGGGCAGGGGACCAGCCCTTAGGAGAAGCAGGGCAGCACAAGTCTGCACTGACCCAAGGGTCACCAACTAGTTTCCTTAGTGACGGTGGGGTGGTTTCAGCGGAGCTTCTTGACCAACACAGACTAGGAAGAAAGGTCGGAGATCTATCTACTTCCAAAACACAGCAAGGCGGGGAACCCTGTGACTCACCATGGACCGGCCAGCCAGCTCAGGAGCCCCTGCCGGCTCAGGCAGCACTCGATCCCACTGTGCACAGGTCGCCTCCAGCAGGGGCCGGCTTCGGCCACAACACTCAGGCTCGGCACAGGAAGAGTAGTCATCTGCTGGTGGCAAAGTCTCTAGAGCTTGTTTCTCATGGAGGGAAATTTCCCTCTTCCCTTTCCGGGTTCCACGCTAATAGACTGTGGGCCTCGCGGTGCAGGCTCCACTGGCAGCCCACGGGTCTGGAGCGTGTGCACGGTTGGGGGAGTGTGTGCCAGGCGTCCAGGTTTCATGGTTCAGGTAGTCAACCCTACTGTGCAGTTTCACATTGACCCCCAAGAGCAGGAGAAAGACCATCGTGTGCACTCTCCATGCACAAACGCCCCCTCCCCTCCCACCATGCCCGTGAACGCCTGCTCCCCGGCCCCACCCTCTCTCGCAGGGACTGGCCAATCATCGAGTTCTTTCCCCCAAATCATCCTTATCACCATGCTCCCCCCCCCCCGCCCCTGTAAAATCCCAATGTATCACTCAGAGAAGGGGGACTCTGCTTGAATGACTGTGAAGGCAAGGTTCAGTGCACCATCCCCTCCAATCAGCCATTAGTGTTCTGAACCCCCTGTTCTGAGGAGCCCTGGGGGTGGGGGCAGGGGTGGGGTGGCCACAGGCCGGACCAGCCCAGCCTGCAGGGCTCAGGGTCAGTGAAGCCCTTCGGATGCCCAGCCTGCTGCTCTGCACTGAGCTACTCTCTGCTCAGGGCCTCAGCCCCTTGGGCAACAGGGACCTGCTCCTTATGATTTCCTGCAGCACAAGCTGCCTGCTTCCTGATGAGAAGGCTGCTGTGGGGGCATGGAGCCGTGGGGACCTGGGTAGCCTGCCCCTGCACAGAGCCCTGGCCTCCTCCAGGCCTGCTCTGAGCCCAGAAGCAGCAGCTGTACCTACAGCCCCAGCTCTAGGACCTCTGGTCCACCGTGCCTCCTTCCTGGGCCCAACAGCACCCTGACAAGGCCATGTCCCTCAGAGAAGGTTCAGGCCCTGCTCCTGGGAGACCCTCGGGCCTTGGGAGCCCGCACTCCATTAGAGGGAGGAGAAACGCAGCACAGTTTGGATTCCTGGGAGGGGGAGATCCAGAGTGGCCCCTTCCTGGGGGGAAAGAGGAGGTGGGGACAGACTCACCTGGCTAGTCCCCTGAGGAAGGTGTGAACGGATCCCGAGAATCTTCAGAGTGAGAGATGCCTGCTGGTCCACTGAGACCTCCCTCAACTGAGCTGAGGGGTGGGACAGTGACCCCCAAGCGCCCTCCCGTGACCCCCTCCCTCGCTCCTCCAAGCAGCACCGGGGTCCACTGGGTGCCTGCTCTCTCGTTAGCCTCCATCTGCCTGCTGGGGGTGGGGTGTCCCTCAGTGATGCAGCCATGCTGGGCTACTAACCAAAGATATAGTTGCACTCAGAGCGGCAAACAAGGCCCGGCAATCTGCTTCCGGAAAAGCAGCCATGGAAAATGCTGATGGATCACAGTTCCCCTCTGATGTCTTCTAGGTCAAATTGATGGCGATTCATTGGCTTCTGGCTGGCTGTAGCAGGGAGAGGAGGGGAGGGGGTGTCTCTGGACAAAAGGGCCCTGTGGGAGCGTGGGGGTCAGTAGAGTCAGGGGCTAAGGCCACGAGGGTCTTTGGGCTGCAGCCTCTCACATGCATCCCCTTGTCTCCTCATTTCTCCCCCTCACCCGCCCCCGACTCAGCAAAGGCAGAGAGAAGACCAAGGGAGGCAGAGATGGCGAGCGCAAGTAGGTGTCCCAGGCCAAGGCGCCCCCGGGAGGGCAGACGGCTGGGTAGAGGGAAGGCTCCTCCGGCCACAGGGCTATGGACAAAGGAGCCAACGAGTGGGCTGTCCTGGCAGAGCCAGAGCTGAGGAATGCCACAGAGATGGGGCCTTGCCACTTGGCCGTGCATGGGGGTGAGGGACAGGGAGGCGCTTGGGTGGGGTGGGAGGTGGCCAGGGCCTTTTGGTTTCCACTTGAATGACCTCTCCCTCTTTTCAGTGTCTTGGTTCCTTCTCCGCTTCCCTGTTAAGTCCCCCAGCCCCCACCCGCTGGGCTTCTCTGGGAAAGAATGGGAGAGACCCAGGGAACCAAGAGACCCACACCAACCCCAACCCCTAGCCTGTCCATCTTGAGTCAGGACACATGGTCCTGGATTTCCAGGAGGACCAGTGTGGCTGTAGGCTGTGGCCAGAGCACAGAGACCCAGAAAGCTCAGGGAAGCAGAGGAAGAGGAGCAGGCATCCTGGATGGCTTTGTCCTCCTGAGGTTTCCGAGGGGAGGGGAGGAGAGGAGTCTCCCGCCTGGTGTAAATGGCTAATGCCCTCAGCTGCTAACGGAAAAGGTGGGCGTGGTTCAAAGCACTTCGGAAGAAAGACTGGTGATCCATTTCCCCAAAACCCACCATGGAAAACCCCCAGAGACATGGTCCACTTGACCCCACAGCAATGTGTGTGAGTACAGGGGTGGAAGGTCTTCCTGATTGGAGGAGCCAGCCAAGAAGTGCTCCAAAGACTCCAGGCCTAAGATTGAGGTGAGGGATGGGTCTGCAGAGCACCTTGTCAGCCAAAGGACTCCTCCCAGGGGCTTCCACAAAGGCAGAGGTAGTAGAGAGGGACTGTGGTCCAACCGCTCCCCTCCCTCCCTGCAAAAATAAACATGCACTGGCATTGAGTTGATGCAAACTCATGGTGCCCTAGAGGACAGGGTCTGAGACTAGAACTCTTTCCTGAAGTAGAAAGCCCTGTCTTTCTCCCTCAGAGCAGCAGATGGTAACAAACTGATAACTTTGCAATTAGAAGCCCAACAGCCAACCCTAAGTCCCAAAGAGAGGAAGCAACATGCTCCAGGCCAGTGGCAGGGCTGGGACTCAAATGTAGAGGATTTGCCTTCCCACCCGGGCTTCATAATAGACCCAGGACTCGGTGAGCTCTGGCCTATTTCCATCTAATTCTCCAAACACATTCAAGAGAGCCAGAAAGCCAGGGACATGGTCTTTATTTTCCAGGTAGAGAAACCGAGTTAAGATATTTTCTCAGAGCTGTAGCCCCAATTCTCATAGGGACCCTACAGAACAGAGTAGGCTTGCCCTGTGGGTTTTTGAGATTGTGCGTCTTTATGGGAGTGGAAAGCCTCGTCTTTCTCCATATGAGTCAGCAGCCCTGGCCTTTCTGGGGTCAGGCTATGCACATGTGGGTCTCTCAGGCCTCGTGATGAGGGCCACTTTGAAGACAGGGAGGCTACAAGGGTCAGCCTACCCTGCCCTAATGTGGGAAGATAATACAATCTGGTTACAGTGTAACACATTTTGAAAGACAATTGTGCGAATTGCAGCTATGAATTTATCTATTTTTGAGAGCACAGAAACTAAAGGAAACAGTGCATCCTGGGAAGCTTAGAGATCAGGCCCCCGAGCTTTGAGGATCTGGCTGCTGAAAGAATGCAGAGTAGGCCTTAATCCTACGGACGGGAGTTTGACCATCCTGACCGTCTGAGACCTGGGCTAATGGGCCTGGACAGGCTCCAAGGATGCCCATGGTGGGACAGAAGCCCTGGGCACTGAGTGGGTTTTGTCTATGGCTCCTTTGTGTATGACACTCCATTCTAAGCCAATGCTAGTGGAACAATGCATAGACCTGAACTAAGGAAAGCCTCAGACCACTAGATTTAGATTGGCGAATGATCCCGTCATGGTGAAGGCCAAGCTCTCCCAGGGCTCTGTGCACCACGCAGCCATGACCGCAGGCCTTTAGGCCGCCGTGGGGAATAAGACAAAGAAGTCATCAGCGCCACAAAAGAAAGCAGCATTTCCAGAGAGTGCACTAATGTTCGCGTCCTCCCTCTGGAGAGAAATGCCCGCCTGCTTCCCAGGCACACATCCCTCTGCAAATGTGACTGCCAGCCCTCGGGCATTCGAAAGAGCCCACCCCGCTGGGCTTCTGCCGCCCATGCTGCCAAGCACCTTGACTAAGAAGCTCCCTTGGCTGTAAGTAGTTGAGCTCTGAGGGAATTTTGTTTTTCCTCCTTTGGTCGGTGTCTGTCCACACTAACCCCTTTGGTAACTGTAGAACCCAACAAAACCACACAGAGAACTTTATTTGGGAAGGGAAAAAAATGCTCAGCATACCAGTAGGAAGGACAGGGCACTGTATTTTACTAATCATAAGGTTGGCAGTTCAAACACCACCACCTTCCCACCCTGGAAGGCCCGCCCAGTGAACGACTTAGGGAGGATAGTGGGTGAAAGCCCCATGAAGTGATTCCACTCTGCACCCCATGGGGGCGTCATGAGTGGGAGATCACTGGACAGCAACTAGCAACACCACCAGTAACCTAACCAACAGATTCCTTATTTTTGAAACCTAAGGCTTTGATCACATGTCTAATCTTAAAACAAAAGCACACTGATTCAGTTAGCATTTATTCCCGCCCCCCAAAAAACTCAAAACTTTACTCTTTACCTGTCAAACCAGACAGGCCGTTTTCTGGGAGCTGGTGGTGCCCCAGGCTCCAGACGACTTTCCCGGGATGGACTTCTCACTCGCCATCCAGCTGGAAACTTACAAAAGGCAGCAGCAGTAACACCCCGCAGCCCAGCTGCATGGAGAGCCGGTGTGGGGAAATCAATCAGGCACACAGCCTTAGACAGGGGTTCCCAAAATCAGCCCCCACCCCCATGCATCTCTGAGGAGCCCGGGCAGCTAGTGGTGCTGCTAACCTCAAGGTCCGCAGTTTGACTCCACCAGCCGCCCCAGGAGACAAAGAGGAGGCTGTCCTCTCCCTTAAAGATGCACAGCCTCGGAAACCCTGAGGCAGACCTCGTCTCTGCTCTATCGGGTCTCTATGGGTCAGAACGGACTGGCTGGCAGTTCGGGTTGTTGTTGTTTCCTACCTGGTTCTACAGTCTTTATCAGGAGAGAAAGGCTTCCTATGGAGATGTTCCGAGCACGCCGAGGCCCACTCAGTCAGCCTGTCCGCTGCGATAATTAAAAGTAGGCAGGGTTCTGGGAGACGGGTTTCTCCTTTGGCTTGCTTCAGGATGTACAAAGGAGTCATTGGATAAGCACAGTTGTTTTGTTTTGTTTTTGTTTCATCTCAATCAGTGCTTCTAAATACGTTTGTTTTAAGGAGTGACGTGGCTTTTGAATGCAGGGCCTGTAACTGCCCCATGCCCTTTTCCACTTGGGTAAGCCAGGAGGACCAGTGTCCAATAGCCACAGTCACTTACTGCCTAGTACCCCCTCTGGGGCTGGGGCAGCCAGGGCAGGCCTTGTGCACTGGCAGAGGGCAGCTGACTTTCCAAGCAGGGCAAATGTTTTTGATCTGAGAGCGCTTCCCCACGGACTGGGATGTCTGTGACTAGAATGGGGTTCAGCGGTGCTATGCAGGCCGATGTGGGCCCTCTAAGGTCCAGGCAGCCCACCAATGACTGTGCCAGCCTGGCTTGTATTGGGTCACTCAGGAAAGCAGCAGCTGAGCCATGAGGCTGGGCAGAAAGGAACCGCCAATACCGAAGGAGGCAGGGCCCCACGGGGAGCTAGGAAGAATGGCAGGTGGACACCAGGCATGCTTCTTGAGAATAGCACACATATTTTTCATATAAATACCTCCATGGAAACAGTGAGTCTACACATAGGAGACTAAACCCTGAGGGGGTTGCGGAAACTGCATACTGCATGTTGTCTGCGTACACATACAGGACTCCTGACAGGGATACAGCCAGCCCGGCGGCCACTAGTAAAAGTCCACAGGTTGGGTTCTGGGTAAACCTGGGGAGGGTGTCCCCTTTCCCACCACAACTGCTTCACTTACTTCCAAATTCTGTAGGGGGAGAGAAAAAAAAACAGAAGTCAACTCTGTCTTCAACTATGTCGACATGTAGGGACCCTGTAGGACAGGGTAGAAATTGCCCCCTTCGGATTTCTGAGATGGTAACTCTTCACAGGAGTAGAACACCTCATCTTTCCCCCTCGGAGCAGCTTATGGTTTCAAACTAATGACCTTGCAGCTAGCAGTCCACTGAGTGATGTATTAAGCAGGCCAGTTCTGAGTCCTCAGTCCCAGAAAGTGTGACCTCGTGGGAACTTGCATTTGAAATCAGCCACCTCAGCTGAGTGATGGGAGAGGTCTGGAGAAGGCTGTTTTCAGACACAGTGGTCTAGGGGTGCTGGGAAGTCCCTGTTGCCTTGGCCTCACGAGGTTCCTGCACTCGGGGGGTGGGGCACTTCAGAGAAGATTACTCTCTTATTTGACTCTCTTGAATGAAAACTAACACATACCTGCCAGGTGTTCTTCCGAACAGCAGACAGTGAGAGTGTGGGATTACGTACCCATTATGAGAATAATCTAGGGGCGATTGTGGAGGCATTGAGAGATGGTGGCTACATTTATACTGTTGTCGGCTATAGTCGCTGCTTGCTGACACTGGTGTTTCCTCGGTTCAGATGATCGGGACTGCCCAACTGGATCTAGACCACTATTCAAAGCCATTGGCGTCAAGTCAATTCCAGCGCATAGTGACCCTCTAGGCCAGTGGTCCTCAATCTGTGAGTCTCGATCCCTTTGGGGATCTAACGACCCTGTCACAGGGGTCGCCTGATTCAAAACAGCAGCAAACTTACAGTTATAATGTAGCAATGGAAATAATTTCAAAGCTGGGGGTGGGGTTCACCACACCTGAGGAATGGTATTAAAGGGCCGTGGTCGTGGCATTAGGAAGGTTGAGAACCACTGGTCTAGGCCCTAGAGTCTAGGGCTTCTAAGTTTGTAAACTTCCACAGACTGCCACAGCTTTCTTCTGGGGAAGGGGTAGTGGGTTTGAACCACCAAACTGATCGTTAGCAGCTGAGCGCTCGTGCCACCGTGCCACCAGGGCTCCTTAGAAAATCATCCCCAAACCTTCTACGGTCAAGTCAATTTCAGCTCATAGTGACCTTCAATAGGAACTTTAATAGGATGTCTGAGGCTGTAAATCTTGATGGGAACAGATAGCCTCGTCTGTCTCCTGAGGAGCAGCTGGTGGGTTTGATATGGTGACTTTAAGGTTCACAGTCCACCCCCAGGGCTCCTTAGGAAATCACTAGGGGCCTTGACAGTACAGAGACCTGACAAAGCAAAGCCCTGGCCCAGTGCCCATGTCAGCACGTGTATGGCTTTTCCCAGGCATGTATGGTCTCTGGGTCTCACACAACCGCTTCTGATGGCTTCCCTGACCCGTTCCATATATGTTACCCATCATTTGATATTTATAGCCATTTCTTTCTAAATGTATTGATGCTTAGGTTTCCTTTGAAAGAGCCCCTTCTCTGGGCATGGCCTGTGGGGCTCCTCACAGATGATGCCATGATCTGTAGCTTATGCCAGGCCATCCTGTACTCAGGACAGGCCCTGAAGAATGTCAGAAACCCACATGGTCCAGAGGGGACTCCCACTACCATAGCATCCAGGCAAAGAGTGGGGATGTCATGGCAATCTGACTGGCCACGGGGACTGGAGCTTTAAATGTCAGTCTCAGCCCTGCTGCTGCTGACTGTGACACAGACATGATTCTAACCTCACGGAGCCTCTGTTTCCTCACTGGTTGTGTGAGAAAATACGCATGTCCTTCTCGTGGGAAACATTTTGTGGGAAAACCTCAGGCCCAGAGTGTTTGATCAAGAAAGGTTACGGAAGCTCTTCTTGGCCTTTTTCTGCCTTGATAACGTAACTCCTCTTACACAAAGGAGGAAAACTGGAGCATTCCAAAGGCATTCCCCTTTTGAGAGGCGCTCTCATTCCCTCTCCCTCCCAACATTATGTACAAGCAGCAGAACTGGATTGGGTGGGCCCATCGACGACACTGGGTAGGACCTCATGGATGTGCCCGGCCCTCTGAAACCGTGAGCTGGTGCCACAGGGAACGGATGGCCCCTGGTTGTCATTTCAAGGGGACAGAGGCACGTAGCCTCCGTGCCTTGACACTAGGAGGGACTTGAGATCTCTAGACATCTCTCTAAGGACATTAACCAGCACAAAGACAGGGGCTTGGGGGCAGGCTCGGCAACAGGGAGCCACCTTGACCCAAAGCTGGGTGGGCTCTGCTGCAGATGAGACCAAAGATGTAGCCTGCACCTTGCCCCACCTGGGCCTGCAGGTTGATGAGGCCACACCCCTGAGGAGGGAGAATGGGAAGTGGAGGGAGTCAGGTATCCCGAAGCTCCTGCAATATTGATGGAGTAATGGAATACTGCACTGTACCTCCCGCGGATCCTACTCTCCGTGCCTCCTGGCACCAGGGACCACAGGCTTGCTGCAGGGACATCACCAAAGGGACAGTGAGGACCCCCACCCCTTTTCCTCACCCTCTTTGACTTCAAGGCCCCTGTTCTGGGCGTGGAAGGCGACATCAAACCACAGGAAGAGGTAGGAACTATGGAATTGCCCTAAGTTCCTGAGAAGGACCGGCAGTAAGAGGGGGTGGGCAGGAGGGGCAAAAGCCAGGTCTACACTAGATGGGAAAGGGTCTTGTCACCTTCTGTGTCCTGGGAACCAGAGAAAACCCCGGAGCAAGGGAAGGCGAGGACCCAGGGAAGCATGGGACTCTGGTGGGTGGGAGCAGCGAGGTACAGAAAGCTGAGTGGCTGGTGGTCCCTGGGGAAGACATCAGAGAAGCGGTTGGTGGTAGGACTGGAGGGAGATTGGGAGGAACAGGGAGAGGCTGGGAGTTGTGTCCAGGTAGATATTGTGTTTAAACCATAAGGCAGGTGTCTTGGGAAAGGTCCCAAAAGAGCCAGTGACATTTTTTGAATACCAGGGTAATCTGAGGCCTGCACAGCTTATTTCCCCCAAAGCTTCCCACCTTCTCCCCAGGCTTCTGCCCACCAATCCCTGCCATTCGTCCTAATGCGTTGTATCTGATGGGCCAGCTTCCTTCCCAGTCACTGAAGTGGGGCACAGACACTAGAGGCTGAGGCTGTGGGTGCTGGCTGAGCTCAGAGCTCAGAGAAGGCAGGGTGCGATGTGGCTGAAGAGCCCAGGGCCCAGAGGGGCTCCGGTTTCCATTGTTCCTGCTAGTGGAAGGCCTTAGTCGTCCATCTGTATGCCGTTTCGGTCTGTGCACAGGGGCCTCTATCCTGTTGGAGAGTGAGGATGTGAGGAAGGAGGTGTGGGCAGGTTTGCCAGTCTCCTCAGCCCCCCAGGATAGCTCCCAGTCTGGGGGTGTGAGCTGGCCCCTCCCACGGGGATCAACTGATGAGGGCCCAGGTGTCAATCTGCCACTCTCTTCTGTGTTTGCTCCTCTATGTTGGTGTGCGTGACCCTCCCTTCGTGCCTCTACCTGTCTCCACCATCTACCTCCACCTCGTCCTGGCTGCCCCCTCGCAGAGCTGGGAGGAGCGTGTTCTCAGCCATGAAGCTCGGCAAGAATCGGTCCCACAAAGAGGAACCCCAAAGACAAGGTAAGGTCCCTTGTCCCCTTGGGAGCCTTCCTAGCGGTGCCCTCCAGCCATCTCTCGACACGTGACCCTGTGAAGCCCCGCCCCAGACTGAGCTCACGCAGGCTCTTCAGGGATTGGTCCGTGAGGACCACCTGGGAGGGGCCTGGCCGCCCATTGGCTGGCAGGGGAGTCCAGGTGCTCAATCAGCTATTCCAGCAAGGGCCCGCCTCCAGAGCCCAGGGCCCTCCGAGCGGGTCTGGGAAAGAGCGCATAGCCCTCTCTGCCCTTCTGCAGGGTTTTATCTGCAGTGGTTTTATTTTTATCGCACGGAAACTCACACTTTGGCCCCTTCCTAGAGATGTCTGATTAAGGGAGGGAATAACACAGGAGAACGTTGTTTGGTCAATTCTCCCATTCTGGAGAGAAGCAGAATCTCCAGTTCCCTGCACCGCAGCTAGACTTAGTGGGCGATGCCCTACGACCTGGCTGCAGAGGCCCTCATTCCCATAGAGCACCCTGGGGTGCTCTAGACAGAGGCTAGGCCTGGGCCTCCGGGTGGGGGTAGGGGGAGCCACTCATGAGCTGGTGAAGGCTGGAGTGGCATGTGCTGGGGAAAGGGGGCAAGAGAGTTTCTAAAGAGGAGGCAAAGGGGTAGCAGGAGAAACGGAGACACCTAGGTACCTGTGTGGGGACTATCTGCTCGGTGACTTGGCGAAGATCCCAAAGGAGTCTTCCCTTTGCCCCTAGCTGTGACCTGAATCCATGGATCACATGGTCACCTGTAGGCCTCTTGGTTGCCCTTCCCAATAGCCCCTGTGTGGTGAGTCCCTTTAGCCCCTCCCCCTGAATCTCCTCTCTCCCTTTCTCTTGCCCCCCGCCCCCGCCCCCCAATTCCAGCTGTGCTCTTCTGTTCAGGCCATGCAGCATTCTGAGGTCCAAACACCTTGTGGGGGGGGGGGGTTCTCAGAATCATTTCTTGGTCTCAGTGGATTCATATATCTCTGGACATGGTTAGAGTTTGAATTCTCCCAGTCATTATATCTGGATATGCTGTTTCCTAAGCCTCAGTTTCCCATCTGTGACATGAAAACAATGCCTCTGCTGACAGGATGAGGCTGTGAGCACTAAGGATGTGTAGGTAACGTGCTCGGCAATGGATCTCACAGAGTCACCACTCTCTCAACGGCAGCCATTGTTGAGAGGAACCCACGTATGCATTTATTCCTAGCCTTCTTCCACGGCGGACTTAGGGCTTAAGCAACTCTGGTATACGAAGAGAGTTGACATTCAATTAAACTTAAAACTGAGATAAAATATCGATGAACACATGATCAAAAGCAGGTAGCCAAACCAGCAGATCTACACACCATAACCTTCTTAGCAGGCTACAGGTAAACCTTGAACCTGGCTCTGAACTTCTCGATGCCAAGGTCAAAAGGGAACCCAGTCACCCACCTACATTGTGTTGTCTCTTCCCAGATGAGCCAGCGGTACTGGAGATGGAGGACCTTGACCGCCTGGCCATTCGGCTTGGGGACGGGCTGGACCCTGACTCGGTGTCTCTAGCCTCTGTCACGGCTCTCACTACCAATGTCTCCAACAAGCGGTGAGTGGACAGAAACCCCGTGTCCCCACATGCCTCCACCTCATCAGGCGGGCCCTGGTTTGCCATGCTTAGAAGTTGGATGGTGAAGAAGAGATTCTTTCTAACTTTGCTCCTTGTTTTTTGTTTGTAATTTTGTTTTTTAATGCCTTACTTCTCTTGCTGCAAAAACAGACTGCAGTAGCTACAGGTTTGGGCCCAGGTCTTTAAACACCAGGTTTGGTACACCGCACCACACAGAGCTGCCCCACTGTGTAATCTATCCCCCTCTTGTTTCTGTCCCTTGGATAGACCTCTCTTTTGGGACCTCTGAGAATAATTCATTTATGTTAATAGCCCAAATTAAAGCCCTCTGCCCTTCTCCAAGGTCTCAACATGATCATTTCCCTTCTGTCCCCGACCTCAACCCCTACACCCCCCTTCCCCCAAATCCCAGGTCTGGTGTTCCATGTTCCACACTTCTCTCCTCCAGGTCTAAACCAGACATCAAGATGGAGCCAAGTGCTGGAAGGCCCATGGATTACCAGGTAGGTGGACACCTGGAGGCCTCATGTCCTTCATCTTCTCTGGTGAGGGTTCTGGTCATAGGTGTGATATAGAACCTGTGGAAGCACAGATCTGGAGGTCATAGAGAACCACAAGCTGGGTGTGTTTCTAAAACAAGCTTATTCCTGAAAGACATTCCTGGACTGTCATAGGTTAGAAGGTGCACATCCAAGGAGGAGCCCGAGGATGCTGCTTGTGCTGGTCGAAGGCCTCTCAAGCAAGACTTTTGTGTCCAGTGCTGGGTATCGTCGAGCCAGACTGAGGGACCTAGGAAAACTGTAAAGAGGGACAACCACATAAAGGAACAGTCGAGCTGCCCAAAAGATGCGTCTTGGGACAGAGTTGGTTTGCATTGTTCTCAGGCTGTAAGAAAGGTCAATTGTGCTTGCATGTCTCCAGATGGCGAGATGGGTGGCTTCTGTCTTCTTTTTGCTGCTTTGTGTGTTTGAAATTGGCATCACTTGTACTTTCTTAAACTAAAGAGAGTCTGCAGCTGTAAGATTGTGAAATGCAGGCAGGAGCATGGCCGCCAGCTGCTGGGTCAGGTCTATCTACACAGGTTGGCGCCACCCCCAATCTAGCCTTCCCATCCTAGGGCCTGGTCCTCAGCTTTGCAGCATCAGACCCTCAATTGTGTCCCCTTGTGAATCTGAGTTGTCTAGAGAAACAAATTCATTGATGCTCATATATGTGCAAGAGATCACTGTATATCAAGAAGCAATTATGCATCGAAGAAACAGCCCAGCCCAGTCCAGATCAAGTCCATAAGTTCTATATTAGCCCATGATTTCCTCGTCAGATTCATGCAGCACATTCAATGATGCCAAATGCAGGAAGATCACAGGCCGGTGGGTGGAAAGTCTTGTGGATCCAGTAGTGGTGGAAGCATCTCCATGGCTCCTGCTGCCATCAGCGTGACTCCATGTGGACTGTCAACAGGAAGGTGAAGCAGAGCGAGTGTGAATCCTGCCTCCAGGGAGGAAAAGAGGAAGTTCCCAGAATCTTCATGAGAAGACGCACCCACAAGGAGGCATAAAACAGGCTGTGACCTGTTTGACAGGCTAGACTCCACCACTACACCTATTTATCAAGTCAACATGAACTTATATAACTACCGAAGTCCCTTCTCCCAGAGACTGCTGAAATGGGCCACTTGGTTTCCCTTCAAAGGATTTTAAAAAAATCTTCTGACTACAGGGAATCTGTTGTCATAGTTGACTCAGTAGTGTAGTACTGTGAGTTATTCACAATTCCACAGAGAGCATGAATACGCTCTCAGAGAGAGCTGTGAAGATACAGATTAAACCTTTCTTCGCTTCCGATAAATATGAGGATGAGTCAAAAGAGCAGTCCCACTAGCATTCCAGTCCATCCACACGCAGGTTTGTTCCCACAAAACGTGTCTTCATGTGTCTCTGTGTCAGTGGGTGGCTCTAGACGAGTCCTTTCAGTCAATGCACTTGTCTTCGTCTTGTTCAAACACATGCACCACACTGGCTGCCGACTTGGTTCCAACTCGAAGTGACAGGGTAGAACTGCCCCTGTGAGTGTCCGAGACTAGAACCCATGCCAGGAGCAAAGAGCCCCGTCTTTCTCCCAAGGAGCAGTCGGTGGATTTGAACTTCAGACGTTTCAGATCACGGCCCAACTTCTAACCAGGCCCAGGGCTCATTAGGGTCCTTCAGAAATGAAGGCCAGTCAGAATGGCGCCTTTAGTGAGGCTCTGCTGGGCCACTCAGATCCCAGGCAGAGAGGCCAGCTCAGGAGGGTTTGGCGACTGTTTGGGGATCCCAAAGGGGTCATCTTGATAGATTTTCTCAAAGGGCACGGGATGACCACAAGGGCTTTAGTACGACGAAGTTTTCAGAAAAGCAAAAGCCACATTTGATGAGAGAAAAACACAAAACGCAGCAGGAGAGGTGTGCTGAGATGCTTTCCCCCCGTCACAACCACACACCTGCTGACTCTACAGGGGTGGCAGGGCCTGCCCTACAACAATGTCTTTGGAAGCTGTGCCTCATCTACCCTTTCGGACATTTTTTCTTCCATCCTCAAACAAAAAGCACACTGAAAAGGAACGTGATTCGAGCCCTTGGGAAGCTCGGATGTGGAGCACGGAGCACAGAAGTCCACGGGAAGAGTGAAACAACAGCCAGACTCACAGCCGCCAGGCCGATGCCGACTCATAGAGACCCGGTAGGACAGGGTCGAACTGACCCCGTGGGTCTCCCAGGCTGTCTCTCTTTACGGGAGTAGCAAGCCCCATCTTTCTCCCTCGGAGTAGCTGGTGGTTTCGAACGGCTGATCTCACGGATCGCAGCCAATGCATACCGACGACACCCCCAGGGCTCCTCGGGGAAAGGGTCAGAGAGATGGCAACTCCACCTTGAGAAGTGGATAGACTAAGATGGAGGACAGACTGGGAAACAGGAACTCCGTCTCTGGACCTTTTTGATTGAATCCATGTCTCTGTGATTCTGTAGTTTTTTACTTCCTCTCGCACAAAGCAGTACAAAGTACAAAGCATCCCTGATGGGACAATGGTCCAGCGCTCCGCTGCAAGCCAAAAGGTTGGCAGTTCAAACTCACCTGCTGCTCCAGCTGGTGAGCGGGTGGAACCCTGACTATACTCAGATCCTGGGAGGTTCCTCGGGGGCTTGGCGCTGCCCTCGAGATCAGGTAGAACCTCGAGGTTCTGGAGGTGACAAGAACATAGTGCTGCATACCCATCCAATGGGCTGAGTCTCGCCTGTTCAGAAGGGATGTGATCATTCGCATCTCTCCATGACCCAGGCTCCTGAGCGAGAGCTCCTCCCTGTGAACCCCACCCCGCCAGGTGCCCCTTAACAATGGACAGGGCTCGGCACCAGCCAGGGGCTGTTCTTGTGGGCCAAAGAGCCTTGAGTTTGCTTCACGCCCTCTTCCTGACCTCTGTCCTAGAACCAGGTGCCAAGAATGAACACGTTGTCACCTCCAAACGTCTCTCCAGTTTTCGCCTCCCTGGCCTCACGTTCCTGAAGCCTCCTCCACCCTGTCACCTTGGGAGGACTCACCCCAAGTGCACATCTGGGTCTTTCGCATCTCTGCCACCCAGAGAGGAGGGAAGGTACAGGAAGTGCTCACAGGCCCACCACCACTGGTGCCCCACCCCCCAGCTCCTGGCTCCTGAAGCTACCAGGATCCCTGGGGAGCAGGTCACAAAGTACCATTACTGTTGGGTTTGGCGAACTTTATTGTGCTGGCTTTCACGAGTCCACCAGGGTGTTGTGACCCTGATCCCAGAAAGAGAACGTGCAACCCTCAACCACCAAGGGCATCCGGGGCTGCTGGCCAGGTAGCCCCATTTATGGTTCTGTTTGCCTTTTCCTTGTCCACTCAGGAAGCACCAAGCGCATCCTCTCTCGATGACTAGAGAGAGGAAGGAAAGGGCAGCCCAACCCTCCTGAAGAATCCTCAAGAATAACCAATTCTTTTCAAGCTCAAGTGATGCCTTCCACGCTGTACAGTCCGGGAGGTGGGGGATGGGGCAGAAAGGGAGGCCCAGTGGGAGTGGCCTCTCTCTATTATCAGCAGCCTCACCCCTGCACGCTCAGGCTGCTTACGCCCTCAGCCAGCAAAGAGCCCCTACCTCCCCTCCTTTCAGCCCCTTTCAATCCTCAACCACCTCTCCTGTCCAAGCTTGCACCCAAGGTTTGCCAGCTCTTGTTGGCTCTGCCCCATAGAGGGAGGTGGAAACTTCTAGATCCTGAAAGGGGGAGGGGGTAGAGTGCCTAGCTTCATAGTCAGGTACAGAGACATAAAAACAAACCAGCCCCTCCCACTGGCCAGGTTAACCTCTCCTGGCAAGTCTGTAGTACCTTGTTAGGCCCAAACTCTGCCTCCCTTCCAGTCTTGAGTTACAAAGAGCCTCTTTGGGTGGCATGGGTAAGAGAGTAAGAAGGTTTAACTTTAGAAGAAAATAGTGGAATTAAAAAAGAAATTAAAACTTGGGTGTAAAAAGTTTCATGGAGCTTAAAACTCACTCATGGTTATACAAAGAATGTTCTGGAAGGATTTCTAGCATCCGTGTGTTCTCTGAGCGCAAGCAACTCAGAGCTAAGTGAATTAGTTCAAGTTCCTTTTTTGCTTACAACAGAAATGGTGATTGCTGAACTTCAGGGCTCCAGATTCTGAATATCCAGTCCATTCCCTTTGCCGCTTGAACTTCGGAATAGAAATATTTGCTTGTGTAAGTTCAAGTGCGACTTCAATTAGAAAGGATTCCATTTCCAGTTCTGCAGGCCCCTCACTGGGGGCAGGGTACCCTCTTGTTGGCATTACCATATCTAATTTTCTTGACATCCTTATTTCTGACATGTGAAACTTTCTAGATCTTCAGAAGACTTAGAACAGCGGTTCTCAATGGGTTGCGACCCCATTGGGGGTCGAACAACCCTTTCACAGGGATTTATGACAGTGATGAAGTAGCAAGGAAAATAATTGTATGGTTTGGAGGTCACCACCACATGAGGAACTGTATGAAAGGGTCGCAGCATGAGGAAGGTGGAGAACTACTGATTTAGAAGCTCAATGGACACAGCCCGTAACAAGTTTAGTAGTTGTGCTGTTTTTAATGGAGAGGGAAAAGAATTCTCTTGGGTAAAATGGTATATGTAACTTGCCAGTCTCCGGGATAAGAAACAGAGAGAGCAACCCTGCCCATGTTCCTAGAAGAATGGGCAAGGGGTCAGTGCCAAGGCCAGCCACCCCATGTCTGTGCCTCTCTCTGTTATACCTGGTCACCAAGTTCAACATCAGAAATGATAGATTTGGGCCTAAAATCTCTGAGCCACCAGAGGAAGGGGTTTTCTTTCCATCCCCACCTGTGCCCTGAAGTCGGTTCCGACTCCTGACGACCGCACACGAGTCAGAGTAGAACTGAGCTCCATGGACTTCTCCTTGGTGGCTTAGTGGTTACATGTTGGGCAGCTAACAACAAGGTCAGCAGTTTGAATCCACCAGCCACCCCTCGGGAGAAAGACAAGGATTTCTACTCCCATAACGAGTTACAGTCTTGGCAACCCCCATGGGCCAATCTACCCTGTGTTCGAGGGTCACTATGAGTCAGAATCGACTCGATGACAGTAATGGGGATTTGCTTGATTTTTGTGTTGCTTTGGAAGTAGCTCACCAGGCCTTTCTTCGAAGTTGCTTTAGGGTGGACTTGAACTTCCAGCCTTTCAGTTAGCAGCCAACCGCATTCACTGTTTGCACTAACTGGAGCGGGGCCTGGGCCTTGGGGTTTTTTAAAGCCTCCAGGTAATTCTAGTGAACACTGACTAGAGGTGAGCCAATCCAAGTTCCTCCATGTCTTTGTGTTTCTAATTTTTGGTTGAAAATATCCACAGCAAAAGCACACACCAATTCGACAGTTTCACTATGACAAGTTAGTGATGTTGAGGATGCACAGTGAGCCACCCCTCTCTCCTTCCTTGTCCAAGTTCTCCCTCTACTGTGAATGTCACCTCACTGCCTGCAAGGCTTCCGATGTGAACCCGAGAGTTGCTGCTGCCAACTTGACCCCAGAGAGAGAGCACGCGCTTTTAAAGAGCCCAATGCTCACGGTGGACATCCTTGACTAAGCGCACTGCCTGCCGTTGTTTCAAAGGAGCCCTGGTGGTGCCGAGGGTTGGGGGCTGGGCTGCTAACAGTAAGGTGGGCAGTTCCAACCCACCAGCTGCTCCAAGGGAGAAAGAGGAGGTTGTCTGCTCCTATGAAGATTTACAGCCTCGCACCCGATGTAGGGTTGCCCTTAGATGGAGCCAACTTGATGGCAGTGGGTTTGGCTTTGGGGGAGCCCTTCCCTTGTCCATGAAGACACCCAGGCGGAGAAGGGGGTGAAAGGCCAGGGTTGCCCAGAACAGGAGAGGCAGCGATCCTACTGGACACCAAGGCTGAGACTCCAAATCTGGCGCTGGCCCCTCTGTCCTCCAGCCTGTTCAAGGCCACTAGACGCCCGCTGCTCTCGTGCACTCAGCTCTAGCTCTGTCTGTCCACCCCTCGTGTCTCCCATCTGCAGGTCAGCATCACGGTGATCGAGGCTCGGCAGCTGGTGGGCTTGAACATGGACCCCGTGGTGTGCGTGGAGGTGGGCGACGACAAGAAGTACACATCCATGAAGGAGTCCACTAACTGCCCCTACTATAATGAGGTAAGAGGTCCCGTGGACCTAGATTTGGAGTCTCCCAAACCTGGCAGGAGGCGGGGCCCTCAAGGGCTACAGCACAGAAAGCTACTGAGGTGTGACCTTCCCCCCCACACACACACACAACACCCACACGCAAGCGCAGTGCCATCCCCCTGGAAACCCCAGTCTCGAACACAGCTGACACCGATCTGGCCCAACAGGGACAGCCCTTTGAAGCCACCACCACCCTGGAACTCCAGTTCTCCCATGGTGCCTGGACCCCACTACTTTCAGGCTCCCTCCAGCCACCCCCCCACCCCACCCCCCGCATACAGTGTCCAGTGCCACCAGCAGAGAGCACCCCCCTGTGCACCAGGCACTCTCCCAACGTTTAGGAGCACCATCCTCCTGTCCCACACTAGAGTTGTCAGAGGTTGATACAGTGAATTCCACATCGCACGTGGAACACTGACGCCCCAGGCAGGAGGCCCTTGTCTGAGTGCTCTGTGCAAGCGTCGAGGTTCTGGGCGCTCGGTCTCTCAGCTAGGATCCCTGAACATTCTTGGAACTTTAAGAGCATCGGTCCTAACTCATGCAATGTGACAGGGAAAGGGGCTGGGACCCACTTCTCATCTTTCCAGCCATTTGAGACCATGCTGAGGGTGGGGGCCTCAGGGACCATCTCTCACTTGCATGCAGCGGAGACTTTCAGATGGGAAGGCTCTTGCCCAAGATCGTAGGTCCCTGGGTAGCATGAACAGTTTGGGCCCTGCTGCTATCCCCCAAGTTGGGGGTTCAGGAGCATCCTGAGGGACCTCAGAAGGAAGACCCGATGATCTGCTTCAAGGCCATGGCCTTGGAAACCCTTGGGAACAGGTCTGCTCTGCACACAGGAGAGTTGCCAAGAGTCAGCCCCAACTCAATGGCTACTAGCTACCAGCCACACTGCCCCAGGGGGTCCAGAGCACTGCTGACAGCAGGGCCCAGATCACCCCGCTATAGCGCAGCCTCTGCCCACTGCCTTGCACAGCCACTCTGGCTCAGCACCTGACTCCTGGCTCCAGGAGCTTTGCTGAGGGATGTCAGGTCCCCCTCGACTGCTGGAGGACACACCAGGCTAACCCAAGCCACTGGGCTGGTGGCTTTGGAGCCCATCCTGGTGGCTCCAGACCATGAAGGTTGCTGGGCTGGCCCACATTGGGCATCTTCTTGTCATGTTTCAAACATGGCGGGGCACTGAGGAGCCCATCTGCAGCTTCGAAGAGAGCATCCTTTAGAAAGCTGTGGGGGCCCTCCAGCTCTGCACCTTCAGTAAGAAAACCCAGGTACATGTCTGTCCCTCACAGGGACCTGGCCCAACGCCCTTACGTGACCCCAATGACCACATTGTCACAGCTGGTTTCCTGCAGAGCCACAGGGCTGGCATGTACTTGCTCAGGGCCCGTCCCAGGAGTCAGGGAATTCAGACTTGATCTCTCTGACCTTCTGCCAGGCACACCTGTGACTGGAAAACCCTCTGACCTAGATCAGGGTCTCCTTTCCTCCCCGGGGATATGGAGATCCGGCCCATGGCCTTCCATGGCCATTTGATCCATGTAGGACCATGCTCGGCACATTCAAGGGCTCACCTTGCAGCAAGCCCATGCTCCTCATGTTTCATTCCTATTGCTCCCTCCTCCCCCATGGAGACAGGGTTGCCTCTCCGCTCTCTGACTCCCTGGAAAACTCCTACTCACCCTGCAGGACCCTGTTCAAATATCCTTGTTCCTGAGCAGCCTTCCCCACACTGGGGACCAGCGGACATCACAGCTCCCTCGGGACTAACTTCCCTGGATTGTGATGGCTGTTCATGGCTCTGTCTTCCTAGTGGACTGGGGACTCCTGGTTTCCTGGACTACTGAGGCCCAGTTCAGAGCCTGGCCTGAACTTGGGGTGTCCACGTGGAGTGGCTATCTGTGAAGTGGATGCCTAGGGCACTCAGCATCCGCTGTGAACCGCCAGGCCCTCGCCAGGTGCCATGGGCTGCAGGGATGACTAAGGCCAGGCTATTCCCAGGTGTCCTCCTCCTTCCAGCCCCGAAGCCATTTCCTGAACTCCATACTTATGTCCACTAACATCCCATTGATCTCTGGGCCATCTGACAGTTGTTCCTAATCACACTTTGACTCTGTCACAAAGCAAAGTGCCTCAGATCCATTCCTTTTTTGTCCGTCACCTCTAATCCGGGACTTCTCCAAGATGCCACGAGGCTATTCTGGACTCGATAAGTCTTTGCAGTGTGTGTGTGTGTCGGCGGGGTGCTGTCCTGTGCTTTATAGGGGGGTTAAACAGTGTCTGTGTTACCTAGTGAGGCTAGAACAGAATTGCCTCACGTGGGTGACTTTAAGAAGCACACGTGCACTCTCTCTCAGGCTAGGTCAGTGGTTCTCCACCTTCTTCAGGCCATGACCCTTTCATACACTTCCTCATGTGGTGGTGACCCCCAACCATAAAATTATTTTTGTTGCTACTTCATCACTGTCACTTTGTTACTATTATGAATCGGTTCATCCCTGTGAAAGGGTCATTCAACCCTCAAAGGGGTCACGACCCACAGGTTGAGAACCACTGGTCTAGGGGGTTAGCCCTCTGAATTCAGGGGTCCAGCGCCAGGGGAAGGTCCTCGCGTCCCTGTGTCTCCTTTCGACGTGTGCCTGAGCGTCAGGGTGTCGAGAGAAGCCCCTCCTCTCTGCCTTGGATCCTTCTCTGTACAACCCAAAGGACTCAGCCTCACACTGCCACTGTCCTTTCTCCTGGTTCCTTCTCCTCCCCTAGAAGGTGCCCTGGTCCTGTGTTGTGTGTGCCCACGTGCAGGGACCAGAGATCTGTCATCAGAAATGTACGATACCAGCCTTCCGAAGTCCTCAGGGGTCTCTCACTGCCTTCTCTCCTCCCATCCACTCTCAGACTGTGGGCTGTCTCCACGCCCTCACCCCACCCCACCAACCATGCTCGGTGTCAGCTGGCATTTCTGCTCCCACCACGGTCACCGAGGACCTTGCTGTCCCCTAAGGACAATGCCCACCTGGCAGCCTCTCCTCCCCTGGCTGCCCAGCCCCTGCTGCCCACCCAGGTCAAGGAGGCCTTGGTATGCTCTCCCCCACACTCCTCATCTCTCCACCTCCTCTTCCCCAGCCCCTTCCTGGCATCTCTGCCTGTGCCCATCTCTGCAGCGCTGCCGCCTCTTGGAGCCCTGGTCCTCGGTCTGCTTCTCTTCCTACCCCCTCCTCGGGCATCTCCTCCATGCCCAAGGCTTCCGGTGCAGCCGTGTGCTGACGAGCGGAGCCTCCACCCGCCTCAGAGCTACTGGGTGCATCACTGCCACACGGCACAGGTGCCACTCGGTGACATGACCCTGTGAGCAGGCGAATGCTCGGCAGGGCAAGCATGCCATCTGACCCCACGCCATCCAGCAGCCACGTGAATGAATGCTGGCCCCGCAGCGGGCGTCTCCCCACACCACAAAGGGGTAAACTGAGGCTAAGAGTGAAAGAAGCAGCTCTACCAATGTTGGCCAAGCCAGTTGGCCTCTAAGGCGAGTCACATTATAGCCCCAGCACCCCAGCGTGAGCCTCCAGCAGCCGAGAACGATTCTCCTCAGAGGTCCCCCCACAGCACTTGGGCAGCCGGACTTCGCTCCACTAAGTGCCCCACACAACCGCCTCCAGGTGGCGTCCACCGAGAGGCCAGGGCACTGCAGCTCGTAGTACAAGGGCGCAGTTGGTGCCCACAGCGCGCCCCATGTAGCCTGGGGCAGCGGTTCGGAGGCTCTCCCGGTCCACGGTGGACACACGAGGCAGGCCGTAGGCACTCTCATGGCAGTGTCTCGCTGGCACCCAGGACAGCAGCCCACCTTACCATGACAGGGGCCTTAGGTTTGATTGAACGTATTGTGCCATCGCAGAGAGCCCACTGCAAGCCCTGAGTGGACCTGACGGTCCCACTCTACAGAACACTGAGATTCAGAGAGCATGCTGTCCAAAGCAGAACAGCTAGGAAGGGGCAGGACCAGGACCAGAACCTTTTCACCGACTGTCCACACTGACTGCCCATCCCATGCCGGCCAGCACTGGCTCCCCTGCCTCCCACCGACCCGGTCCCGGAGTACCAGTGGTTGTCACTGTGGCTGGTCCCAGCTGCAGGGCTCAGGGGACATGGCCGGGATGCAGACAGGCACTGCCAGGAGGGAGGGGGCCCGGCACGTACGGCCCCCGGGATGTTGGCTGCCGCTGCCTGCTAATTGCAGCCCTGGGTCCTTCCCCTTCCAGTACTTCGTCTTTGACTTCCACGTCTCTCCTGACGTCATGTTCGACAAGCTCATCAAGATCTCGGTGAGTGGGGGGGGGGGCAGCCACGCAGGCGCAGGCAGGGCCTGGGCCACAAACCACACATCTCCTCCCCCACCCCCTCCCTGATGGCCTAGAGGTTACGCGTTGGGCCAGAAGGTCAGCAGGTCGAAGCCACCAGCCGCCCTGTGGGAGAAAGATGAGGCTTTCTGTTCTGCTCATACGTTACTGTTTCAGAAACCCACAGGGGCAGCTCTCTCCTGTCCCCTAGGTTTGCTATAGTTGGCATTGACTTGATGACAGTAAGTTTGGTTTGGGGGTTCTCTCCCCATTAGTGGGGTTCCTAGGTATAGCTCATAGCCTGCGCAACGGTCCATGGCAGCCAGGGCGGGGGGGGGGGGCAGTTCAGCAAACCCTGCCCAACCCCCTGCTTCATGCTTCACCGCCAAGCTGAGGTCCGTCCCCAGGAAGACTGGGGTGGGCCCCATTAGCCAGCCCACCGCCTCAGCCAAAGCCTCCCCGCTGCTGGCCTGACTGGCGGACGGCGGTTCTGCTTGGAAGGTGATCCACTCCAAGAACCTTCTGCGCAGCGGCACCCTGGTGGGATCGTTCAAGATGGACGTGGGGACCGTGTACTCGCAGCCCGGTGAGTAACTGCACATCCCGCTCCCAAGTGCCCCCCTGGGCCGGGCTTCTCACTCTCATCCGGCTGGGTGGGGCGTGTGGGACACAGTGGGAGATGGGAGACATGATTCCCTTCCTGGGAGGGCCTGCGCCCAGACCCCCTTCCCCAAACCCCACCCTGGGGCAGGCATCCCCTGGGTCAGGAAGGCTCTACCCTGGCACCTGAGGGGTGTGCCACAGAGCCTTAGCCTTCACCCCGGTTCAGGTTGAGGTACCTGCAGCTCAAAGAAACTGTGCTCATTGCCAAGTGCAGTGAGTGGGTCAGCCTCTGAGGGCTGGGCTGCTAACCACAGGCCAGCGGTTCAAACCCACCAGCTGCCCAGCTGGCAAGAGAAGCAGTCTCGGCAACCCATGGGGCTGTGAGTCAGAACTGACCCTAGAGCAGTGTGTGGGAGGGACGCTGGGCTCTCAGAGCATTCTTCAGAGACTACACATCCTGGGGCATCAATGGGGCTGGTGAGCAGCGTGTGGGCACTGGTGGCCAGGACTGTGGGGCTGGTGAGGGAGCCCTTGTGAGGGCTGGGCCAGGCAGAGGGGTTTCCCTCTGACAGGTGACAACTGACCACACAGTCATCTCAGGGGCCATGGCATCAGGTGCCTCCCCTTCCCCCATGGCCCAAAGTCTATGGAAAGGATTCCAGGAGGGCCTTGGCAGTGGCAGCACCGTCAGGTGGCCATCGGCACTTACTCCTGTGTTCAGGTGAGACCAAGAGAAGTTAAATGGCGTGCGTGCCGCTCCCCTATTAGGCTAAACAAATGAGCCAGTTCACGTGGTTCAGCCGAATAGAAACTCAACTTGGGGACCCAGTTTAACGGTGCCTTAACCCCTGGAATCTGATCCCCTAGACTATGCACATGAAAATGACAACACCATGGAACATTCAAGCTGCAAGACACTGGGAACACACCTAGTCCAATCCCTCCATTAAAAATGAGAGCCAAGGCCCAGGGTGATGAGGGACTGGCCCGAGTCTCACAGTCAGACAGTGGCAGGTTTGGCTGTGGGATGTGGGCCTCCCAGCTCCAGGCCCGTGGTTTCCCAGTCCCACGTGTGTGGTCGCTGGCAGAAGGCAGCCCCCTCACCATGGGAGCTGCAGGGACAACCGAGGGTCCGTGTACTACCATGCTCCCAGGAGGCATGAGCAGCTTCCAGCCACCTGTTGAGAGTGACAATGGCATTCCGGAGAGTGACCACCCCCCTGTATGGGACTGAAGCCACAGCGTCAGGCAGGGGTCAGAGCAAGAGCCATCGAGGGTCCTAGCATGGGCTCTGGGGCTGGGGATGGCAGAGGGAGAGGTCATAGAGCGAACCACCCACACTTACGGGCCCCGACTGAGTGCCAGGCCCACCCTCGCAACAACCCCACGCAGGTACTGTTGTTTCCATGTCACAGTGAGGACACGGAGGCCCAGCAAGTGTGAGTAATGGCCCCAGAGTCACACGGCAGAACCAGGATGTGAACCAAAGCCCAAGCTCTCCTCTGGGGCACTTGATGTGTTGCTCCCCAGATTTGTTGCTTCTGGCCCTGACCCTGGTGCCCTCCATGGAAGCTGATGCCACTCGGCTTTCTGGTGGGGGCACTGACGCCTTCACCCTGACTGCCCCCAGTTTGGCCTGAGCTTCCTGAAGCACACTTGGTTTGTGACTCGGGTGGAGAGCATGCTGCCGGGACACTTGGATGGGAGGATTTCCGGAGGGGACAAGAAGTCTGTCCTCACCCTGGCAGGACTGTTTGTAGAGCTTCAGATGTAACAACACGGAACTTACCCACTGCTCCTCTCTGCTGGAGATTAGGGTGGGCTCCAGAAGAGGGTGGGAAAGAGGGGAGGTGGGCAGTAGGCATTGTACATCATAGACACAGCTGGGGAGTGAGCATCTTGCTCAGTCCAAACAGTCTTATCTAGAAGGTATCCGTCAAGCCTGAGCCAAGCGGCATGAGGTTTCAGGCCAGTCAGGACTTCTCAGAGCCTCCTGGCATCTTTGTACCACTGGCCTGGGATTACACTGTGTTAGCAAAGGGAGGGGCTCAGAGGTCATCAGTCCGGAATATACTCAGTGGAGAGGCCCCCATGACACCATCCCTGACTGACGACTGACTGACTGACTGACTGACGACTGACTGACTGACTGACTGACTGACTCAGGCCTTCTAGGCACAGGCCACTCCTTACTGTCCACTCCATCTCTGCCTCGCCCAAATCTGTCCCCTAGAGCCTTCACCCAGTTGCATGAGTCTGTCCTGCAGGGCCAGAAAAACTACATCTGCTCCTTATTTTAAATGGTTTGATTGACATGTAGTCCACATACCATGCAATTCATTGGCTTAAACATATTAAAGAGAGTGGTGCAGTCATCACCACAAACAATTTTATAACATTTTCTTCTTTCTTGTCCTCACTGCTATTAACTCTCATTCCACCACCGCCCAACCTCCTCTGCCGTCACCCTAAGAAACTGCGCATCCAGTACCTGTTTCAATAGATTTACTTACGTTGGATTTTATAGAAAGAAAAATATCCAAAGCAAAACCCAACAACAATTACAAAACAAAACAGAGAAAATTTTCAATAGAAAAGGAAACAGAAAATAATAAAAACTAGGACAGATTTGAAATGGGCCACAAGGGAAAACAAGCGATAAGGTATTAAATATTAACCAACTACGTCTGTGTGAGTCCGCTTTCCGGTGCACTCTGTCCGATAGCAATGCTGTTCACGTGGTCAGAGAAGATTCACTGGAGGCTTAAATCTACCGGGGGTGGGGGGGCCTGCAAATGGATTTTGGACTTTCACTGTCATCCACAGCCTTCTGCAACCTGGGTGCTTAGAATGTCAGCTCTAATACCATTCTCTCCTCCAGTCTCGGATTTTTGTGTTTATAATCCTTGCATCAAACAGGTGGGTGTGCTTCTTCTCGGTGGACTTAGCTGCCCTCACTTAAATGACTGCTTGTTTTAAGACAAGCCTTTAAGATCCCAGACACTATTCTTTCTCATAGCCAGGCACCATCTGATTTCTTCACCGTGCTTAGCTACAGCACACATACTTTCAGTGATCTTATCATGAGGGCAAGTAGGGAGTTGATTCACATCGTAAGAATGAATTGTTCTTCAGTTGGGGCCACAACTAAGTGCTAACTCAGAATCCATTCATCCATCATCATTTACTATGTCCTTATCACTTTAATGATAACATTATAAGTCATCCTCATGGGGTAATCCTATTGGTTATATCATTATTTTAGCCAGTGGAATAGACTGTAAAATACTGTTGAGAAAGGGAAACATACATGTATACAGCAGCTGTTTAGACTAAAATACATGGATTGTTGACTTGCACAGATTAAAAACTCAAGTGACTTGACCCTGTTTACATAAACAAGGAGGGTTTGTGATAAGATCAGACTCTCAGGAATGCTCATTCTCTGCCTGTTACACTGACATGTCAGAAAAAGCAGAGAGTAGGAAATAGCCAGCATGTGGTAGTCTGGAGTGGCCATTTATTGGACACCCTCAAAGCAAGAGAGTGGAACCAAATCCATCATGGTACAAATCCACAAGCTCATACGGATGATGACAGAAGTTATCTGCGACAGCTCACGCTAGGCCTTTTCTGCCATAAGTCCAAGGG
Organism: Tenrec ecaudatus; assembly: GCF_050624435.1. Taxonomy (NCBI): domain Eukaryota; kingdom Metazoa; phylum Chordata; class Mammalia; order Afrosoricida; family Tenrecidae; genus Tenrec; species Tenrec ecaudatus. Next base: position 143,332,619 of record NC_134537.1, read on the forward strand.
AGCATGCCAGTTCCTTTAGTCTGCCACAGCTCGTGAGTATAAAGTGAAGTGCACTTCACTTAGTGGGGTTTCCAAATCAGAGCCTTCTGATGTGGCCTATGAACGAGGTTGTGCACCTCGAAAGGGCAAAGTCCCAGTTGTCTGTAGCTTGCATGCAGCCTAGACCACCAAGGAATAGATGGAAACTAGATCAAAGGTGCCCGATGAGGAATCTAACACCAGGCGAATTTCCCATCAGGGATCTTTATAAGTAAAAAATTCATTCCCTCTTCAAATAGCCTTACATTTGAAGCCAAATTTCAGGTTCCTCTTGAGTCTTACTCTCTTTCCTTGGCTACATTTCTCCAACTCACACATCTGTTCTCACACAGAGTCACCCATCCAGCCATCAATCCACATACTCACCTTAATAACCATTCACTCATCTGTCCACATTTCACTCTGCCCTCCATTCACTCGTCCAGCCACCCAGCCACTCAGCCATCTGAGCAACCATTGCCAGTCCCTCTGTCCTCCTCCCTTTCTATCTCTCTGTCCCACAGGCATGTGCCCTGACAGAGCCCCAAAGCCGGAGGATGCTTAGGGAGTGGGGGACTGCTGAAGCTGAAGGTTTCCATGGCACCTCCCTCTCGTACATAGCTCCCGCTCTCTCCCCATCCTTGCCCCTCTCGTCAGACTGTCCCATGGCAGGGGCCCTCCTGAGTCACGCTGGACTGGCCTATCCTCAGACTATTGCACACGACCCCTCGCACACCTCAGAGCACTCACTGGGGATGGAGTTTCGGAAGGGAGGACCACAGAAGGAGGTGAAAGGAGAGAGAGCCCTTCTGCTCTTATACTAGTTCCAACATAAACCAGAAAGGGCAAGGCCTTCCTGAGCGCCTCCTTCCAGGACCACTGTCCTCTCCTCTACTCGGCCCTCCATCCTGGGAGACGGAGACGACCCTGCCCATCACTACCTTTCGGAAGCTTCACTCACTCATTCATTCACACACTGCCATCGAGTCGACGCCGACTCCTAGGGACCCTATAGGACAGGGAAGAACTGCCCCATGAGTTTCTGAGACTGTCACTGTTCACTGGAGGAGAAATCCCACCCTGCTCCCAAAGAGCAGCTGGTGGTTTAGAACTTCTGACTTCAGCTTGCCACCCAGGGTGTGACCCCTGTTCCACCAGAGCTCCTTCAGGAAGCCAAGAATCTACCATTGGAGAGTCGATAAGCAGAGGGTGGCAGTGCCCAGTGTGAGAGGAGGCAAGTCTGTGGAACACTGAGCACTGAAAAAGGCAGGGCCGACTCATCGACGGTGGTCAGGGGAGGCTGCCCGGAAGAGGAGACATTGGCTTGTGCAGCCTGGGCAGGCATTTACCGATTAAATGAGTGGAGGAGATGTGTGGAGGCAGTAAGGTTGAGAGCACCCCAAGCCCAACAAACAGAAGCATGAGCTCTGAGAGCAAGGTGAAGCTTTGCCCAGCAGGGACGGGAGGAGCAGGATGAGTCAGCACAAGGGGACAAGGAAGCCCCATAAACCATGCTAGCCTGTCTTAGCCTGTCACCCAAGACAATGGGGAACCCCCAGAAGACCTGGAAAGGGGAGTCACAACACCCAATTTCTATTTCCAAAAACATTGTCTGGCAGAAGCGAGGAGGTTGACTGCCATGGTGGTGGTGGTGGCAGGGTGGGGGTGGGGGGGGTCTGAAAGACCTAGATCAGAGAAACGGATTAGGCTCCTAGCTTCATCCACTATCAGCCAATGAAAACTTGGTGGGTCATGGCCAGCTGTGTGATCCACACCAGCCACAGGGTTGCTCTGAGGCCCAGCAGCTACAGTGGCCCCAAAGTCACACCACCCCCAACCTAGACCGAGACAGAGCTGGGGCCCAGAGTCTCTAGGGTCTGACCAGCTGGTGCTCAGCTCTGCGGGCCCCTGGCCTGCCCCTCGGATAGGCGGTGACCATGTGCAGCCCACACTTCCTCCTCATCCCTGCAGAGCACCAATTCCATCACAAGTGGGCCATCCTGTCAGACCCCGATGACATCTCTGCCGGGCTCAAGGGCTATGTGAAGTGTGACGTCGCCGTGGTGGGCAAAGGGGACAACATCAAGACACCCCACAAGGCTACCGAGACAGATGAGGATGACATCGAGGGGTGAGGTTTCCAGCTCCTTCCACCCTCTGAGAACGGACCCCACCCCTTTCTTCTACCTAAATGATATGCTTCTGGCCCCAAGTTCCCCCCTTCCCTCTCCCTCGCCCTATCATTGCTCCCATGTTTCCTGGACGAGTGGAGGCCAGGACCTGCTCCCGAGCCAGACAGGACGGGCAGGGTGGAGGCGGGTGATGGAGGACAGCTCAGGGCGATCTTTGATAGTCAACCTTGCAGGTGTGAGAGAGGGGCAGAAAGAACAGCTGCAGGGAACACAGACCGGGAGCCAGGTCCCCAGTCCAGCCCCAGGCGGGCAGGGCTTTCCATTTGCACGCCTGCTCCTGGCCTGGGAAAAAACGCATGGCTGCTGAGAAAGACTCGGTCACCTTGTCTGGCTCCGCTGGAGGAAGTCCAGGGGCCCGGTGAATCATGATCCGGGGAGGGGACACGGGGGCTCCCTCGCCACGTTTCTGTCTAGAGGACAAGGGCTATGCTGAGAAGTGTTGGCAGTCATCCTGGACTTGGCACCCCACTCTGTCATGGACAAGGCGCTGCCGCCTATTGGGGTCTCTCATATCCCTGAGGGGCAATCTGGTTCCCATCCGAAAGGTGGGGAAAGCGAGGCTCAGGGAGATGGGGAGACGCGCCCCAGATGCCACAAGAGAGTAGGTGCTGTAAACCGGAACTTCTTCCGTCTGAGTCTCTATCCTCTCAGATTCTCCCAAAGCCCGGGAATGTGAGTCCCGGGGCAATGAGAGGGTGCCAGAGCCTGGCCACAATGGCCCTAGCTGTCTCTTCTGGCAGGAACTTGCTGCTCCCCGAAGGGGTACCCCCGGAACGCCAGTGGGCCCGGTTCTATGTGAAAATCTACCGAGCCGAGGGCCTGCCCCGTATGAACACCAGCCTCATGGCCAATGTGAAGAAGGCTTTCATTGGCGACAACAAGGACCTCGTGGACCCATATGTGCAAGTCTTCTTTGCCGGCCAGAAGGTAGTGAGCCGTGGGGTGCAGAAGGCTAGGGTTCAGGATACTGGGCGAAGGTGGCACAGAGGGATGGGCATGGGGCCTGGGGGCAGACAGACATGTGGTAGACCAGAAGCCAGGGCCATGCACGGCCAGCTGAGGGGAGAGGGCTGGCAGGGTAAAGTCAGGGCAGCTTCAGAATGATCCAGGCCATGGGTGGGGCTTAAAGGAGACCCTCCCTCTCTCCGGGGGGCCCTAGAGACCCAGGGCTGAGTGGGGAGACACTAGAAGGGAGGAGTCTGAGAGGCTGGGGAATGGGGTGGGGGGAATAGAAGAGACATGTACACGAACACACACTAAACTTCACTCCCCTCCCTCCAGGGCAAGACTTCCGTGCAGAAGAGCAGCTACGAGCCACTGTGGAATGAGCAGGTGGTCTTTACAGACCTGTTCCCCCCACTCTGCAAACGCATGAAGGTGCAGATCCGGGACTCGGACAAGGTCAACGACGTGGCCATCGGCACCCACTTCATCGACCTGCGCAAGATCTCCAATGATGGGGACAAGGGTCAGTGACGGAGGCCCAGGGGGGCAGGGGGCCTAAGAGGAAGTGGAGGTACTCACCATCACCCTCCCCCACTCTCTTGGCCTGAAAGCTCCGGGCAGTGGGGCCTCTGTCGGCCACCCACCTACCCGCCTCCGGGAAGAGTTGGCAAGTAGCCTAAAAGCCCACTTAGAGGTGATATCCTCTCTGAACCAGGCTGCCTGGAGCCTTTGGATCCAACCCTGACGTCAGTGCCAGCGGGCCTCTTTTTCCCTGAATCATGATCAGGACATCATCCAGACTGCATACCCACCCCGTAGTTCTGCCACGTCGCGCCGCATTGTGCGGTCACCCTCAACACATGTTCTTCCTCCTTGCGCTCCTTGCTATTGGCTCCCAGTCGTTCCATCTGTACGTGCAAACAATACACGGCGATGGCTGTTCTTATTAGAAACTCTCTTTCCCAAGGGTTGTTTTGGAGACTGACCTCCTCCTACTACCAGGGGGCACAGAGTAAACTCAGAGCCTCTGGCTACTGCCCATCACAGTGCCTCCGGAGACGGGGGCCACAGGCAACACAGAGAACACAGACGGCCACACACAGCGTGACTCTGTGTCTCTGTGAGCTCCAGAACAGGCAGGGCCACCACGGCAGGAAGCAGATCCCTATGGCCGAGGCTGGTGGAGGCTGGTGGAGAAGAACAACTAGCAGGATGGAATTTCTTTTGGGGAGTGGTCTGGAATTATATAGGGGCCACGGTTCATACAATCGTGTGTGTGTGTGTGCGTGTGTGTGGGTGTAACAACTCTGCCCCGGAGTCAATTCAAGCTCATATCTACCCTCCAGGACAGGGTAAAACTGCCCCTGGGGGGGTTTCAGAGACTGGGACTCTACGTGAGTAGAAAGCTTCATTCTTCTCCTGGGAAGCAGCTGGTGGTTTTGAACTGCTGACCTTGTGATTAGCAGCCCAGCACAGAGCCACAGTATCAGCAGGGGTCCTTACATCCTAGTGCATGTACTAAAACCCACAGAACTATCCACGTCAACATGGTGCCTTCTGTTACATGAAGTACACGCCCATTTTTATATGTCATAAACATAGAGACAGGACAGTACGTGGCACAGCAAGACAGGAGAGGACCTATCCCACCTAGCAGGCACCACTTGCCCTGCCCCCGGGAGAGGCTGGGCTGTGGCCAGGAGTCCTGGTGGTGTAGTGGGTTAGGTGCCGGGCTGCCGACTGCAAGCCAGCAGTCGGAGACCACCAGCTGCTCCACAGGACAACGGGGCTTTCCAGTTCCATAAAGTGACAGCCTTGGAAGCCACGTGGGCACTTCTTCCCTGTCCTTAAGACTCCTTAGGGGTCAGAATGGACTTGTTGGCATTGAGAGTTTTTGTGTGTGGAGAAAGCAGCACTTGGCATGCAGAGACCCTGCGAGGGTCCTTGGAGAGGGGTCTGTATGGGCAGGCAGGGCCAGCCATCTGGGAGGAGGTCCATGGGCCTGAGAGGGCATGCTGGGGAGTTAGGGCACAGAGCTGGCAGAGGGGCATCTGTCCTTTAAGTGGAGGATAGGTGGCCCTGGTTCAGGTCCCGGGAAGCAAAGAGTCCCACCTTGCTGGTGGGTAGACCCTCTCCCTTCAGCATACATGGCTCAGGCTCCCACAGAAAACAGGTCCACCCAAGAAAGGGCTCCACACAAGTGCCCCTCAGGTACTGAGCTCAGCAGCCTGGCAGGGGGGTGGGGGGTGGGCAGTGGTTGCTCCCTTGGGCACTAAGCTCAGCATCCTCGCAGGGGGCCGGGAGCCTGGGAGTGAGGTAGCGCCCTCCTGCCGTCCCCATGCCTGCAGGCTTTCTGCCCACGCTGGGCCCTGCCTGGGTGAACATGTACGGCTCCACGCGGAACTACACCCTGCTGGATGAGCACCAGGACCTGAACGAGGGCCTGGGGGAGGGTGTGTCCTTCCGCGCCCGCCTCATGCTGGGCCTGGCCGTGGAGATCCTGGACACCTCCAACCCCGAGCTCACCAGCTCCACCGAGGTGCAGCTGGAGCAGGCCACACCCGTCTCAGAGGTGAGAGCCCAGGGACTGTGCTCAGGCCCCATCTCCTTGGGACAGCAGGGTCCTGTCCACCACAGGGGGGAGGGGGAGGCCACACAAGTTGAGGCTTCCTCCCCTTGGAAGCAGAGGCCCCACCACTCTGCCCCTCAGCAGGATCCTTTGGTCCCCTTCCCTGGGCTGAGCCTGTGCTGGGCCTAGAGGTCCAAGATAGCAACCAGGAGCCCAGATGGCCCTGGCCCTGTCTCCAGCTGTGGCTGTCCCGTGGTATACAGAGCCAGGTCCTTCTTGCAGGGACACACAGGCTGGAAGGCAACGGGAACTTGACACCCTCTATCTCCAGGCCAAAGGGCTTTTCCCTGAGAACACAGAAGGGGGACAGGCCCTACGCACCCCCTTCCCACTGAGGCTTAGCGCTGGCTGGGACCCCCTCCCCACAGAGCTGCACGGGGAAAATGGAAGAGTTCTTTCTGTTTGGAGCCTTCCTGGAGGCCTCCATGGTCGACAGGAAAAATGGAGACAAGTCAATCACCTTTGAGGTCACCATCGGTGAGTGCTGGCCTCCAGGGGTGCTGGGGCTGCAGTTCTATCCTGCACCACAGCCCATGGGGCTGGGAACGTGTTCACTTCTTTCCTGAATGCCCACAGAGACCCACCCAGCCCTGGTATACCAAGAGCTGACATGGCTACTCCACCCACAGGGCCCAGGTGGGCTGTCAGGAAGAAAGAGGGCGTCCCTGCGGAGGGGCTGGGGGCAGGACCCCAGGGGATGGTGCTGGGGAGGCAAGTGTGTGAGCAGGTCCTGCAGGGCCCTTAGGGGGATCTCCGCAGGCAGTGGGGCCGTGGGAGCTTCTCCGGCTAGAGTCCCACCAGGTCTGAGCCGACACAGACCCCAGATCCCTCCCAACGTGCCCTTTTCCCTCCTGTAAATGCAAAATTGCAGCTGACCAAGGGCGTGGGCCTGGTGGGGACAGGGCTGTGGGCCCACCCACCTATGTGCCCACCTTCTGCCTCCAGGCAACTATGGCAATGAAGTTGATGGCCTGGCCCGCCCCCAGAAACCTCGGCCCCGGAGGGAGCCCGGTGACGAAGAGGAAGTGGACCTGATCCAGAACTCCAGCGATGACGAGGGTGATGAGGGAGGGGACCTGGCCTCTGTCTCCTCTACCCCACCCATGCGGCCCCAGATCACTGACAGGTGGGCCCAGGAACCCTGGTGGGACCTCTGGCCTCCTACCGCCCTGGGCCCCCAGTCCTCAGCCCCACACCCCTGTCCACCCAGAAACTACTTCCACCTGCCTTACCTGGAGCGCAAGCCCTGCATCTACATCAAGAGCTGGTGGCCCGACCAGCGCCGGCGCCTGTACAACGCCAACATCATGGACCACATCGCCGACAAGCTGGTCAGGGCCAGGCCGGGCAGGGCAGGGTGGGAGGGGAAGGTGCAGTGGAAAGGCCCTCCACTGATAGAGACCCCCTCCCTATGCACACAGAGGCCCATCTGGTGTCTGAGGGTGTGTGGCAAGGTAGAATGGCCTGGTGGGACACCCACACCCACCCATGCCCCCTGCCCACCCCATGCCCCAGGAGCAGGACGAGGGCATGGGGGCTGTGTGCAGTGAAGCCCTGGGGTCCCCTGCAGGCAGTTGTTCCGCCCCTCTGTCTCTGGCCTGTGCACACGCCCCTCTGCCCGGGCTTCTTCCAGCTGACGCAGGGCGGAAGACACCAAAGGACCCAGAGAAGTGGGACCAGCTCCTGAGACCAGACACTGGGAGGTGGGCCAGCGAGAGGATTCAGGGTGCCAGGCCCTTCCTCTCCTCTGGCGAATGGAGAGGAGACATGTGGGGCTCGAGGCACCCCCGGCCCACTGTCTGTCTGTCAGTCTGCCTGTCTCGGTCTCCACAGGAAGAAGGCCTGAATGACGTCCAGGAGATGATCAAGACTGAGAAGCCCTACCCGGAGCGCCGGCTGCGGGGCGTCCTGGAGGAGCTCAGCAGTGGCTGCCAGTGAGAAGGGGGCGCAGGAGTGGGGGCGGGCTGGACCCAGGCCTGGGCAGAGAGTGAAAAACCAAACTCACTGTCACCGAGTGGGCACCGACAGACAGTGGCCCTCTAGGACAGGGTAGAACTGCCCCTGAGTTTCTGACAGCGTAACTCCTGATGGGAGTACTAAGCCCCATCTCTCTCCCGAGGAATGGATGGTGGTCCCGAACTGCTGACCCTGCGGTTAGCAGCCCTATGCTTTAACCACTATACCACCAGGGGTCCCAGCGCCCAGGCAGAAGAGAGTATCAAAACTTAACGTCTCTACCAGAGTGGCTTCTGAATCCCTGCTGCCCTATTGGAGAGGCTGTAGTCTCCAAGGCTGTAGCTCTTGACAGAAAAGTAGAAAATCTCCTCTTTTACACAGACAGTGGCTGGGGGTTTTGAACGCCCGACCTTGTGGTTAGTAGTCCAGCCATAACCCCCTGCGCCCCCCAGAACTCCTTAGGAGGTCGAGCACCCAAGATCAATGCTCAGGGGGCGGGGGCTGCCTCCTCTAAGCCCACTGAACACTGGCTCCCCACCTGCAGCCGGTTCCTGTCCCTCACCAACAAGGACCAGGGCCATGTGTCCCGCACCAAGCTGGACCGGGAGCGCCTCAAGTCCTGCCTGCGGGAGCTGGTGAGCACCACCGGGCTGCCTGGAGGTCTGGGGAACAACCGAGGTGGGAGGGACGTCTGTCTCTGCCCCCGCTCCGGCAGCTGAGCTCCTCTCTGGCCCCCCAGGAGAGCATGGGGCAGCAGGCAAAGACCCTTCGGGCGCAGGTGAAGCGACACACGGTGCGAGACAAGCTGCGGCACTGCCAGAACTTCCTGCAGAAACTCCGCTTCCTGGCAGATGAGGTGTGCGCCCAGCCCTCTGCCAGGGGTGCCTTCCGGTCCCTCCCCGGGAGGGTCTCAGCCCCAAACCAGGCTGCGAGGGAGAGGGAGGGCTCATGCAGGAGGGCAATGGGCCTGTCCTTCACCCGGAATGTCAGGCTCCTAGTACCTGGCCTTCTGGGGACCCTGGGGGCCAGCCAGGCAGGGGGTCACAGCGAGCCCGCCCGCTGCCCTGCAGCCCCAGCACAGCATCCCTGACGTGTTCATCTGGATGCTGAGCAGCAACAAGCGCGTCGCCTATGCCCGGGTGCCCTCCAAGGACCTGCTCTTCTCCCTCGTGGAGGAGGAGATGGGCAAGGACTGCGGCAAGGTCAAGACGCTCTTCCTCAAGGTGCCCGGGGTGAGGGGGCAGCCTCCTACCCACCCCCACCTCCAGGGCCTGGCAGGCCCGAACCCGTGGGAGGCAGCAGGTGCTTGGAGACGAGCTGCTGGGTAACCAAGGGGAGGCAACACGGAGGAGCCCTGGGGGGGCGTCAGGGTTACCTGGGGGCTGCGAACCTCCAGGTCTGCAGTTCAAAACCACCAGCCTGCTCCTCCAGAGAAAGATGGCCCATCAAGGGTTCTAGTCTGTGAAAGTCACAGGGGCAGTTCAACCCTGTCCTCTGGGGTCGCTATGAGTCAGCATCAACTCAATGGCAGTGGACGGTGGTGGTGGGTGGGGGCACCCACCTGCCCACCTGCTTTGGTAGGCTGTACCCCTCACCCCCACCACCCCGGCCCGACGGGATGCTGGCACAGATGCAGGGGCAGCCCTGACGAAGACCTCCAGGAGCCCCGCTGCCCTTCCCCTGGTGACCCTGTCCCCGTCCCCAGCTGCCAGGGAAGCGGGGCTTTGGCTCGGCGGGCTGGTCGGTGCAGGCAAAGCTGGAGCTCTACCTGTGGCTGGGCCTCAGCAAGCAGCGCAAGGACTTCCTGTGCGGCCTGCCCTGCGGCTTCGAGGAGGTCAAGGCGGCCCAGGGGCTGAGCCTGCATGCCTTCCCGCCCATCAGCCTGGTCTACACCAGTGAGTGAGGGGGGCTCCCTGGCCTGGGCAGATCCCTGGCGAGCCGTGGGGACCTCCCTGTCCCCATCCCTCAGCCCTGACATCCACTCGCCCCACCCCACACCCCACAGAGAAGCAAGTCTTCCAGCTCCGGGCCCACATGTACCAGGCACGCAGCCTCTTTGCCGCAGACAGCAGCGGCCTCTCGGACCCCTTTGCCCGAGTCTTCTTCATCAACCAGAGTCAGTGCACAGAGGTGAGGGCCTGCAGGCTGGGGCAGGGTGCAGGAGGTGGCTCTGGGCCCTGCAGGGAGGGGAGGGCAGGAGAGGGGGAGGGTCTGGAGGACCTCCCCAGAGGAGAAGCTCAGTAAAGGAGGAGGGGGAGCACAGCAGTGGCTTTGACTGAGCCGGAGACCTAGGTGGGACCTGGGGAAATCCATCAGCAAGAGCCCTGGTCCTTAGGGAAGGGTCTTGGGGTGGGGGGGAGACCAAAAGTCCAGGCTGGATGAACAGAGGCCAAAAGTCCAGGCTGGATAGACAGAGGTTCTGGGTCTTCAGTTTAGGGGACACTTAGCCCAGAATCCCTGGGTGGTACAAGCAGTTAACAGGGCTCAACTACTAACCAAAAGGGTGGCCTTCATGCCCCGCCAGAGGCCGTTGAAAGAAAGGCCTATGTATTCTCTCCCCCAAAGAATCAACCCCTGTAACTCCCCTGTGGGGTGCAGTTCTACCCTGTCCCTCACAGGGCGCCGTGAGGCAGAAGCAGGCATTGGTGGGTGGGGGCTGGGGGTAGGGGCAGGCCTCAGTTCACCTCCAGGTGTCCAGAACCCTTGAGGAGGTCTCTCGTCCTCTGGAGGCTGCCTTGTCCCCTGCCTGTCGGTCACCTCCTCACCGCCCCTCCCCCTGTGCATGGTAGGTCCTCAATGAGACCCTGTGCCCCACCTGGGACCAGATGCTGGTGTTCGACAGCCTGGAGCTGTACGGGGAGGCCCACGAGCTGCGAGACGACCCCCCCATCATCGTCATCGAAATCTATGACCAGGACACCATGGTACGGGTCCTCCGGCCCTGACACAGCTCCTCGGTCTTCCAGGAGTCCCCCAGGTGTCCCCAGCCCTGTCCCTGCTGCCTGACCCTTTCCCGACCCTAGGGGCTCCTGCAGTCTCAGGGAGGAAACATGTGTCAGAGGGCCCCTACCTCCTAGCACAGGCAGACTGAACTTGGGCCCAGAGTGCAGGAGGGCAGCACCCCACAGGTTCCCACACCTATCATAGTCAGTACAACCTCACAGGTCTCTAAGGGAAGCTGTCTGGGGGAGGGCGATGGATCAGGGTGACCCCTCAGGCATTGGGGAACCTTACCATCAACCACCTCAGCTCTCGAGGTGCTCTGGACTAAGGATAAGCCAAAAGCCACCCTCCCAGCTGTAGAGTCACCTGTGACTCACGGAGCCCCTACAGGACAGGGTAGAGCTGCCCCTGTGGGTTTCTGTGACTGTAGCTCTTTACAGGAGTCGAAAGCGCCGTCTTTCTCCTGCAAAGTGACCGGTGGTTTCAAACTGCTGACCTTATGGTTTGCAACTGAACACATAATGCACTCCACCATCAGGGCTCCTTTGGATGGGGGCGGGGGAGTGGGGAGTGGGAAGGACATCATTTCAGTTTCTGCATAGCAAGTCCCTGACACCGCCAGGCACGCGGTCTCCCTGTCTGTAAACTGGGCGATCGCTCTTGGAACAGTCCCCGGGGCTGTGGTGAGGGGCGGGTGAGACCAGCGGCATGAGCATGCCTGGTGGACGGAAGCCCCAAGCGATTGTCTGCGGTACCAGGGCAAAGCCGACTTCATGGGCCGGACCTTCGCCAAGCCCCTGGTGAAGATGGCAGACGAGGCCTACTGCCCACCCCGCTTCCCGCCCCAGCTAGAGTACTACCAGATTTATCGCGGCAATGCCACAGCTGGAGACCTGCTGGCTGCCTTCGAGCTGCTGCAGGTGGGACCCCCCGGGCACCTAGACCCTGGGGCTTCCGGGCCCTTGGCCTTCCCTGTCTCCCCAAGCCACATGGCAGATGGCCATCCGGAGGAAGAGCCCCTTCCCCTGGGTTTCTGGGTGAGTAAGTGAATCTGTGGCCCCTACTCCCCAGATTGGGCCAGCAGGGAAGGCCGATCTGCCCCCCATCAACGGCCCGGTGGATGCAGACCGGGGTCCCATCATGCCTGTGCCCGTGGGCATCCGGCCTGTGCTCAGCAAGTACCGGATCGAGGTGTGTGCCTCCCCTGGGCCAGGCCTCTGCTGCCCCAGCTGTCCCTCACTTCCTCCCGGTCCAGGCACAGGACACTGAGGGCAGGCAGAGCCCTGGAGCTGCAGGGATCCTCAGCTCTCTCAGCACCCCTCATTTTCTCAAATAAGGAGCTGAGGGTATAGGAGGGCAAGGGACTAGCTTGTGACTAACCATAGCCTGGTGGTCAGCAGCAGGCCAGGTTCCTGTCCAGTCTGCGGTGGTCACAGTGCCTTCCCCCAGGGCCTTCCCTGTCCCCCCACCTTCATGCTGCCCTTACCCTGCAGGCTCAACCACAGAAGCCTGAGAACACCCACCCCTCCTGCTACTGCCCTGAGCCTCCCTCCCACCCCCAACAAGGCGGGTTCCTTACCTGATGGGCTCCCCCCAACACACACCACACCCCACCCAGGTGCTGTTCTGGGGCCTGAGAGACCTGAAGCGGGTGAACCTGGCCCAGGTGGACCGGCCACGGGTGGACATCGAGTGTGCAGGGAAGGGGGTACAGTCATCCCTGATTCACAATTACAAGAAGAACCCCAACTTTAATACCCTTGTCAAGTGGTTTGAAGTGGTGAGTGTGGGCCCACAGTTGGGCCGGGGTAGGGATGGCTGGTATTTTAAGACCTCTTCTCCAAGCCTCAGGTCCCCCTCTCCATACTGCCAGGACCTCCCCGAAAACGAGCTTCTGCACCCGCCCCTGAACATCCGCGTGGTCGACTGCCGGGCCTTCGGCCGCTACACCCTGGTGGGCTCCCACGCCGTCAGCTCCCTGCGGCGCTTCATATACAGGCCCCCAGACCGCTCGGCCCCCAGCTGGGACACCACGGGTACGGCCACAGGCCAGCCCTGCAGAGGGGCACCACCAGGGGAGCATGGGAGGGCAACTGCCCAAAGCTGCCCTCACCTAGAACCAGGGCTGGAGATGTCCTCTGAGACCCCACTCCCAGTCTGGTCTCTCTGTCCCCTCCCCTGCAGCTCACCTCTCCCTCACTGACTGACACCCCCTCCTTCTGGCTATCTGTTTCCATCCCCCCTCAAAAGCTCCCCCTCCCCCTTTCCCTAGAAGGCTCTAGAACCAGCCTTACAACTCTGGTCCTTCTGGCACCCTTGATTCTCACTGTCATTCTTGCCTCTCCCTCCATCTGTCTGCCTGTCTGTCCATCTCTCTGGCCACCCTTGACTCTGTCATTCTTGCCCCTCCCTCCGTCTGCCTGCCTGCCTGTCTGTCCATCTCTCTGTCCAGTCAGGCTTCTCCCGGGCTGCCATGGGCTGTGCAATGGGGGCCCCCCCTGTCGCCCCACAGGGGAGGTCGTGGTGAGCATGGAGCCCGAGGTGCCAGTCAAGAAACTGGAGACCATGGTGAAGCTGGACGCGGTAAGGAGGGAGGGTCCGTCCCGCACGTGTGTGCATGTGACTCCGCCATGAGAGGGAAGCTTTGCACCAAGCCCCTGGGCCCAGTGCTGAGGACTGAACCTGACCACACGTGCCAATAACTGCCGGGGAGCCTGCTACTTGGGGTGCACAGAGCCCCCGGCTTCAGGCCTTCAGGAGGGCAGGAGAACAGCACTGACCCCACTCTCCCCAAATTCTGTCCAGTATATTGGCCCAAGGGCCCAGCCTTGGGTGGAGCAAGGGAGTCTCGCCATTGTCGCCCTCAGCTATGTAACTCTGTGTGTGTGTGTGTGTGTGTGTGTGTGTGTGTGTGTGTGTGTGTGTGTGTGTGTGTGACTCTGTGGATGACTGTGGTCTTGAGGCCTGGGTGATGAGAGGTGACAGAGCAGGGGACTGCCCATCCAACAGTGTACGTTTCTGCTTCCTGACGCCCCCTGGGGACAGCAGCCCTCTTCCCACGTCCCTGGCCCTCCATTTCCGTGAGTCCTGCTTTCCTGTCTCTTCCACCCCCCGAGCTTGATTTTGGGGTGCATTATGGTTCACTTGAGAGCCCTGTCTTGTTTGGCAACGGGTCTGCAGAACTTTTCCGGCTGCCTGCTCTGACTGGGCCTGCAAAGGAGAGCCCAGGCAACGAACGTGGCAGGCAGACTCTGTCTAGTGGTTAGAGGGAACTCAAACTGCCCGCCCTGTCCGGAACAACTCCTCCACCCTGGCACTCTGTGAGATCACCTGAGAAGCAGAAGTAGCGGTGCCTAGCACCTACTCTGATGCCATGGAGCCCCATCCTGGCAATTCTTAAAAGCTCCCAAATGATTCTCATGCCAAGGTAGAAACGCCGCTCTAGAAGGTCATGGGAATGTTGAGACACGTCTCACATGGCAATGTGCTCTTGAGGGGATAAAGCTGACTGTGTGAGCACCGAGCTGAGAGCTCACCCCTGTGCACATTGTGTGCACACGTGTGTGTGTGGGTGTGTGTTCGTGTGCGTGTGTGTGTCCCTCCTCCCCTCCCTACCACTTCAGGCTCCAAGAGCTTACTCTGGCCCTGCCTCTCTGGTCCCCTCTGCAGATGTCTGATGCCGTTGTCAAGGTGGATGTGGTGAGTGGGGACTGGTCTGGGGTGAGAGGGACCGACATGGGCATCTGGTGACAGCATCCCTGGCTGACCCCGCCCCCTTCCCCACACCCGCACCCCTAGAGGGCATGGGCAGGCAGCTGGGCCCTGACACCCTATCCTGCCTTGGCCATAGGCTCATGCTTGGCTGGTCACAACCCTCTGTGAGCCAAGGCATCCTCCTCCAGTCAGCAAGATTCGGGGAGGGGCCAGGGTGCAGGCCTCGGGGCCTGGTCCACCCGGCTCTCCCTCGCACAGGCTGAGGAGGAGAAGGAGAAGAAGAAGAAAAAGAAAAAGGGCACAGCCGAGGAGCTGGAGGAGGAGGAGCCTGATGAGAGCATGCTGGACTGGTGGTCTAAGTACTTCGCCTCCATTGACACCATGAAGGAGGTGAGGCGCAGCCCGCTCTCAGCCCCTCCTGTCCAGCCCCTTCCCACCCACTGCTGCCACCCCCACTGATGGGAGCTAGGAGCAGCCTTGTCTCACACCCTGAATGTTCTAATTCAGAAGTCCCTTTGTCCGGGATGCCTGTAAGCATTACATCCTGACTGTAAGCTCCAGGAAGCGGGTCCCTCCTCCTTTTTGTTTGTCTCTTCACCACGCTCTTTGCCCACCTCCCTCAGGCCACTGCCTGACTGACCAGCGGACCCCTAGGGCCGGGTGCCCGCAGCGGTGATGCCTCAGCCGACAGGGTAGAACTTTCCCTGTCAGTTTCTGAGTCAGGAGTAGACAGGTTCATCTTTTGTCCAGAGTGGCCGGTGGTATCGAACTGCTGACCTTGTGGCTAGCAACCCAACTTGTAATCACTCCTTCAAAACTACCAGCCACTCCTCAGGAGAAAGACGAGCCTTTCTACTGCCCCTCAGGGTCGCCATGAGTGGGAATCGACTCTTGGGTGGTGGGTGGGTGAGAGGGTGGTGGTGTCTTGGTTGAAACCTTGTGATAGGTGACATACACGGAGTGAAAAAAATATATGTAGAGCGCATTCTTGATCAGCTATAACTGTCTACATTGATGCATTTTTAATCATGTAACTATGAATTCACTTTAGAGGGCACTCTAGTTTTACATGATACATGATTATTTTAAAATCACAAGTCCATAAGTATACTTAATCACACTCGACACATCATAAGCTTTTTAAAAACCTACTTAATGTACTTGATGGGGCTGAAACGTGCTGGGAAAATATGCCTGGTTCTAGAACACTTATGAGAAGCCCAGGTGGTATAGTGGTTACACGCTGGCCTGTGATCCGAAAGGTCAGCAGTTCCAAACCACCAACTGCTCTGAGGGAGAAAGATGGGGATTTCCACTTGCTTAAAGAGCTACCATCTCAGAAACTGAGAAGGCAGTCCTGCCCTGTCCTATTGGGTCACTGAGTCAGGATGGACGCGATGGCAGAGCCAGAGACCAGAGTTAGGGGGTCAGAAAGCCCCTCCCCAGGAACTCTGTCTGCCCTCCTCTTTACCCACCTCATCTTTTGGCAGCAACTTCGTCATCAGGAGGCCTCCGGTGTTGACGTGGAGGACAAGGAGGAGATGGATAACGCTGAGGGTGAGTCTGCAATTTGGAGCTCGGCTTCTGCTCACACCCCCAATGGGTCCCCTGCCTCCCACAGCCACCTGCTTCTCTCCTCCCTCTCGGAACCCCTCACGGCAGCCATAGCTGCCCAGGAGCAAGGGCCTCTGGGCACCGGGGGCAGCTCAGAGCCCCCTCTAGAGGGGCTTCCACTCTGACTCGCTCAGCAGCCACTGATGGACAGACAGATGAACCTGCAGCACAACACACCGAGTCCTCCCAGTGTTTTCCACACCTTTTTCCATCGAACACCATTCGTGGGTGTCAGAGAGGGAAAGGGGGCTGACTCTGTAGTCAGACGAGTTTGGAAAATGCTGGTGTACACCAAGTTGAACGGGCTGCTTGGCTGCGGTACTCCTCCGAGCTTCTCGGAAGCGCATGAACACTACAAAGGCTACAGACAGTTAATGCGCTCAACTGCTTGCCAAAAGGCTGGCGGATCAAGTCCACCCAGGGGCTGTTCCTCAGGCAGGCCTGGCCATCTTCCTCCCAAGCAGTCTGCCCTTGAAAACCCTCGGGAGGCCAGTCCTACTCTGACACTTACTCAAAATACCATTTTTTTTAAACACCACGTTCAATATTTCCCTAATGTGTTTGCTCACATTCTCCAGTTAGGGGATTGCTGCTATAGAATCGCCCGATAGAGATGCAGAGACAGTAGACCCCGGCTAGCAGAGACCTGCACAGCCCTGTGCTCTGCAACCACCACCCCCGTCCTCCCCAACGCCCCACCACCACCACCACCACCCTGCCAGGGGCAGGCTGACCATCTGAGCACTGGACCCCATGCATCTGGAGAGGCAGGCCCCAGGGGTTATTGTCTGCATGGACAGAGGAGGTCACTGAGGCTCCCCAAGTTCAGGCCTTGAACCTGTGTCCCTCTGCAATGGTCATTTCTCCTCACTTCTCCCATTGGGGGCTCCTTTTCTGCCTCCTGCCAGGCCTGAGGGGGCCAATGAAGAGCAAGGAGAAGGCAAAGGCCTCAAAGGAGGAGAAGAAGAAGAAGAGCCAGAGCCAGAGTCAAGGCCCCGGCCAGGTGGCTGAGGCCCCTGAAAAGAAGCCCAAGATCGATGAGCTCAAGGTAAGGGAGGGTCTGTGAGCAGCATTCCCCCCTACCACCACCCCCCAACGACACCAGGGATCCGGCAGGAGGCGGCAAATTGAGGGTCCCCAGGGCAGGCCGAGGCCTGCTGACCATGCGCCTGGTGCAGGTGTACCCCAAGGAGCTGGAGTCCGAGTTCGACAACTTTGAGGACTGGCTGCACACCTTCAACCTGCTGCGGGGCAAGACGGGTGATGACGAGGACGGCTCCACCGAGGAGGAGCGCACCGTGGGCCGCTTCAAGGTCGGGGAGCCGGGGACCACCGCCCCCCCAAAAAAGCGGGGAGTGGGGGGAGGGACCACCAGCTGTGCAGGCTACTAACAGGTGAAGACTGCTTCCATGCTGATGGGGAAAGAGCCGGCCCTACCCTGGCCATGCCTTCCAGAGCCCTGGACTGCCCCCCAGCCCCAGCCCCAGACCCACCTGCACCTGACCCACGCTCCCTCTCCAGGGCTCCCTCTGCGTGTACAAAGTGCCTCTCCCAGAAGATGTGTCCCGGGAAGCGGGCTATGACCCCACCTACGGCATGTTCCAGGGTATCCCCAGCAATGACCCCATCAACGTGCTGGTCCGCGTCTACGTGGTCCGGGTGAGGCTGCCGTGCCCCTGGTCCTCCAGACAGGATACCCCAGGAGGGAGGATGCCAGGAGGGTCCAGTCCACATCTTTAAGAGAGGAAGAAGCCCAGACCCCGGGGTGGGGAGGGACGGACTGGCTGCCCTCCGGTCGGGTGCCCCTGCCCCCAGCCCTGCTCCCTCTTGGACTGCCAGGGAGCTGGGTGGGGGTGCCGGATGGTGAGGAAGGATGAGCTTCTGAAAAGCCGGCCCAGGCAACGCCCCTTCCTCCCTGCCCACCTCCCCCAGGCCACAGACCTGCACCCCGCAGACATCAATGGTAAAGCTGACCCCTATATCGCCATCCGCCTTGGCAAGACAGACATCCGGGACAAGGAGAACTACATCTCCAAGCAGCTCAACCCCGTCTTTGGGAAGTAAGGCTTCCTCCACCCTCCTGGACCCACCCTGCCTTCCCTAGCCCATACCCCTCCCAGCCTGACCTTCCCCGGTCCCCGCAGGTCCTTTGACATCGAGGCCTCCTTCCCAATGGAGTCCATGCTGACGGTGGCCGTCTACGACTGGGATCTGGTGGGCACGGATGACCTCATTGGGGAGACCAAGATTGACCTGGAGAACCGCTTCTACAGCAAGCACCGCGCCACCTGCGGCATCACCCAGAGCTACGCCATGTGTGTGGGCCGGGCAGGCGGGCGGGTAGGGCCCTGGGAGCCAGCATCTGGGTCTCTTGAAGGGGCAACTGGGCATGCGCTGGTTCTGCCCCGGGCTAGGCCAGGCTTGGGCACATTCTTGTTGGGGGGGGGGGGCAGTGGCAGGACACAGAGATCCAGTCTCCCAAGGGAGGAAACTGGGCTGGGAGCAAGAAACTGGTGAGGGCAGCCGCAGGGAGTCTGAGTGGGAGCAACAAGCACTAGGAAGAGCCCTGCACCCGAGCACCCTCTGCCCAACTGTGCAAGCCAGGCCAAGCGCCTGCACGCCTCTGGTAGCCAGTCTCCTCACGGAGTCTCTGAGGGACCGAGAGTGGGCGAGGGGGCTGGGTGGGTGGGATGCTCACCCGGGAGGGTGAAGGCAGACAGTGGGCAGGGCCTGCCTCAGCAGCCTTGTCTACGGAGCCTGGGGCCCAGGGTGGGACCCGGTTGCTGGTGGGGGGCATCAGCTTGAGCGCAGGGCCACCCTGGGCTCCTCTCCTTCAGACATGGCTACAATATCTGGCGGGACCCCATGACACCGAGCCAGATCCTGACCCGGCTCTGCAAGGAGGGCAAAGTGGACGGCCCGCACTTTGGGCCCCCCGGGAGAGTTAAGGTGGCCAACCGTGTCTTCACGGGACCCTCGGAGATTGAGGATGAGAACGGTAACGGGTCTCGGGGATTTGGAGGCCAAGGGGGTAGGTGGATGTGGTAGGTCCTGTGCCCACATTCTCTTGGGGTGGGGGTCGGGGGGACATTGAGGTCTGACTGGAGACTCCTTAGCCTGAGCAGGAGTGTTGGTGACCCTCTGTTTTACATTAATTCCTCAGGGCCCCCACTTCAGTCTGCTCACCCCAACTGCCTGCAGCCTCCTGGCTCCCTCTGGCTCCTTAGGGGCAGAGCGAGGCTGTGGGCCCAGGTCTGTGTGGCCCCAACCCTCTCCCCACACCTGGAAGTTCCCAGAGAATCCGGATGTCCCCGTGGTAGGGGCCTCGTGCTGGGACTGCAAGTGGGTCTCCCTGCAGGACCCCTCTCACAGCCCAGTGGTCAGGTTCCCCAAACACAGACATTCCCTGCGCCCCCACCAGCTCCCCAAGTGGTGGGCTCTGTGGAGCCCCGTGCACATGCTGACCCCACGGCCCGCAGGTCAGAGGAAGCCCACGGAGGAGCACGTGTCGCTGTGTGCCCTGAGACACTGGGAAGACATCCCCCGGGTGGGCTGCCGCCTGGTGCCTGAGCACGTGGAGACTCGGCCGCTGCTCAACCCTGACAAGCCGGGCATTGAACAGGTGACGCTGGCCTGGCTGGGCCTGGGGCTCTTTGGTATGCCCTGCAGTGAGCCCCCTAGAGCCTGGCCCGTGGCCCGTGGGGCATGTGTCTTTTGATTTGAGTGGGAATGACATCAGTTCAGGGCTGTCTGGATTGTCTGTCTCCCTCAGAAGCTGTGATTGGCTCTGGGTGACATCATCTAACTCTAGCATCCAAGGATGGAAACTGTTGAGATGGGTCTGTGTCAGGACCAAGGGTGGGAGGGGGTGGAGAGCTGACCTTTCTGGGGTGCAGGCAAGGAACCTGTGGGCAGTCCTGCCCCTCCACCACTTCGCCCTCAGGGTCGCCTGGAGCTGTGGGTGGACATGTTCCCCATGGATATGCCGGCCCCCGGGACACCCCTGGACATCTCCCCCCGGAAGCCCAAGAAGTGAGCTCCTGGGGCCCACCACTCCTTTCCTGGGGGACCCGTTCATCTTGCCCAGAGAGATTTTCCTTTTTCGCTGTGCCCTGCAATTTAGCCGGCCAGGTTGAGCTAGCATTCACCTAGAGGGATTCTTCTATGCTGAGGCCACGTGGGCTGTTCCGAAGCCTGCCACTAGAGGTCACCCCGCCCCTTGGGTCGCTCCCAGCTGCCGTTTAGGACTTCAATCCTGATGGAGAGCAGAGCAGGTCCTGTTTTCTGTGGATGGGCCCACCTTGCTCCTTGCTGTTGAGGTGTCACTAGCTCATCTACATTACTATTAAACCTGGAAGGGAAAATCCCTTTGGGGACAAGGACAGAAGCTAGATTCCACAGCCCTCCACAGCTTCAGGACCCAGGAGGAAACTTGCTCCTGAACCTCATTTCAGCCAGCCCCGCAGCCAGCCCTCTCCCACTCCCTGACCCTGCGGCTGCCCAGAATTCAGTGCCAAACCACTGAGTCAACTTCCTTGCCCACGTGTGCTGGAGGCGTCATGGTGGTCAGCCCAGACGGCCACGGGGACTGACCTTCTCGCTCACCTCAGGGCCCCACTGGACCGAGACTTCCCTTGGACCACTTGCTCTCTCCACCCCAAACAGCCCAGCTGCCCCAGACTCAGCCCGCTGTCATCTCCTCTCCAGCCCCCTTCTCCCCTGCCCAGGTACGAGCTACGGGTCATCGTGTGGAACACGGACGAGGTGGTCCTGGAGGATGACGACTTCTTCACCGGGGAGAAGTCCAGTGACATCTTTGTGCGGGGGTGGGTGAGGGGCCTCTGGGTAGGGCTGGCCTACACAGGGGCAGGTCCACCTCCTGGGCAGGGCTAAGTGAGGTGAACCTGCCACCTGGGAGGAGTTAAGTGGGGCAGGTCCGCCTCCTGGGAGGGGCTAAGTGGGGTGGGTCCACTTCCTGGGCGGGCTCAGCAGGGACGGGGCTGAGCAGGGTGAGTCCACCTCCTGAGAGTCAGAAAAGCAGGGAAGGGAAAAAGAAAGAGAACTGGGGTGGGCAGGGGTGCTGCGGGTGTCACCCTAGGTCTGAAGCAGTGGTGCTCACAGGTGGCTGAAGGGCCAACAGGAGGACAAGCAGGACACGGATGTCCACTACCACTCGCTCACTGGCGAGGGGAACTTCAACTGGCGCTACCTGTTCCCCTTCGACTACCTGGCGGCGGAGGAGAAGATCGTCATCTCCAAGAAGGAGTCCGTGTTCTCCTGGGACGAGACGGAGTACAAGATCCCCGCGCGGCTCACCCTGCAGATCTGGGATGCGGACCACTTCTCCGCGGACGACTTCCTGGGTGCAGAGTCAAGCAGCGTGGGCCGCGCTGGGTGGGGTGCAAGGAGGGGCGAGGGAGAAGGAAGGGCCAGGTGAGCCTACCCTGGAACCCAGAAGGGTCACAGCGGCTCCCCACCTCAAGGACCCACCTAGACAAGCCCAGAGCAGATTCCGCGGGACCCTTGGGGGCTTCGAGGAAGGGGTGCTACTGCGGCCTGAGTGAGTCAGGCACCCCTGGACCTCAGCTTCTCCTGAGGTCAAATCTGCCTTTCCCTTCTAACTCGTATTTGCATCTGGGCCAAGCTTGTGGGACAGGCGGGGTTATGCAGCATCGTGGCACAGTGACAGGGGAGAGGGGGTGGCAGCCACTGGGAAGGTACCCACCTCCCAGTCTGAAGGGTCAGCCAGAACACTAGGGTGAGCTGGAGCCAAGGAGCCCCGCCTGCCACTGTCAGCCCGGAACTGACCCTGAGCTCGCACAGGGGCCATCGAGCTGGACCTGAACCGCTTCCCTCGGGGCGCCAAGACCGCCAAGCAGTGTTCCCTGGAGATGGCCACCGGGGAGGTGGACGTGCCCCTGGTTTCCATCTTCAAGCAGAAGCGCGTCAAGGGCTGGTGGCCCCTCCTGGCCCGGAATGAAAATGACGAGTTTGAGCTCACGGTGGGCCACTGCCTCCTCCTGGAGGGGGCGGGGCTGGGGCAGGCTGGAGTGACACCAGGCGTGGGCACTGGGACCTTGCTGCCCGCTCTCTGCAGGGCAAAGTGGAGGCAGAGCTGCACCTCCTGACAGCCGAGGAGGCAGAGAAGAACCCAGTGGGCCTGGCCCGAGGCGAGCCCGACCCTCTAGAGAAGCCCAAGTGAGTGCCCTGCCTGGGCCTTCAAGGGGCAGCCTATGGAGGAGGGGTCTGGCTGAACGAGGGCCTCCAGCGGCCTCAGGGCTCTCCTGGTGCCTCTGTCCCTTTGGTCACTTCCTGGGCCACAGCTTCACGGAAAGGGCTCCTCCTCCTCTTTCTCCTCCCTTCCCCAGCCCAGACCCCACCCCACCCCCCTCTGAAGAGCCTGCTCAGGGGTGAGTGTGGGCCATCTGAGCATGCAGGGCCGGACCCCTCTCCACACCTGGGTTCTGCATCCGTGTGCCCTCTGTCCTTTCTCCTTGCGCCTCTGCCCCTCCGGCTGCTGCAGCCATCCAACACCAGCTTCAGCTGGTTCTTGAACCCTCTCAAGTGGGCCGCTACTTTGCGTGGCCCACGTGCTGCTGGCTGCTGCTCAGACTGCTGCTGCAGCAGCTGCCCGCCCTCTGCCTCTACGCCAGCGGTTCTCAACCTGGGGGTCGCGACCCCTTTGGGGGGCGAACGACCCTTTCACAGGGGCCACCCAATTCATCACAGTTAACAAAATGACAGTGATAAAAGCAGCAAAGAAAATAATTTTATGGTTGGGGGGTTGCCACAACGAGGAACTGTATGAAAGGGTCTTGGCATTAGGAAGGTTGAGACCCACTGCTGCTTGGTGCCGGGCGACCTGGCCAAGAGGCTGCTCAGGAGCTTGGGAGCATGTGGGGTACACACGTGCACGTGCAGCACACCCACACTCACACACAAACACACATTCACACACTCCCACATTCACACACACAGACTTTCACACACATGGTTATACCCACATACATGTTCACACATGCTCACACTTACACATATACGCATTCACACACATAAGCATTCACACACACACACTCGCACACACCCGTAGTACACACATACACACAAGCACGTACTTACTGTGACTGTCCAGCTTTCTAAATAGGATGATGGGCTCAGAACTGGTCATGACAGTTTTGCATATTTACAGAGAAGGCCAGACAGACAGGTGACGTAACTTTCCCAATGTCACCCCGCAAATTAGGGTAAAGCTAGGACAGGAGTCTGGCTACACCACGTCCTCCCCCTATGGGAGAGCCAAGCCCCATCACCAGGCCTGGATTTGAGAGGCCGGGAGGGAACTGCTATGCCTGGCATTAGCCGGGCAGTCCTTAGCCGCGGCCTTCCTCCCCAAGTGCCACCCCTGTCCAGCACTGAGTGCACGGGCATGCTCTGTTCACTTAACCTTTCACCTACCCCAGGAGGGAGTTCATAAGTGAGTAAACTGAGGCTCAAGAATGAGAAGCCAGGTGCCCATCCCCTGCACCCACGCTTGGCAGCCCTGGCTCCACACTGCCCCTGTTCTCGAAGAACTGGTGGGGAAGAAGTTGAAAAGACAAATTTAATACTTCTACTTTCTATTCTGAGCCCTGGTAGTGTAGCGGCTATGCCTTAGGCTGCTAACTGCAAGGTCAGCAGGTCAAAACCACCAGCTGCTCCAGAGGGAGAAAGATGCGGCTTTGTACTCCCATAAACAGTTATGGCCTCAGAAACCCACAGGGGCAGTTCTGCCTTGTCCTGTAGACTTACTATGACTCAGCATCGACTCAATGGCAGTGAGTTTGGTTTAGTTTGGGGGGTTGGTTATTTTCTATCCTGAAGTTTAAAAAGTCTGTGTTTTGTGCAACACAGGCAGAAAGCCCAGCGCATAGAACTGTTTGTCAGGGAGGCTGTGCAGAAATCGCACCGCTACCCATGCCCAGGGGAAAGGCAGCCTAGGGAGGCTGGCACACACCCCTCTCAGACTCCTGGGGCCCTTGGCAGCGGCGCTTGTGCTCAGAGAAAGGGAAAGACTTAGAAATACCGGGAGCCCCTCACACCACAGCTCCGAATACACACTGGGGACCCCAAGGGCTCCAGGACTCAAGGCTCCACTCGGTGGGCCAGACCACGGGCCATCAGGCACCACGCAGAGGATCTTTCTAGTAATCAGAAGGGCCTGCAGCTCATAGGCTGCCTCTGCGGGAGCGGGCACCCATCACTGCCCGCACCCAGCCAGAGGCCGAAGATGGCCACCTTCCCAATCTGTTGCCGGGCCTTAGGGAGGCGATGAGAGGAGTGGGTGCCCTGCACAGAGGGTGGGCTTCCTAACCTGCCAGCCTGAGGCTGACAAGTGGGCTTGTGTCCTGGCCTTGGCACTCACCACTAGGCACCTGGGCGCTGACAGGGATCCTTGGTGTGCCGGAGGGTGGGCGGAGGGGAGAGGCTGCCCTGGGAGGTGGCGCCTGATTGCTGCTCCTCCTGCCCGCAGCCGGCCCGACACAGCCTTCGTCTGGTTCCTCAACCCGCTCAAGTCCATCAAGTACCTCATCTGCACCCGCTACAAGTGGCTCATCATCAAGATCGTGCTGGCCCTGCTCGGACTACTCATGCTGGCTCTCTTTTTCTATAGCCTTCCTGGCTACATGGTCAAGAAGCTTCTGGGGGCCTGAGACTCCTCCTCCCCACAGCGCCTGGGGCAGGGGGGGGGTGGCGAGGAACTGCTGCATTTGCACTTGCTATGGCTTGGACTATTGCCCCCACACCTCCCCTGGGGGTCCCGAGGGGCCCTCTGTCCACCCTCTAGTCTCAAGCTCCCAAGAGCCAACCCCATGCTCGCTGGACTGGTGAAGCCCAAACGCAGCCCCTTGCCACCCTGAACCTGCCACTGCCCACCCTCCTGCCCTGTCCGTGGGGCAATGGGAAGGGTGGAGGTGGAACGGTTCCCTCTGAGGCCACCTTGCCAAGGTGTGACCCTCCTTCTGGCCCTGACTGCAGAAACTGCTGCTCCAGACCACCCCCAGGCCTTCTGGACTTTGCTGGCAGTGTCCAGAGCGTTCCCAGGGTGAGCAAGCAGAGCGTACCTACCACCTAGTGAGGAGAGCAGAGGAGCGCTCTGTGTTCCAACCATAGAGCCTGCTGGCGGCTGCTCCTGCCCACTGCCTCACCCGGGCTGCCCCTGCAGCGAGTCTGTATGCACCGGGCCCGGGACCAGGCCCCCTCTGCCCACAGGCCTGAGGAGGAGCAGAGTGGGAGTGGACACAGGCCCCGCCCCACAGCCCTGCTGAGCCCACCCTGCCAGCCCCCTCTTGGCCCCAAGAGTTTGTCTCTATAGTGCGCCCTGCCTGCCCGAGCTGGGTTCCTGTCAGCTGTTTTTCCTTTCTAGAGTGTGATTTGTCTCTTAATAAAAGGACTCAAACACAGAGCTGAAGTCTACATAGCCCAAGTGGAGGGCGAGCCCCAGGGTTGGGGTTCCATGGCACCGCACAGTGGGTAACTCAGCACCATCTGCCCCTGTAGCTCTCCCACTGTGGCCACCCACAGGGAGAACCTGGGATGGCCCTCCCCATGGGTGCACACTGGGGCCTGGGGTTTCCTCTGGGACCAAAATCATCCCCCAGATGCCCAAGAGCTGCAGCCTCCACCCAGGGAAAGCAAATGCCACACCCCTAAAAACAACAACAACAAAACACCTACTGCCATCGAGTCTATTCCAACTCATAGTGATCCGGCAAGACAGCGTAGAACTAACCCTGTGAGACTATAACCCTTCAGAGGAGCAGTGAGTGGGCTTGAACCACCAACCTTGTGGCTAGCATCCCTATGAGTCGGCCCCACTATACCAGGCTCCTGACGCCCTCAACGCTCACCTCCTTCTCTCCCAGAGTCCCCTCCTGGCAGAGGAAGAGCCTGGGTCTCCTGGGAGATGACAGAGATTACACATCAGAGAGCTTAAGGAGTTTCAGGGCTTTAATCCCAACATTGTGACAGACTGGATCCACGGCACAGCCATGGGCAGCCTGTGCCCGTGCCGGCCGGTATCCACACCTGTGGGCGCAGACACGTCCGCCTTCAGACCTAGCTCCCTTTGTTGGGTACCCGGAACACCTGGGTGGGAGGGACCTGCAGTTGAGAGTTTATCTGGAAAAGAAAGAACGGTGCTCGTTTAGATTTTCTTCCAGGCCACTGCCCATGACCTCTGTGGGGTCAGGTGTAGATACTGGCTCTCACTCGGGTCCCCAAGTCCCTGAACACATTTCTGCACCCAGGCCGAAAGGTCTGTGGAGCCCCGAGTCAGCCTCCCAACAAGACAAGCCCCGGCCGCCTTTAGCTTCTGATCCACAGGGCTCACTGCAGGCACCGTGGTCGGCCGTCCTCCAACTCAGCTTCCTAGACCCTTGCTTCTCCCCTAATCAAGGGCCTGGCCAGCCCACCCTGACGTCCACCTCCCATCCTTTTGTACACAGGGTAGTGGTGGGCGCATGGGCCAAACTGTCTCCACATGTCTGAGTCCTCATAGGCCAAGAGGCCATCTCCACGCCCATGCCCACCAGGTTCCGTTTCGGATGTGGCCCAGGCCCTGAGACCTTCCCAGCCCCTGTATGTGGACTGTGGCCGGCCTGTCACCTCTCACACAGCTGAGCGCCATGCTCAATCAGGTATCACAGCCCTTGTGGCCATGGCCCTAATGTCCGTGAGAACCCCACCACAGCAGAGTGGAGCGGAGCACGGGGTGGTAGAAGGACCCTCCCGTGGGGCAGAGAGGGCAGGAGCTCTCTCTCAGCTTACGGGGCCCAGGGGACCTGCCACAGGGAGGGTCCTTCCTGGGATGACCCTGTCATGGGAGGGTCAAGGGACAGCAGGCCTGATGGAGCCCCTCTCCTCATGCCAGCACACCTGGGCAGCCCAGAGTTTTCTGAGTCATGGTGCTCTTTGAAGTGGGCAATCACTAAGGTCTGCCCCAGCACCCCCACAGGGTGGCCGCAGTGAAGGTCCGGGAAGAGAATGCATGTGTGGGGCTCTGGGAATGACTGCTGACCCCACTGCCCGTGGGCATCAGCGCCCAGGGCCCTGGAGGAGACAGCCAGTGATGTCCGGCCCTGGCCAGAAGGTCTGCACCGACCTGAGGCCTGACTGTCCATTTTGGTCCTCACACGGCAAAGCTCATCTGTCTCTGATTGGGGAGAGGTTCCTCA
Organism: Tenrec ecaudatus; assembly: GCF_050624435.1. NCBI lineage: Eukaryota > Metazoa > Chordata > Mammalia > Afrosoricida > Tenrecidae > Tenrec > Tenrec ecaudatus. The sequence goes on from NC_134537.1 coordinate 143,359,843, forward strand.
CTGCCCACCAACCCCTCCCTGTGCCTCCTGCCTGTGTTAGAGGGTCCCTGCACCCACCTTGGAGCCTAGATACTGTTGCAGCAGCATCTGGAGCTCCGTGTTCTGCTGTTCCAGAGAGCTGTTCTCCACCAGCAGCTTGGCCCTCTCAGTCAGGATCAGGCTGGGGGCAGAAACCCAGTTAGAGGCTGAGTCCTCCAGCCTCTGCCTGAGATTGGGGCGGGGGGGGGGGGAGTTTGAGGAGCCAGAAGCTCACGCACCTTCCCGAAGCTTCATTGAACAACTCTCAGACAGAGCTGGGCGGGGGCAGGCCCTGTCCTCTCAGCCAAAAGCAGTGCCCCTCCCAGATCTCCTAGGGGGCCACCAAGGTGGCCACCCTGAGGAGGAGCCTCCCCCTCTAGCCCCTCAGGCTCCCTCCTTCTCTGGGCACACGCACGCACACCAGCTAACCAACCAACAACATTAAACGCATGGTCTTCAAGTTCATTCGACTCATGAGGCCCTGCGTGTCAGGGGATAGAACTGCTCCCTAAGGGTTACTTGTGGTCTTTAGGGATACCGATCAGCAGGTCTTTCTTTCGCGGCACCCGGGGATGGGTGAGTCCAGCGGGTCCCTCCCACCCCCACTCCCCAAGGGCCTCAGGACACAGCACTCACTGATACTTCTCCAAGGCCGTGTACAGCGCGTCCCAGAGGTTCTGCCTGGAGACCGGGAGCACCTGGGCCAGGGCCTCCCAGTACTCCGAGTCCTTGGAGTTGTCTCGCACTTCCTTCCACACCTTCAGTGGCATGCCAGTGTCCCTGAAGACAAGAGCCCGTGGTGTCATCATCCGCCCTGGGCGTGCCCATACCCCTGCCGCTCCCAGGACCCCTACCTGTCACCACTCCACTCCGCTACAGGCTCGAGACAAGCCGCTGAAGGCAGAGCACCTCAGAAGCCACACATGACTCTCAAAACCAAACTCACTGCCACAGAGTCCACCTGGATGCACAGCGGCCCTGCAGGACAGGGCAGAACTGTCCCTGGGGGTTTCCAAGACCGTGACTCCCAATACGAGTAAAAAGCCTCATCTCTCTCCCTCGGGGCTGCTAGTGGTTTCAAACTGCTGACCTTAGGGTAAGCCACCCCACGCGCAGCCATTGTGGCACCAAGGTCTTGCCTGTACACTGTCATCAACTCTGACATTGGGAATTGAGTCACTTCTGTGACAGCATAGCTGCCCTTCCACCCACCCCACTCCCAGTCAGCTTTCCTCCGGGGCCTTCCCACTCATTCACCCCACCCACTGCCCTCGAGTCAGTCCCACCCCTGGCCACGATGTGGGACAGAGTAGAACGGCACCCGCCCCACCCCCCAGGCTTTCCAAGGCTGCCACCTTTAGGGAAACAGACTGCCTCATCTCTTCCCTGCAGAGCAACGAGGGGGAAGTTCAAACCACTGACCTTATCATTCACTGGTGAGTGCACCACCAGTGTGTACCTTGTTTCCTTCACCCAAGACAGACACAATGGTTCTCAGCCCTCGTCCCTCCTCCCCATCCGTCTAAGACAGCCCTGCTCCCAACCGGGGAGGCTCCTGCTTGCTCTGCCTGCTTCCAGCATCAACCCTGCCTGAGCCTGCCTGACATTCCTGAAATGCAGGTCCACCCTGCACCCCAACCCGATTGCTTATCAAGTCACAGGGACAGACCAGGATCTGTGGCACATCCTGCAGGGCTCCCCAAGGTCTGCCCTGGAGCCCCCGCCACCCAGGTCCCTGCTGCTTGGGCCACCCTACTCGGTTGTGACTCCCTTCCCCTGATGTCAGGCCCTCTCCCCACTCCTTCTACCTAACAGCAGCTGGCTCCTCTGCCATCCCCTGCCCGTGCGTGGCCGACACCATGGCCACATCCTGCTCTGCGCACCTCGGGCCCTTTGCAGCCTGGGGCAGTGGCTGCAGGTGCGGACCTCAGCCAGTGTGTGCTGAGGGCGTGAACCAGGAGTGTGTGAGTGACAAAGGGACAACACAAAGCACTGCTGCGGCGGCCCGGTGCCAGGGAGCCGCTCACCCTCCCTCCCAGGAGTCACTGAGCCCCGTACCTGGGCCTGTTCAGACCCATGACGAAGGCTTCCAGCACCTTGAGGACGTCATTGGGGTGGATGAGCCTGGGTGACGGTGGGGGCTCCTTCTCCTCCTGCTCCCCTTCGGGAACGTTTTCCTTCTTCCCTGCCTCCAGGGAGAACTTCTCTGACTGCAGACCCACCGCCACACTCGACTGGTCCTGCGGTGGGGACAGAGACCAGAGGGGCCACCTGGAGAGAGGTGCCAAGGGAGCTCAGGGTTGGAGGTACACAGCGGGGAGGAGGAGGGGGAGGAGGAGGAGGAGCACAGAGGAGAAGACACTGGCAAAGTGAACCTGCAGCTACAGAGGGGCACGTGGACACAAGGGAGGGAAGGGTGGGGGCAGGGGGCGTTCGGGGGGAGCCAGGGAGAGATCCCAGGGGGCTTCAGAACAAGGACAATGCTGTTTCTTCATCTGGGCTCACAGCTGTTCATTCGCTTGAGCTTCAGAAATCTGACTCATCATCGGTATTGTTGTAAATAGGAGGACAAGTTACATTTTAATATTTCAGTGTGAAACGCCCCCCACCCATTCCTGCCCCACAATTCTTCGGCTCACCTCCCACAGGCAAACCAATATAGTCAGTGTTTAATACAGCCTTCCAAAGAAATGCGATGTATACACATGCAAATACACGTTGTTTCTAAACATAGGCATACAAGCAGGTGTATTCACATGCATGTCAATGTGCATACCGTTTTACATCCCTGACACCATACGTATCACACGCATAGTTCTGGGCTTTGGCTTCTCTTCACACACCAATAAACTTAGAGACCGTCCCATATAAACACATAAGGGACATCTTTTGTTCTTAACAGATACATAGTATCCATTATGGATATACTTATTGGTTGTGCCTATGCCCAGCAGAAGGAAACACCGCCCGGTCCTGCGCCAGCCTCACAAGGGTTCCTATCTGAGCCTGTTGTTGCAGCCACGTGTCAGTCCATCTCCTGGAGGGTCTTCCTCTCTTTCGCTTCCCCTCTGCTTTACCCAGAATGGTGTCCTTCTCCAGGGACTGGTCTCTCCTGACCACGTGCCCACAGTGCATGAGGTCAAGTCTTGCCATCCTTGCCTCTAAGGAGCACTCTGGCTATACTGCTTCCCAGTCAGATGGATGTGTACGGTCTTGGCACAACAGACTCCATTTTGAGTCCTGCACCTCCATCTTATCCCTCAAGACTGACCCCTAACCGACCTCCCCTCCCCTGCTCAACCCCAAATTCCTGGAACCAGCTGGTCCCAAAGCCAGAATGTTTTCTGAAGATATGATCACTCCACCCATCCCTGACACAGAGATAAGATTAACGACCTTCTCCCTTCTGAAGCACCTGTGTGCGCAGATCCTCCCCAGCTGTGCCTGCCAGCAGTGGGCATAAAAACGCCGCCAGGGTTCCCCCCCACCCCCCGCATGACTTCAATAGCTCAATACCCGCCCGCAAGCTTCTCAATAAAGCCTGCTTCTAAAACTTCGTTAATTGGGCCTTTGATTCTGTTTTTGCGTCCAAATAAACCTTATAGATCGTACATATAGGAACTTACTTCATTCATTCATTAGTCTGATGGGCCTTTAGGTTGTTTATAATCTTCAGCCATTTCAAATAATGTCACATGGAATAATCTCCGACAGACACTTCATTTCTAAGTTATCGGGCTGTTAGCCACGGATTAAAAGACCCAGAAGATGAGTTGCTGGGGAAAATACAAATGTTCTGTAAAGTCTAACTAATCCTGCCAAATCGCCCTCCGTGGTGGTTACAGCAACTTGCATTCCAGCCAGAACCCATGGGAAAGCCTGTGGCTGGTGCGTCAGCCACCGGTAGGCGCGATCCAGCTTCCAGGCCCTGGACAATCAGGGAGGTGAGAAATGGCATTCGGGGCAGTTTTGATGGGTATTTCTCATCTTACAAATGAGCGTAATGACATTTCAGACGTTTCGAAACGGGTTTGAGCAAACACCCCTTCTCTGTGGTGTTTGCTCATACCCTCATCTGCCATTGACTTGTCGGGCTTTTTCTTATTGGTTTGCAGCAGCTCCTTTGACGGCAAGGCAATCAGCCTTAAACAGTGTGGGGCGAAAACCTCCCCTGTGTGTCCTGTATCCTTAACCTTGCTTATACTGGTTTCTGTCCTGTGGATTTCTTTAAATGGAATCAGATGTATCCTTTTTGGCCCCCTGGGCTTTGTCCACTCAGATTGAAACAAATAAACAACAAACAAACAAAGACTCCCCACCATCCCCCTTGATTCTGACGCACAGTAACCCTATGTAAGCTTTCTGAGGCTGTGACTCTTTAGAGCAGCAGACAGTCTCCTCTTTCTCCCATAGAGCAGTTGGTGGATTTGAACCACCAACCTTGAGGCTAGCAGTCCAATGCTTACCCTGCAGCGCCACCAAGCTCTCACATAGCCAACTCTTTGGGGAGGTGCATCAGGATACTCATGCTGGACCGGTAACTTAAAATTTTTTTTAATGAAAAATAGCTTTTACTGATGGTGCCCGGCTATCAAAAGAGATAGTGTCTGGGGTCTTAAAGGCTTGAAGGTGAACAAGCGGCCATCTAGCTCAGAAGCAAAAAAGCCCACATGGAAGAAGCACACCGGCCAGTGCGATCACGAGGTGCCAAGGGACCAGGTATAAGGCATCATGCAAAAAAAACAACAACGATATAAGTGTGTGTATGTATGTGTATATATGTGTACATGTATATATATACCATATTAAATGAAGGGGGAAGTTCAGAGTGGAGACCCAAGGCCCAAGTGTCGGCCAATGGAGATCCCCTCATAGAGGCGTTTAGGAGAGGAGATGGGTTAATTAGGGTGCGAGGTAGTACCGATGAAGAACACAGCTTTCCCCCAGATCCTGGATGCTTCCTCCCGCCAACTACCATGATCCGAATTCTACCTTGCAGGCCTGGATAGGACAGAGGCTGTACACTGGTACATAGGAGGGCTGGAGATACAGGGAATCCAGGGTGGATGATACCTTCAGGACCAAGGGTGTGAGGGACGATGCTGGGAGAGTGGAGGGTGAGTGGGTTGGAAAGGGGGAACTGATTACAAGGATCCACATGTGACCTCTTCCCTGGGAGAGGGACAGCAGAGAAGTGGGGAAGGGAGACTCTGGATAGGGCAAGATATGACAAAATAACGAGGTATAAATTACCAAGGGCACATGAGGGAGGGGAGAAAGGGGAGGGAGGGGAAAAAAAAAGAGGACCTGATGCAAGGGGCTTAAGTGGAGAGCAAATGCCTTGAGAATGATTGGGGCAGGGAATGTATGGATGTGCTTTATACAATTGATGTATGTATATGTATGGATGGTAATAAGAGTTGTATGAGTCCCTAATAAAATGTAAAAAAAGAAAAGAGGAGAAAAAAATGATTAGGGCAAAGACTGTACAGATGTGCTTTATACAATTGATGTATGTATATGTATGAACTGTGATAAGAATTGTATGAGCCCCTAATAAATTGTTAAAATTAAAAAAAATAGCTTTTAGTCTAATGGCTTCTTTTCCCCAAAAAATACAGGTATTTGATTCTATTTTTCCAAATAGCTGGTATCTGATTCTCCTGCTGAAATCACTGCCTGGAGAGGTCTTATACACAAGCCCTGTTTTCAGAAAGTGTTAAGAATAAAAGTATTCAGAACGTGGTGGGGCTGAGGCCTGACTTTGAGGGACGCCCCCTGGGAAGTCCCTGGGGCCACGGGATCAGAAGGGCATCTCACCACTGGCCAAGCTTCCACGTGTCAATGGAGTAGGCCCACTGCCATCAAGTCGATGCCGACTCAGAACGACCCTGGGTAGAACTGCTCCTCTGAGTTTCTGAGACTGTTGCATTTATGAGAGTAGAAGACATCCCCTACCCCCACCCTCAGAGCTACAGGTGGTTTCGAACTGCTGACCTTGGGGATTTCAGCCCAATGTGTAACCACTACACCACCAGGACTCCTGTGAGTTGAGTAAGATCATCATACCAACTAAGGGAACTGCTATGTTAGCTCGCTCCCGCACTAGTCAAACAAGGGGCCGTGATGACACAGGGATTCAGCCACCCACAGGGGTTGGCACCCACCAGCCTCTCTGTGGAAGAAAGAATTAGCGGTCTTGTCCCATAAAGGTGACAGCACCCCACACACACCTCCTCCGTCCAAAGGGCCCTGAATCCTTTTGAGGACACTGGTTTGGGTTCTTTTTATTACTCAAAGGCAGCAGCGCCCTCTAGGGGCCTCAAGAGGATTGAACACTTTTTCCCGGCCGCTCCCCTTACCTGGTTCCCGGGCAGATGATGAGCTTGGTATTTGAGGAAGAAGTTCACCAGTTTATACAAGTCATCCTCACTTTCAATTCCAAGGGCCTGGGGTGAAGAAGGAGGATGGCCGATCAGAGGGTGCATCAGGGGAAGCCTGAGCAAGCGCACAGGCTTGGGGAGCAGGATGTAGGACTTATTCCCTCTGGGTCCCGGGCGCCTGGCCCTGGGCAGAGGGCACTGGGCATGGGGGCAGTGAAGCAGGTGTCATCGGGAACTGCTCCCTTCACGCTTGGCGGGTGTGGAAACTCCAAAGGGAGAGAACACACAGAGCTGCATGTGGGGGTAGACAAGGGAACCCACAGTCTGAGTGAGAGCTGGACCCCGAGACACTGAAGCTATAGAGCAAGGTCAGGGGTGGGGGCAGAAGGGGGGGGCACATAGAGAGATCTAAGGCCAATGGGTTGTACAGAAAGAGAAGGATTATCATGCTGAGCACAGACAGGGAAGGCCCAAAAAACCCCATCCATTCCAGGGCTGAGGCAGCATCAGCAAAACACTTCCTCTGACGCAGGAGCACTCACGGAGAAGATGGCGTCCAGCCTCAGCAAATAGCACTCGCTCTTCTCCAGGGGGAGAAGGAGGCTCAGCAGCTTGCTCTCAATGAGAAAGCCCTGAGGAGAAGGAAGAGCCAGATTCAGGTCCCAGGAAGCAGTGCTAGGGCCCGCGACGCTAGGATCTGCAGGCTCCCTCTGTGTAATCTGCCAGGGGCCACTCCAGGGACCAGAAGCTCCAGGCGGCAGAGCCCCCAGAGGAAGGACTTCCTGGGACACTGGAGCAAGTCCAGGGGCTCCACCAGTCCCCACCATGGGCCCAGCCTGCCCTCCCCACAGAAGGCTGCTCCCCTCCCCACCAGCCACTGGACAAAGAGCAGCAGTCTAAACCTGATGGGGCCACAGCATCCCATCCACCCGACACCACTTAACTCCTGCGCAGATCCCCACATCTCTCTCTGAGCACCAAGCACCGAGCCACGCAGGAGGCAATGCGCTGGCGGGACGGGCTCACCACAGCACAACGCAGCCCACGGGGAGCGGAGGGAAATGTGACCACGTGCAGTGAAACAGGCAGCCCCGCTCGGCCAGGGGCTGTCCCCAGCTCTGCTCCTTCCAGCGTGGCCAGTGGGAAGCTGGTCCACTCCTGGCTCCAGGCCACATCTGGCGAGGCCAAAGGATACCAAAATGGTACCCACAGGGACTTCTGTGGAAGGATGGCGCCTCTGGAGGCCACGCCAGCCCTAGGGTGCCACAGCCCTGGACCCCAGCCTGGGGGGCCTCTGAGGACCCCTGGGTCACCACAGCCCTGGACCCCAGCCTGGGGGGCCTCTGTGGACCCCTGGGTAACCACAGCCCTGGGCCTCAGCCCGGGGGGCCTCTGAGGAACCCTGGGTCACCACAGCCCTGGGCCCCAGCCTGGGGGGCCTCTGAGGACCCCTGGGTCACCACAGCCCTGGACCCCAGCACGAGGGGCCTCTGAGGAGCCCTGGGTCACCACAGCCCTGGGCCCCAGCCCGGGGTCAGCTCACCGACTCATCACACAGCAACATCAACAGCTTTCTGGTGGTCTTCGCCGACACTTGCTTTGGCAGGTCCAGGTAAGACCCTGCTTCTGACACGTTCTCTTCCGGCCCCTCATCTTCTGCAAAGGGTCGCAGAGAGGAGAGGTGGGGGAAGGGGGAAGAAAGTCATTTCTTGGCTGTGTCCACTTTGGAAAAGAGTCCACTGGCTTTGACAAAATCCAACAGGGTGAAACAAAATCGCTACCCACAAGCTGATTCCAACTCACCGTCTCCGTGGAGGGCGGGGTAGAACTGCCACCTGGGGCTTCCAAGGCGGTTACCTGTCCTGATAGCATAAGGCCTCATCTTTCTCCCAAGGTGCAACGGGCGGGTTCTCAGATGGTGCCAAATGCCAGATGTGTCTCCCCCTGAGCTCCCCCTGCCCCCCAGGATCTCTTCCCTCCACCACTCAGTGCGGCAGGTTCATTCTTTGTTTACAACATGGGGGGGGGACGGGGGGCACGGTTACTTTCCACCTTTTCTTTCTATTCCTACCCATAGCACACTAGCTCGGAAACTTTAGAGGTCACATTGCAACTGGATTATCACAGCTTCCACGAGTCTCTTCCTGAGGACGCTTTCTGTCACAATCCCAATCGTGGTCCTTGATGACAAGATCAACTCCAAAGCCGGGGGCCTTCTGCTCTCTGCCTTTCGGTGTTCCCATCTGACTTCCCCTTCTCCTTCTGTATACATTTCTAATTCAGCCCACTCTGGTAGAGCCGAGAGCCAGCAGACGTGTGTATCTGTCATGCCACAACTGACTCAAGGCCCATCTTGAGCTTGGTTCTTCCACGGGGCAGCCCCGCAGGAAGAGCGTTCACAGAATGTGACAGCGGGACGGGGTCATCTACTCCACCTGCAACGTGTAACTTTAAGAATGATCCCCTCTAGAGAAAGGTTAAATGCTTTGGAAGAAGGCCCCAAGAAATATATATATATATATATCCCTTTTTTTCCTGAACATTTAAGTGTTTCAACACATGCTACTGGCGTGGGCTTAGAGGTTACTGAGAAAGACAAATTACACGTAAATTACCACGCAAATAACTGATTTTTCATGACTGCTATAACGAAGAGGGAAGGTACCGGGTGCCAGGACATGGCTAACGTCGGTGCAGTTAAGGGACATGAGGACCAGAAAGAAGGCTCCCTGAGACGGAGTTTGGGGTGGGGCGGGGTGCTTTTAAGCAGGGAGGAAAGAATGGGTAAGGGTTAGCTCTGCAAAAAGGCAGGACAGGACAGACAGTAAACAAGCGCAGAAAAGGGCACTTGGTATGGACGAGGAGGAGGTCTGAAAGCTGAAGTCTGATGAGTGGTGGGCGGGCGGTGGTTTACAAGGAGCCCTGGTGGCACTGCCAGGTAAGCACTGGACTGCTAACCACAAGGTCAGCAGTTCAAACCCAGTAGCTGCTCTGAGGGAGTGAGTCGAGGTTATCTGCTCCCACAAAGTCCAGATAGACTACTTTGCTTGGACACCAGGGTACGAGTGTGTACCTGGAAACACTTAAGGGCAGGTGTGTGTGTGTGTGTGTGTGTGCACGCGGGCTTGCTTCCTTATTTCTTTTTAAAGCAAAAATACACCAAGTAACAACAGTCTAATACAATGTGTATGTCCCTGTTCGGGCATGCTGTGGTGCTGGGCCTTACTCACATTAAATGCTTGTCTCTCTGAGCTGCGCCACCAGCCCGACCCCTCGGGGCTGTCAGTGGGATCCCACCCAGCAGACGGGTGGGAGAAGGAGCTGCTGGTCGGCTTCTGTCACACAGGGGCCACGAGGGGCTGCTGACGGCCCCTCAGCAAGACGGAGATGAGTGCGTGACTGAGGCAGCTGGCCAGCAGCCACCGCTGGTCACGGAGACAGACATGTTGGGACACACCTTGTGTGGAGTCAACCCATGCACATAGGAACCGGAATTTTGCTAACAATGCTTTTTTTTAACTTACCCTTGTGAGTGCATGTGTGTGTGTGTGTGTGTGTGCATTTATCTGTAATTTTTTTTAAATAGTTACCTATCAAATAAAATTTTTAAAAACAAGCCGGCCTCCACCAGGTTCATTCTGATTAATGGTAACCCTATAGAAGAGAGGTGTATGGCCCCTGTAAATCTTGATGGAAGTACCCTATCTCGTCTTCCTCTCGGGGAGGGGATGGTGGCTTTGACCCGAGGGCATTGTGGTTAGCGGGCCAATGATGAACCTGCTGCAAACTGCCTATCAAGAAGGGATGGAATAGGATAGAAAAGGTGAAGCAGACCAAAGCTAGACCGCTTTGAATATAGCTTTGGGAGCATGGAAATATTTTAGATGATTCTAAAAAAGCCCTCATACTTTAATTCATAAAAATAGAGGTATTGGCCCATGTACATAGATTTATCTGGCAATACACTGAGGGAGTAGATGGACTCCAGGCTTCTGCTCAAGCCCTCCCTCAATGCAAGAACCCTTTGTTCTAACAACCTGACTTCCTGTTAATGCTCACCCTCCCTGTACAACTGCTGAAGACAAAGCAGGTGCATAAGCAAATATGGTGAAGAAAGCAGATGGTGCCCAGCTATAAAATGGTATCTCATATGGGATCTTAAAGACCAGCACTGAAGCCACAAGCCCACACCAGCCTCTGCAATCATGAAGTGTCGACAGGATTTGGTAGCAGATATCAAAAGACCCAAAACAAACAAACAAAAAAAACATATTGTTGAGAATGAGGAGGGTCAGAACAGAGACCCAAAACCCATCTGTAGACAAAGGGTCACAAGGAATGGATAAGTCAACCAGGGAGCAGTATAGCACCGAAGAAACACACAATACTCCTCTGGTTCCTTGAGGTTTACACACACACACCACACACACACACACACACACATTCACACACACCACTATCATGGCCCCAGTCCTGCCTTTCACTGTGGACTAGACTGGAGCATGTGCACAGGTACAGATAAAGAGATAAGAGCTCACGACACACGGAATCCAGGAACAGGAATGGGAGTAGCCATACCAGGAGGGTAGGAGGAAGGTGGGAAGAGGAGGGAGGAAGGGGGAACAGATCGCAATGATCAACACACAATCATACCCCCCTCATGGGGAAAAACGATAGAAACCTTGGGGGAAGGGAGACAGTAATCTATGTAAGATATGAAAATAATAATAATTTATCAAGGGGTCACGAGGGTGGGAGGTGGGGAGGGAAAGGGAAAAACAGGAGTTGATACCAAGGATTCAATAGAAAGTGTTTAGAAAATAATGATGGCAACATATGTACAAATATGCTTGATACAGTTGATGAATGGATTTTATATTCTACATTAATATTAATATATGTGATGTATAATGGATAATAAATGCTTTCATTGTGGGGAGCCCTCATAATCAATATTAAAATGAAACAAGCAAATAAACAAATAATGAAATGAACATCCAGTCAGTGATATAAGCACATCAAAATGATTCCAAGTGGCTTTCAACACAGTAATGAACCACCTGGACATCCCGGGGGCAGGGGTGGGGTGGGGATAACAATCCTAAGGCAGTGAAACTATTTTTAATAATCACTTGGTGGTGGCAAGTGAGACTTGGCTCTCAGCCTGTGGCACCATGGGGACAGCGTAGGGGTAAGTTTATTTTGGAGTCACTGGGTATAAAGATTTTCAAGTTCAATGGACTGATGCAGTTCCATGAAATGTTCTAGCATCCTGTTGATTAGGAAGTATGAGGATAAACTCTAGGCTTTGTTTGTTTGATTTTAATCATTTTATTGGGGGCTCATACAACTCTTATCACTATCCATACATACATCAATTGTATAAAGCACATCTGTTACCCTCATCATTCTCAAAACATTTGCTCTCCACATAAGCCCCTGGCATCAGTCCCTCATTTTCCCCCTCCCTCCCCACTCCCCCTCCCTGATGAATCCTTGATAATTTATAAATTATTATTTTGTCATATCTTACACTGTCCAACGTCTCCCTTGACCCAATTTTCTGTTGTCCGTCCTCCAGGGAGGAGGTTATATGTAGATCCTTATAATCTGTTCCCCCTCTCTACCCCACCCTCTCAGTATTGCTACTCTCACCACTGTTCCTGAAGGGATCATCCGTCCTGGATTCCCTGTGTTTCCAGTTCCTGGCTGTACCAGTGTCCATCCTCTGGTCTAGCCAGATTTGTACGGTAGAATTGGGATCATGATAGTGGGTGGGGAGGAAGCATTTAAGAACTAGAGGAAAGTTGTATGTTTCATCGTTGCTACACTGCACCCTGACTGGCTTGTCTCCTCCCTTACAACCCTTCTGTAAGGGGATGTCTAATTGCCTACAGATGGGCTTTGGGTCCCCACTCCACACTCCCCCTCATTCACAATTTGATTTTTTGTTCTTTGATGCCTGTTACCTCATCCCTTCCACGCCTTGTGATCACACAGGCTGGTGTGCTTCTTCCATGTGGGCTTTGTTGCTTCTGAACTAGATGGCCACTTGTTTACCTTCAAGCCTTGAAGACCCCAGAAGCTATATCTTTTGATAGCCGGGCACAATCAGTTTTCTTCACCACATTTGCTTATGCACCCATTTGTCTTTGGAGATCATGTCAGGAAGGTGAGCATCGTGGAATGCCAGTTTATTAGAACAAACTACTTGAGTGGAGTGCATTGAGGGAGTACTTGAGTGGAGGCCCAATGTCCATCTGCTATCTTACTACTAAACCTGTAAATATATGCACATATATCTATTTCCGCATCCTCATATATAAATATATTTACATATGTACATGCCTTTATTTAGACCTCTATAAATGCCCTTTGCCTCCTAGCTCTTTCCTCTATTTCCCTTTACTTTCCTCTTGTCCCACTATCATGCTGAGCCTTCATTTGGGTTTCAGTAATTCCTCTTGGTTACATTACCCTTGGTCACGCCTTTCCAGGCCTCATACACCCTCCTCACCACCAATTTGGATCACTTGTTGTTCCCTTGTCCCTGGGTTTGTTAGCACCACATCCTTTCCCCCCTCTTTCCCCTCTTCCATGTCCCTCCGGAACTGTCGGTCCTGTTGTTTTCTCCTCCAGATTGTTCATCCAGCCTCTCTTATAACTCAAGACATTTAAGAAGAGAACCCTGTACCACAGCTCTGGTCCACTGAAAACAGTGGCCAATCCGGACAATGAGCACAGCTGGACCCAGTCTTCAAAAGGCCACTTCCTATCTACAGGGGCCGATCTCCTTGGGGACATCCATGGCTGATTCCAGACGCAGGCAGGTTGTGTAGAAGGCGAGCCTAGTACATCTGGTCCTTGTGGAGAACAAGGGAGCAGCCACAGCTGACTGGGGTCATGCCCAAAGGACAGAAAGTCAACCTGAAGAGAACACTATTGGGCAAAGATGGGACCATTTGAGCATTAATACAGATAATAATTGTGATCACCTGAAACATATTAAATAAAGTTCAAATCCGGGTGTTCAAAACATGGTTTTAAACACACCAGTTGGGGGGAGAGGGGAGGGAGGGGAAAAAAAAAAGAGGACCTGATGCCAGGGGCTTAAGTGGAGAGCAAATGCTTTGAGAATGATTGGGGCAGGGAATGTATGGATGTGCTTTATACAATTGATGTATGTATATGTATGGATTGTGATAAGAGTTGTATGAGTCCCTAATAAAATGTAAAAAAAGAAAAGAGGAGAAAAAAATGATTAGGGCAAAGACTGTACAGATGTGCTTTATACAATTGATATATGTATATGTATGAACTGTGATAAGAGTTGTATGAGCCCCTAATAAATTGTTAAAAAAAAAAAAACCACCAGTCCTCAGAAAGCTTGTGTACCAATGTGCAACCCGGCCCTATTCACAATAGGCACAAGGTGGAAACAGCCTAAGAGCCACCAACAGATGAACAAGACATGTTGCACACACACACACAATGGAAGACAGCTCAGCCAGTTGGGAAAAGAAAGGCTTGATACAGCGGTGAGCAGAAGACATTGTGCTGAGTGAAATGAACCAATCACAAAAACACAAGTATCATGTGACTTCATTTATATGAAAAGTCAAGATCAAAGTATATTAGTGGTTATCAGGGGGAATTAATGGTGATGAAAAAATGACATGAAAGGTAGAGTTGTACAGTCAATTATTGTAACTGCTGTCCATAAGTTGTATACCTATCGGAAACTGAATTGCCGATCACTGTGTGATGGATTTATAACTGTGACAAAATAAATAAATAAAGAGAGTAGCTGCTGAAGTGCTTATCTGCGACTCAGCACCTCAAGGGATTTCAACATCCCACTTAGTTGGCCCAGAATGTGTGCTTCTGTTCCAGCTCCAGGTTCATTGCACAGCACCCACGATCTTCAACACTTACAGACTGCCCGTGGCGCCAGAGCTGCTTGTGCCTGATTTGCCAAGAACAACAGAGAAAGCAGGAGAGCCAAGGACGGAAAACAGGAAAGGTAATGTGTGGTTAAGGCCTCCGTGAACAATGTCTTTCTTTGCCTTGAGACCAGAGGAAGTGGAAGGTGCCTGCCTACCATTACTGAACATTTTGATCAAAGATTCTACAGAAGAACCCTGATCAAAAGGGGGGAAACGCAGAACAGAATTTTAAATTTTCATAGACCCTGAATTTCTGGGCCCACACAGGCTGAGGGCACCCTGGAAACTACTGTTCTACTCTCTTTCACACCTGTGGTCCTTCTTTCAGGTCTGACCCTCCAGACCCAGCCTCGCTGAGGACTGGTCACATCATGAGGCACGAACACACGGAGCCCTGTCCTAGGAGCGTGCAGAGCCCACGCCTGGCCCTCACTGAGGACGGGCAAGGGGGCAGGCTGGCAGCTGGTATGTGATTCCCCTTCATGCTTATAGCTGATAAAGGGTGGGAGGAAGGATCAGCGCCCACCCTGCACCCCAGGACAACAAACAGCTGGCAAGGGAGAGATTCTCTAGAAGGATCCCAGCGAATACATGAGCACAGACTGGCATGGTGGGCAAAGGTCAGCTGTTCAAACTCACTAGCCACTCCACAGGAGAAAAATGCCTGCAACGGTGAAGCTTTACAGCAGTGCTTGCCAGAGTGGGCAAACTGCGGGCACTGGAGCCATCCAGGGGGTTGAAAAAGTAAGCACCTACACTTTACCCTGGATTGTGGCCTAGTCTACAAATAGTGCTAATCGCCAGAGGCCTGCTAAGCAGCTCTTTTGTCTGTTTGTTTTTTCTGAAGAGGGAGCGGTGCGCCAAATAAGCTTGGCAGCCTGTGGTTTTCCATCATGGGTCAGGGGGTGGTTTTGGTGTCATTGATAGTAGAAGTCTTGGCGGGGCAGCGGGTAAAGCTCTGGGCTTGCCCCCCACGAGGTCTGTGGTTCAAACGCACCAGCTGCTCTGCTGGAGAAAGATGTGGCGGTTTGCTTCCGTGGAGATGTACAATTGTGGTGATGACGGTACGATGCGATTGAACCGTTGAGTTGTATGATATGTGGATTCAATGCCAATAAAACGCTTTTCAAAAAGTAAAAACAAAAAGCCATTTACAGCCCTGAAGCCCTCTGGAGCCATTCCACTCTGTCCCTGAGGGTCACGGAGAGCTGGAATCAACCGGATGCCAGTGAGCGTGCCATCTGGTGGCACAGTGGTCAAGTGCTGGGCAGCAGTGGAAACCTCCCGGCCTCTCTGTGGGACAAGGGTGTGGCCGTCTCCTTCCAGAAAGCTGGTGGCAGTGCTAGCAGGTCTGTTCTGTAGGGTCACTATGAAGCAGGCGTTTGCTTTCTTAAGGATGACCAGTGGCTGCTGATCTCCAAGAAGAGGGGCAGCCAGTCATTAGTTTGCCCAGTGCCATTGTACGACAGGGTACCGGCCAAAAGCAAGCTGGACCTGAGTCTTACCAAGTCACTGGCTCTAACTCCACGTTGATAAGCCAGACAGGAAAGAGAAACCTGCTCAAGGACACACTAGCGAGCATTTCACCCACAGCATCTAGACAGACCACCCAATTTCTGTGGCAACTAAAAGATAAGGAAAAGAGCCGGGTGGAAGGCAAAGCTATCGATTAGGAAAGGTCCAATCGTCATATTAACCCATCACATGCTGTGCACTCCGTCCTCTGAGTCCTCCCTTCCTCCCACCACCAATCTCTAGAAACCAATGTCCCTGTGCATGGAACGACAGGCCCTCAGCTCTCACAGCTCCACCCACCCACCCACCCCAGCTCTAAGGTACCCAGCTCTAAGGAGTCACCTGTTTGCATCAGCACCTCTTCCACTATTTCTGTGGCCGATTTCTTGAACTGCTGGGAAATCGGTCCTATGTTTTTCAGGAACCAGAGGTCAGGTGCTGTCCAGGGGAGTCCCAGGTGATGGGTGCAGATGATTTTGTCTACATCTAAGGCTATGCCTATCAGTCCCTTTGCCTCTTCTTCGTTCATCAGCCAAATCTCCCGAAACTTCTCATCATCAGTAATAGCAAAGCGCCTGCGAAGGAGAGTCGTGGGGGTTGGCCAGCTGCCCCCAGGGTCTGGATGGCGTCTCTTCAATTGACCGTAGGGTGAGAATGTGAGGAAGAACTGTGGAGACTCCGACAGCTCCGCCAACCTCTGGGCCACCGATTGCGACCTACGGTCAACTGGATGCAATCCCGAGTCGCAAGAAAAAACAGGTGACGTGAAGAAAGGGGTGGGGGACTACCGCACCAAAGGTCAGGCAGTGTCCTGCCATCGAGCACTGACTGGTGGCACCCGTCTGACAAGATCACCGCCACTACCAATCTTGACACCACCACCACCCCCTCAATTTTAGGGCCACACCCCTAAAATACCTCATGGCTCTCTGTAGCTCCTTAAATTGTATCACAAGGCGTTTGTAGTCTGAGGTCAGGGAATGGTTCTCCTCCTGAAACTGCTTGATCTGCTTGGTATATTTCAATCTCAAGTTGTTCAGGATATCATTCAGTCTAGGAGGAAGGAAGCGCAAAGGTAGCTTTCCACTGAGCGGATGGTGCAGCCCAGCCCCCCTCCTCCATCTGACTCAGCTCTCCAACCGCACAGGGTCCGCCTGGTGGCGGAAGGGAACCCTTTCCACAGGTTCCAAATCACAGTTCCCACTGCAATCAAGATGAGACGGAAAGAGGAGGTGAACGAAGCCCACTTAAAAGAGACCAGAGACCCAAACCTGCAAGGCTGTCACCCCCTGGAAAGTGCCACCGGACCTTCCCCAATACACCACTTGTGCTGGGAAAGCAAACATCCCAGTCAGGGAACGTGGGAGTGCCAATCTCGCACAGACACACTCTAGCTCCCCTAGGTCATTGCCATTGCTCAGAGGCCCGTTACATTTCTGCAACAAGAGGAATCGGGAACGCTTTAATACTGCCTCCCACATGCCTGTGATGTCCGGGCTGGCCGTCCTCAGGGAGCCGGTGCGCTGAAGGTATAGAGCAGCGGTTCTCAACCTGTGGGTTGCGACCGCCTTGGGGGGTCAAACAGCCCTTTCGCAGGGGTTGCCTAAGACCATCGGAAAACACATAAATATTTCACAATCTATAATTACCTATTGTTCTGTGATTGATCACTATGCTTTCATGATGTTCCATTTGTAACAATGAAAATACATCCTGCCTATCAGATATTTACATGACGATTCATCAGAGTAGCAAAATGACAGTGATGAAGTAGCAATTACAATAATGTTATGGTTGGGGGTCACCACCGCATGAGGAACTATCTGAAAGGGTGGCGGCACGAGGAAGGTGGAGACCCACTGGTGGCGAGTCAGGAATCCACTCACGCCCAGTCTCGAATTCAGCCTTGCTGAATAGGTCTCCGATTTTGACAAAGTGGATTATAATACGACGTGGACCGTGCTGGGGGAGGGTTTTTACACTGGGTGTCAGGAGAGCCATGGCTTGCAAGGGAGGGTCATGGCCAGGACATAGGGGCCTTAGAGCCTGACCCAGAGCCCTATTCTGGGCTGCCATCATCACCATCTCGCTGCCAACAGGGGCTCTTTGCATGGAAACTCACCCATTAAAGATGCACGGCTGACACGACCTTTGGACTCGGGGCTAACCCTTCAGACTGCAAACCACTGAAGAAGTACCTTATATCAGTGACCCACTGACACAGGAGGGGAAAGGTACATACAATATAAGGAAAATATAATTTTGAAGCTTAAAAATTATTTTTAATATAAAATTTCCCCTCTCATAAACATTGTCCTGAAGTCATCCCAGGGCCTGAAACACATTTATCATCCATGTGTTTACCCTTGAGAAAGAAGAATGATTTACTTAACTGCGTCGCTGATAAAAAGAAATCATCTAAGGCATTTTTCTCAACTACAGCATTCTAGGAGACTTTCCACTGAGCAAGTCAATGCTGACTCGCAGCGACCCTGCCCCCCATGGGGTTCCAAGACTGTAACTGTTTGTGGAAGTAGAAAGCCCACTCTTTTTCCCTCGCAGCTGCTGGTGGCTTTGAACTGCTGACCATGAGGACCACAGCCCAACTTGTAACCACTACACCAGCAGGGCTCCAGGAGAAGGAAACTAAAATGGGTTAGGTAAGACCTGAGCTTTCTGGAACATCTTAATTTACCAGACAACAAAAAGCATATCTGCGGGGGAAGGGAAATTAGAAAGGAAAGTACATCTCTGACAGTCCTCCACATCAAAGGAGCAAAGTTCTGAGAATCAACGTTCAGTAGCAGACTGGTGGCTCAGGAAGAGGTCTTGTGCCTGGCTGGATGGGCATCACTGGTGCCGTGGAGTGAATGCGTCTGCTCAAACGAGGTGTCCACGTGACCCCCCCAGAGTGGGCGGGGGTCCTCCGGCTTGCGACCTCGCGCAGAGAATCGTCGTCCATGTCCCTACGAGAGAGCTCTGTTCCTGAGCTGTTCTCAAACATCAGGCATAGACTCAAGGTCATATTCTGGCTCTTGTGGGCTTGTTGTCATTTTCTTCTGCTTCAGCCTGATGGTACGTGTGAGCAGCTGATGGTCTGTCCCGCAGCGGGCCCCCATCTTGTCGTAGCTTCTCCTCTAGCTTCTCATCCACAAATGTAGTCAGTGTGTCTTCTGTGCATTCCATGTAGCGAAGCCCCCGGGGACAGCTGCCTTCCATATCGTTCAAAAAGACCATTTGAGATGAGGTGATTGGTCTTGCAAACTTCTGTCATGCAATTGCCAGCTTTGTTTGTCTAAGACCTTATTTTCCAACTAGTGTTCCTTCCTCGTTTGTTTGCATTCCAATCACCAATCATCATCAATGCATCTTGGTCGTGTGTTTGATCAGTTTCAGATTGAAGATGTTGATAGATAGAATTCTTCCGTTTCTGCATCACTAGCTCCAGCGGTTAGTGCATCAGGTTGCATAATAGCTGTATTGATGAGATTTCCTTGTATGTGGACAGCCAGTATCTTATAACGGACAGCACTGGACTTGCAGACAGATCTTGAAATGGCCTTTTTGACAATGAATACCATGCCATTCCTCTTGATTGTGTTATTCTGGGCTTAGTACACCTTATGATTCTCTGGGTCAAGATGGCAATACCGGTCCATCTCAGCTAACTAATGCCCAGAATATCAATCTTTATGTGTCCCATTTCAGTTTTAAATACTTCCAGTTTCCCTAGATTCGAAGTCGTGCATTTGAAATTTCAATTATTAATTGATGTTTGCAGCTGTTTCTTCTCATCTTGAATTGTGCCCCATCAGCAAATGAAGGTCCCAAGCCTTTACTCTCGCAGGCTTTCCTCCATACACGTCAGGATAGCTGACTCTGCTTTCAGAACACAGCTCCTCACTCGTATTCTGACTGGAGGGGCTCAGCTTCTGGTACTATGGCTGACAATGTTCTGCTACTCATTAGGTTTGCAGTAACAGACAATGTATCCATGCTAACTATGGGGTTTTCAGTAGCTAATGGACAGCATCTCTGTAGATAGATAGATAGATAGATAGATAGATAGATAGATAGATAGATAGATAGATAGAGTTATAGATAGATGGATATACTGACACTTAAAATTTTAGAGAGAGAGAAAAGATATAGAAATATATAATCTCTGGTGGCAGGAATGTGGTATTTTTATTTTACTTTTGCTTGTGATATTTTCATATTTTCCATCATTCTATATTGCTCTGTCAACATCAAGTTCAGAGTTTATCCTGCAGATATACTCACACATACACAGATGTCACACTGACACTAGTACTTATGCCATGTCAAAGTTGGTATTGTTTTCAGTAGCAAAAGCTTAGAAGTAATGTAAATGTGCATCCATCTGGCCTTACTAAAGAAGTCCTGGTACACCACACATGGAAGTATGTATGTACTCCCTGACACTGGGTCAATGCCAACTCATAGTGACCCTACTGGACAGGGGAGAATTGCCCCTGTGGGGGTCTCAGACTAACTCTTTACAGGAGTAGAAAGTCTCTTACTCTTTTTTTCCCCAATAATTTCTTTGTTTATGCTTAAGTTGTATATTGGTCCAATTGTGATGATCTTTGTATTCCCCCCTTTTTTAACAGTTTTATTGGCACATAATCTGCATAACATCTAATTCAATAGCTCAATCATATCAAGAAGAATTGTACAATCATTTCCACAATTAGTTTTAGACTATTTCTCCTATTTTTTCGGTCATGGTTAAATCGCTTTTAAAATGAGTTGTGGAATCACAATTCATTCCAGAGCTACCTCGCGCTCCTGCAGACATTGTCTGCTTCCCAAAGCCCCTCCCCTCCCCCTCCTCTGTCACCCTGCAGCAGTTCTTAATCTGCATGCAGCCACTCCTCTGTGCTTCACGAACTGGAAAACCCACCAGAAACAAAACAAAATAATGTGGTAAGGATAAAATAAGAATCGTATTAAGATAAAAGTGAGTAAGAAAGTAAGGACCCCCTTCAGTGTTTAAAAAGCCAGGGAAGAAACTCTTGTCACTGAGCTAGGAAGAAATACTTGCACCTAGAAACAAATCCAAGTTGGGGCAAGAGGGAGGTCAACTGACCAAGGGTCAAGTTCGATCCAGCATCATGGAGATTACAATGATCTCTACCTGACAGTAAAGCTGTTTGAATTTTGTTATTGTCATCTTTGGATCACACAGCTGGTGTGCTTCTTCCGTGTGGACTTAGTTGACTCCTCACTTAGATGGCTGCTTGTTTGAATACAAGCCTTTCAGACCGCAGACGCTGTTCCAGTTGACAGCTGGGCACCATGTGTTTTCTTCACCACACTTTGCTGTAGCCCCTTGTCTTCACTGATCTTTTCATGCAGGTGCTTACTGAGCCATGTTAAAAGCCTCAACTTACTACCTCAGGGTGGCTGGTGGTTTTGAACAGCTGACCTTAAGGTTATCAGCTGGACACATAACCACTATGCCACCTGGGCTCCCAAGTATGTTTTAGGAAACTTCCCTGTGTGACAGAGAGCCAAGAGCTAGGCTTGAAAGGTCTTGGAGATAGCGAGCGGTGTGTACAGAATGCTATCTTCCAAGGAAAGCTGAACAGGCTGAGAATATGTGTGTGTGCGCATATATGATAAATACATCCTGGAAGAAGCAAATGCCAGCCGTTACAGATGTGGGGAAAGCAAACCAGGCAGAAGCGGAAGGAAGACTTTGGGATGTATACGCTTTTAGGAACAGAGGGTGCAGAAAGAGTCCAAGGTAACTGTCCCATCTTTGCCCAAAAGTAAAAGAGCTGGTCATATTTTTTAAAGCCATTTCTGCCCCCCTGCAAAAGAAGAGAGTCTATACCCATGCCTGTTTTCTCGATCAGAGTCCAGAGGCCGTGCGAGCTTACCGATTGATCTTCCTCTTCTGCTGCGACTTAATCACAGTGCTTTCTTCGTCTCGCTTTTTCAGCACCTGGAAGTTGTACTCTAACTTCTCTTGGTTCAGCTGATAGATTGCTTTCATCTGCTGAAGCTGCTGCTCAAGGATCTACAGAGAACAGAGATCGGGATGACAGTTGGCCCCCAGCACCATTTGTTGTGCCTGAGGCCTCCTGACCATTTGTTCTGGAGACGGATCAGAGAACCAATACGTGGGTGCGTTGACCCAGACTTTCAGGAAATCTGCGATGAGAGCAACATTCAGGGTCGACCGGATAAAACACAAGGCGTCTGCGGCAAGCAAAGTCTATGGGTCAAAAGAGGAAGACGGTTCAGAGTTAGCACTCTCAGCCCAACGCAGGCTGGCACTTGGCACCAGATCCTGGAGAGATCTGAGCAAGCCCTCAGGGACACCATCGTGGCCGATGCTGCCACGGAAACGTGAAATGGCCCCTCTACCACAGCGGCGTCCTTAAAAAGCGATGTTCATGGTCAAGAAGGGCCCGCCCACTCAGTCATCCTTACTTTTTGGATGTCCACGGGCTGTGTTCATGCATTCAGCAAATGTTTACTGAGGACCTAACCCATGGCCAAAGGAGCGCTAGTGGCCCCGAGGAGAAGCGCTGTGCAGCTCACCAGGGTTTGGTGGTTCCGTGGGAGAGAGATGGGTGGGGTGGCCAGCTGTGTAAAGATTCCAGACTCAAAGCCAAACTCACTGCCTGCCATTGGGTCCATGCTGACTCAGAGTGACCCCCTGGGGGTTTCTGAGACCGTAACTGTGGATGGGAGTAGACAGCCCCGCTTTGAAATCCTATGGGGCAGTTCTACCCTGTCCTATAAGACTGCTCTAGGTCTGGATAGGAAGATACTTGAGAGCACACACCCACCACCACCTTACCCTTGGGTACTGAATAGAGCAAGCAGGACCTGAGGACCTGCTTGGTGGCAAGTCAAAAGTTTGGAGTGGCCTCAAAGGCTCTGTGGGAGTTATGCAATCTGGTGTTAACTTGAGACTATTCAGAGTGAAGGGGTGGAGTTCAGCCTGTCAGACAGGTCGCAGTTTGATGACCTCATGTGGAGGTGTTGCAAAGATAAATAGCTCGCCACACGCTGAAGCTGTGGTTATTGACCTTGAGGCATCAAGCTCTCAATAGCCTTCCTTTTTTTGTGTTTTCTACATGGAACTTACCAGCCCGATACCCAGGAATTGCCCCTTTGGATGTACCCTATCCAATTGGGAAAGATTTGATCCAGAAACGCTGGACAAACAGAGGCTGATTACGCTTTGCGATTCTATTTGGCCACAGTATGTTTTAGAGAAAGAGGAATCGTGGCCAGGCAATGGTACACTTTCTCTTCCAACCTTGCAACAGCGAGAACATTTCTGTGGAATGATGGAGAGGTGGTGGGAGATGCCGTATGACAGAGCATTCTTCCTTTTGAGGAAGAACAAAGATCTTCATTCCCAGTGCACCCAGGACCCCCTGAGGGACCCTGGACTTAAGGGCAACTATTACCCCAACCCTGAAACAGCCCAGAATATTCTACCTGTGGTAGAGGCAGCAGGGGAATTTGGTCCCCAGGCAATTTACAAGCCTTTTACTCTAATTGAACTCAAGCAAATTAAAATTGCCTTGGGAAGTTACTTTAACAAACCTGAACAGTACAGAGAACACTTCCAGCACCTCACCCTAGCCTATGATTTAACCTGGAAAGATGTAATGGTCATACTGGGACAGGCTATAACAGACTTCAAAAAAGAACGAGTGCTCAAAGGTGCTAGGAAGTTTGCAGAGGAGTTACATGTGATGGTTAAAAAGTACCCTGTAGGGGAAGCTGCTGTACCTTTAACAGACCTTGCTTGGAATCACAGTGAGTCTCAGCACAAGTGGGCATGAGAACATTTCCTGGTGTGCATCACAAGTGGACTAAAGGCAGGTAGGCAAAAGGCCATTAATTATGCCAAGGTGACAGCGATTCACCAGGGACCTACAGAGTCTCCTGTAAGCTTTTTAGAGCGGCTAAAGGAAGCCCTAAAGAATCATACTGCTGTAGATATAGAATCCTATGAGGGGCAAATCTTGCTCAGGGACAAGTTTCTCACACGGGCCGCACAGGAAATTCGCAAGAGACTCCAAAAACTAGTGTAAAGGCCTAAAGGAGCTCCGCTGGAGGAGATGGTTGCTTTTACAATAGGGAGCAGGAAGGGGAGGCTCGAGGCCGGGAGAAGGAGAAAAGGAAGGACATTAGGCATGCCCAGGTATTAGCTGCACTTCATAACCGATGCCCGTCAAATGCCTCCGAGGTTTCTCAGACCTTTGGACCAGCTACCAAGTGCTGCATTTTCCGGCGACCGAGTCATCGGGCTAGGAACTTCCCTGACCGGAACGAGCCTCCTCAGACGCATGTGTCCATTGCAAGCAGACTGGCCACTGGGCTGGCCTCTGTCCTAAGGCCCAAAACCTGGAGGGGAGGCACCCACAGGCCAACGTGCAGCTGGTAATGGAGGAGGATTGAAGGCACCTGGTCCGGATGGCCCAGCAGCAAGAGATAACTGCTACTGGTCTGGAACCTAGGGTGAGCATCGACATGGCAGGAAGGTCAGTGTACTTCCTTTTAAATACTGGGGCCACCTTCTCTATCCTTGCTTCCTTCCCTGGACCCCTGGTACCCTGCACCTGCTCCATCCTGGGAGTGTCAGGAAAACCTGTAGTTAAGCATTTTACTGAACCTCTCAGATGTCTTTGGGTCAACTTCTATTTTTCTCACAGCTTCCTAGTGGTCCCTGAATGTCCAGCTCCTCTCCTCGGCCGAGACCTACTGTCCAAGCTGCACACCTGCATCATCATCGGGCCTCATCCCTCTACAGCTTTCCAATTGTTCCTCACAGTGGAGAAGCCTCAGATTCCCCCACAGGAACCATGGGAACAGGCCGTAACACCTGAAGTTACCCCTCAGAGAGCTGACACAAGAAACTCAGATGAGCTGGAAAGATGCACTACCCATAGCTCTGCTACGTCTTAGGATTTCCATACGGCAATCTATGTGTTTGAGCCCCTATGAAGTTTTATGGGAGTGGCCGTTTCTTATAACAGAGCCAGCTATAGACTCTGAGAGAGCCTTAATACAGCAATATGCCACCCAAGTAGCCCAGTGTCAGGAGGCATTCCATCACTCAGGCCCGAAGGGAGGAAAAGTTACCACCATTGTGCCAGCCGGGAGATCTAGTTCTTATAAAAACTTGGAAGGAAGGGTCTCCTAATTCCCAGCTCCAGCCTGTTTGGAAGGGACCTTTGCCAGTAATTCTCTCTACACCCACTGCTGTCAAAGTTCCAGAGCAGAGTGCTTGGATCCACCATACCCGGGTGAAACCCTGGAAACCATTACCATCTGATCCCTCCAAGACAGAAGCTGCAGACGAATACTCCTGTGAGCCACTGGATGGTCTTAGGATGATATTTCATCACCACCCAAGGACAGATGAGAGCTACACAGATAATTCTACCTCAGACCCCTCAGAGCCTTTAAGCCAGTGAGTGCCTTTACCCCGTTCCTGTGTTTACAGTGACCAAACTCTCATGCCTGTTAGTCCTAAGATTTCTATTGATTTCCTATGACACTAACCTAACTTCAAGGGCACTGCCACCTTACAGTCTTACCCTTGTCTCCCTTAAACTGTTCACCTGTTGTCTGTTTATTTTTCCAGTTCTCAGGTTACCAAGGCCTCTGAACCAAGTGTGCCAGCTCCAGGACCACCACCTCCTAGACCCACCTCGACCTTATCTATCCTGGGCCCTAAATGGACAACCCCTTCTAACAGAGTAGGAAGGGTATGGACCCAAAACCCCACTTCACCCCCTTTGCCAGCAGGAAGTAGCTAGAGATGTCGTCATCCAGTACCCCAAAGATTTGGGTCCATATCTCTTCAGGGGGGAATGTTAGGTAGGCTAGCATAGGGCTAAGGAATGCCCATTAACGCATGCCCAGAGAGCCAAGCCATGGAAACAAAGGAGTGGCGCACTGCACATGCTCAGAGGTTTAGGTTTCCTGCCGGTAGGCATGGGTGAGCGCTGAACCTGGATTGGCCCACCTAGGACAGGTGAATTCGATTCAGCCAATGGGGTTGATCAGGTGTCTACCACCATGCCGCCCTGTGGGATCCTTGTAAAGGCAGGAGCCCAGAGTTGAGCAACACTATCTTTTACGTGACACCGAGCAGTTTCCAGCCAGGCTGCATGTTCAGGAGGAGTCCTGTGGGTGCAGTGTAAACCTGAAACTTCTAACGCTCATAAAACTCACTTGGATCACAAACCAGGCTTCAGCGTGAATTCTTTCTCGCGCAGAGCCAAGGACCGAGGTATAGATCTAGCTACAGAGAGATCTAACATAAGTGGTGCTGGAGGTGGTACACACACTCACTCCCTGGGAGACATTCCTGCCGACTAGACACTCTCTGCTTCATCTCCCTGCAAGACATTGCTGTTGACAAGCCACATGGAGTTATGCTGATGGCAGCCAGAGTCTTGGAGCTGGAAGAGCCACATGGAAATCCATGCCAACACTAAGATGCTTCTACTGCCACTGGATCCACAAGACTCTCTACCCACTGGCCTTTGATCTTCCTGCATTAGGTGTAATTGCATGTGTTGCGTGAGTCTGAAGAGGACTTTACAGACTGGTATCAGACATATGGGCTAATATCAGACTTGTGGACTTGATCTGGACTGGGCTGGGATGTTTTCTTTTTCTTTTTTTTTAACATTTTATTAGGGGCTCATACAACTCTTAGCACAATCCATACATATACATACATCAATTGTATAAAGCACATCTGTACATTCTTTGCCCTAATCATTTTCAAAGCATTTGCTCTCCACTTAAGCCCTTTGCATCAGGTCCTCTCCCCCCCACTCCTTGCTTCCCCCTCCCTCATGAGCCTTTGATAATTTATAAAGTATTATTTTGTCATATCTTGCCCTATCCGGCATCTCCCTTCACCCCCTTCTCTGTTGTCCGTCCCCCAGGGAGGAGGTCACATGTAGATCCTTGTAATCAGTTCCCCCTTTCCAACCCACTCACCCTCTACTCTCCCAGTATCGCCCCTCACCCCCTAGTTCTGAAGGTATCATCCAGCCTGGATTCCCTCCCATATGCACCAGTGTACAACCTCTGCCCTATCCAGACTTGCAAGATAGAATTCGGGTCATGGTAGTTGGGGTGGTGGGGGGAGGAAGCATGGGATGTTTTCTTAATGTAAAATTGCTCTTTTATATAAAGCTCTTTCTGATACACATATGAGGCTCCCTGGGTTTGTTTCTCTAGTCGACGTTGACTAACACAGACCCCAAGATTATGTGGTTATTCTGGATGCCATTTCAAATATCGTTCAAGCTGCTGAGAAAACTAGCGGAACTGGGAAACTTGGTGTAATGATTGAAGACTGTGGAGGCTTGGACAAGATTGAAGGGATGTAACACCATGATCGCAAGTCTGTAGACAAGGCTTCCTTGAGCATGATTGCGAAGTGTTTCTCCGTAGAGGAGGAGGAAGACCTGAATGCTCTTCCAGAAACGACCTCGGAAGCATATGCCTTCCAAGCTCCGGATGGCACCCCGGGACCTTGCATGTTGAAGACTATACAGCGGAGTCCTACAGTTGTTTTTGTGTCCTTTGTTTGGTAAAAGTTTCTCTTCATTCTTTCTCTGAGAATTCTTTATCAATGTGATTTGTGATTGTAGCACTTATTACGACAAAACTGCTGGACAGTTCCAGACTGTGCAGACTGCATGAAGCCTGCCTCCTATCACTGGGCTTCGCATTTCTGTGTGGAATTTCCTATCTCGCAGTGTCCTATAAATAAATATTGAATTCCACCCTTTTCCAGACTTGAATCCAGTGCCGCAAGGTGTGAATGCAACATTCCAGCATGGTGTAGGGAACCAGTGGAGAGCTCTAGGAGGCTGGCCCCAGCACCAAAAATTAAGTGGATTCCTGCCCCTCTCCCGAGAAGAATTTGCTTGAAAGGACGACATTGACTCTGCAGCTCCAGGAGAGGGACATATCTGATCAGAGCACACGGGAGCAGATGAAGGGGGAGGAGGAGAGAGTGGAGCACAGTCTGGCCCACCAGGCCGTGAGGAGGATGTTCCTGAGTAGAGCAGCCAGTCCACAGAGAGGACAACATGGCTGGCCCCACTATGAGACATGATGCCCCTCAGTGACTAAGGGCGATACAGGTGATAGCACTGGAGACACAGTGTGGGAATTGTACCTGAACTGATCCCACCACACCGAGGCAAAGCACGGGGGGAGTACAGCGGAACAGCAAGGGAACTGAGTGGCAAGGTCCCCAGGGAATGCTAAAAGTGGACTTTGGTGCCAGGGCGTGATGCCCCAACAGACTGGACTGGAAAACACTAAGGGCCAACAAACGATCCTTGAACTAACTACAAGCTTTTCGTTCTTGATGTGTTTTCTTGATGTGTTGTTCTTTGTCAGTGGGTTGTTGTTGTTGTTTTGTTATCTGGTTGTATACTGTTGCTTTGTTTTCCTCTGTCTTGTTTTTGTGCATGTTATTATCTCCACAGGTCTGTCTAAATAAGATAGGCTAGATGAACTATCTGGAGAAAAAACAACGGGACCGACAGCTCCGGGGGTACTTGGGATAGGGGAGGTGGGGGGGTAAGGAAGTGGTGTTAACTAACCCAGGGACAAGGGAACAACATGGGATCCAAATTGGTGGTGAGGGGGGAGTGGCAGGCCCTGTAGGGAATGATCAAGGGTAAGGTTACGTAAAGAAGAGGTATAGCTGTAACCCAGGTGGGGATGGAGCATGGTAGTGGGGCAGGAGGAAAGTTAAGGGAAATAGAGGAAAGAGGTAGGAGGCAAAAGGCATTTATAGAGGTCTAGACAAAGACATGTACACGCAAATATATATATATATATATATATATATATATATATATATATATATATATATATATATGGAAATAGATCTATGTGTCTATATTTATAGGTTTAGTATTGAGGTGGCGGAAGGACCTTGGGCCTCTACTCAAGCACTCCCTCAATGCATGAATACTTTCTTCTATTAAATTGGCATTCTATGACGCTCACCCTCCCAACTCAACTGCTGAAGCCAAAGCGAGTGAACAAGTAAATGTGGTGAAGAAAGCTGATGGTGCCTGGCTATCACAAGATATAGCAGCTGGGGTCCTAAAGGCTTGAAGGTAAACAAGTGGCCATCTAGCTCAGAAGCAACAAAGCCCACATGGAAGAACACACCAGCCTGTGTGATCACGTGGTCCCGAAGGGATCAGTTATCAGGCATCAAAGAACAAAAAATCATATCATTGACTGCACACTTCCATGATACAAGCGCTGAGGACAAACAGGTGGATAAGCAAATGTGGCAAAGAAAGCTGATGGTGCCTGGCTATCAAAAGAGATAGTGTCTGGGGTCTTAAAGGCTTGAAGGTGAACAAGCAGCCATCTAGCTCAGAAGCAACAAAGCCCACATGGAAGAAGCACCCCAGCCTGTGCAATCACAAGGTGTCAAAGGGATCAGGTATAAGGCATCATCAAAAAAAAAATCTTACCATAGTGAATGAAGGGGGAAGTGCAGAGTGGAGACCCAAAGCCCATTTGTCGGCCACTGGAGATCCCCTCCCAGAGGGATCTAGAGGAGGAGATGAGTCAGTCAGGGTGAAATGTAGCACCGATGAAGAATACAGCTTTCCTCCAGTTCCTAAATGCTTCCTCCCCCCCAACTACCATGATCCGAATTCTACCTTGCAAGTCTGGATAGAGCAGAGGTTGTACACTGGTGCAGATAGGAGCTGGAGGCACAGGGAATCCAGGGTGAATGATACCTTCAGGACCAGGGGTGTGAGGGGCAATACTGGGAGGGTAGAGGGTGAGTGGGTTGGAAAGGGGGAACCGATTACAAGGATCTACATGTGACCTCCTCCCTGGGGGACGGACAACAGAAAAGGGAGTAAAGGGAGATGCCGGATAGGGCAAGATATGACAAAATAATACTTTATAAATTATCAAGGGCTCATGAGGGAGGGGGAAACTGGGAGGGAGGGGAAAAATGAAGACCTGATGCAAAGGCCTTAAGTGGAGAGCAAATGCTTTGAAAATGATTAGGGCAGGGAATGTATGGATGTGCTTTATACAATTGATGTATGTATATGTATGGATTGTGATAAGAGTTGTATGAGCCCCTAATAAAATGTAAAAAAAAAGAAAAGAGGAGAAAAAAAAAGAAAATGATTAGGGCAAAGAATGTACAGTTGTGCTTTATACAATTGATGTATGTATATGTATGGATTGTGATAAGAGTTGTATGAGCCCCTAATAAAATGTTTTAAATAATTAAATAAATAAAAGCTTGGGAAAAAATTCCACCCTTTTACTTTTTTTTTTTAAAGATTAGAATTTCTAATTTACATGGAGCATTGTTTCCCCCCCAAAGACTCACAGCCCTCGAGTCAATTCTGACTCTTCATGACCGTAAGAGGACAGAGTGGAATTGTCCCTTCGGGTTTCTGAGACTTCCGATCTTTACAGGAGCAGAGAGCCCCCCGCTTTAGGCTCGCTGTGTAGTCCACTAGGCCACTATGGCCCTGAGAAGTTGTTTGGTGTTGTTGGTCACTCCTGAGTCATAGCGACTCTATGTACCACTGAGGGACACACGGCTCAGTCGCACGCCATTGCTACGCAGTCACCGTGTCAATCCATCTCCTCGAAGGTCTTCCTCTTTTCTCACCGCCCTTCCACTTCACCAAGTATGATCTCTCTTACCAGACACGGTTCCCTCCTGGCAACACACTGAGCACATGAGACCAAGTCCTACCATCCTAACTGCTGAGGAGCATTCTGGCTGTCCTCCTTCAAGGACAGATGTGCTGGTTCTTCTGGCAGCCCGTGATCCTCTCCATATGCTTTGTCAGCATCATATTCAAATGCACCCGTGCTTCTTCGGACTTTCTTACTCAGTGTCCAACTTTAATGAAGGTGATATTTTAAACTTTGTTTGCTTGACCAAATGAAACACATTGCTTCTCCCACAGGAAGCACTGGTGGTGTAGTGGCTTACACGTTGGGCTCACAGCAAAGTCAGCAGTTCGAACCTACCAGCCACTCCCAGGGAGAAAGCTGAGGCTATCTTCTTCTCCCTGTCTTACAGAGTCACTATACATCAGAATAGACTCACTGGCTTTTTCCCTGGGCCTCTCTCATTTTCTTGTAGAATGACATGTGACTCTGTTTTAGAAAATGCAATTATTCCTTCCATTGAACGTTTTGACATATTTTCTAACAGAACATGTGTCAAATCTTTTCAATAAAACATTTCCCATGTAAAAGAGTTGTGTCTCTGTTAGGGAGTTAGAAGCAGAAACCAGAGGTTTCCCCCTCTACATGCCAAGGCCTCCCTCCCCGTCCCCCACCCTTATAAAAAGTTGGGAATCAGTAATGGATAGAGGGTATGCACAAATCCAGGCCCTTGAACCAGGAAGCCCGGGTACACCTGGGTGGGCCCCAATCTAGGCCAGGTGGGCTTAATTCAGCCAATTGGGGTCAAGCAGTACCACACTTCCCAGCAGAAGGCCCCCAAAAGGCCACAAGCGAGAGACCATGAGCTTTTTTCTAGTTGCTTCTCCATGGTCCTGGGCGGACCAAGCTTTGGTCTCTCTCCGTACTGCCTGAAACTGCTTCTATCCTTTATAAAAACCCACTTGGATCACAAACCAGGCTTCAGTGTGAATCTTCTTTCTCATGCAGAGCCAAGGACTGAGGTATTTCTCACCCGGGAAACCTAGCATAACCTCATATTTGCTTCATGTTTATGAAAGCACATCAGAGCTGCTAGCAGGGCTGGTCATGAACTTAGAGAAGTAACAGCAATGTGTCTGAGTGCAGAATCTACAGCCTGCACTCGTATGATTTGTACTGCTCAACACTGGGTGGCCTAGTGGGGTACACATGGCTTGCTAACCACAGGTCTCTCTGACTCCAGTCCCTCACTTCCCTAATCTTACCCCACCCCCCTTTCACAACATGATCTGCGGAGGTTGAAGCATTTTGTTGTTGTTGTTCTGGTGTCTGGACATGAGTTAAGAGTATGAAATTCTACATATCTTATGGTTTGAGACAACAGTAAGTTCATTATCATTAATTATCATTTTCATTAATTACCAAGACAAGCTGGGGGAAGAAGAGAAATCAGGATGCTTAACAATCGTCGTTTGCATTAAAATTGCATCTATCAAGCCCACACCAGTGAGACTGCACTTTTGCAGGCTTGACTGTTCTTTGTTGGTAGCCCTCAACTCCATGACAGAAACTTGAGATTGGTCTGGGAAAGTTTTCAAGATTGGTAAAATCTGTAGTCTAATGGAGGTTTTTAACTTAACCTACTGATATAAAGCTACAGCAGGAGGAAGAACTGACATTTTTCCAAATGCCAAGTGGGAACTTTTAACATGGCGCATTGCTCGAGGCAGAGTGCCAAAGGAAAAGACCGCGCCTGAACATTAAGATGCAGTTACAGCTCGGTGTAGAAAGAGAAGCTTTTTTTTAACTGGCATGAAACGCAGCGTCCAGAACTTGGCAAGGATTTTAGAAACCAGCAAGTCTGATCTCCATCCCACTGCAGGAATTCTCTTCAACAATGAAGAGAGCTTGTGATTCCGCCTTTGACTGCTTAACGAGATAAAGGGCTCTTTGTTTTGTGGGACAACCCTTTTTGATTACTGGATAGCTGTAGGTAGAAGGTTCTTTCTGCAGATGAGTCAGAATCTTCCTTCCAGCAAATTTCCAAGTATCAGTCAGTGGGCTGTTTGGAAGCCTGATGTCATGGGTTGCATTGCGTCCCTCAAAACACGTGTCAACTTGCCTAGGCCAGAGTCCTCAACATGGTGTGATTCTCGTCCAGTCTGTGACCGCTGTGAGCCCTAACCTCTATCATGGTAACGAGGCACAATCCGAGGTAGTTATCTTAATGAGTCGGGAAAAACTCCACAGGATCAGGCTGAATTTTGAGTCAATCTCTCTTTAGCTATAAAAGGATGAGAGAAGCAAGCAGGGATCAGAGAGACCCGATTACCACCAAGAAAGAAGTGCCGAGCAGAGTATGTCCTTGGGATCCAGAGTCACTGTGCTGAGACCCTCCTAGACTCGGGGGAAAATTGATACGGATATAGGTAGAGAGCCCCAAGGAATGTCAGGCCCACCGATGCTGGAAAGAGACAAGGACCTTCCTCCACAACACCACAGAGAGGAAGCCTTCCCTAAGAGTGGGCGCTCTGAATGGGACCTTTAACTGGCTGACCTGTAGGAGAACACATCACTGTTTGTTACAGCCATCTGCCTGCAGTGTTTCTGCTACAACAGCACTAGATAACTAAGACAACGGGGAACGCTTTCGACCCAGGCGCACCAAGGTTTGCACCCAGGGTCTCCTGCTTGCAAGACAAACATTACTGTCCCAGAAACTCAGTTTCTTATAAGATGCTGTAAGTGGTATCTGGCTTTCATGGTATGGTGAGGGTACTGTGTTAAGTGCGTGGATTAAGGTAGATATTCATTAGATATCGATTATTAGCAGTAGTTCTAGCTTCGACCCTCGGATGCAGTTGAAATTCCCTTAAGACACGCCCTTTGCCAGGCTATAACGCAATCTTTTCGCTATTCCTTACATGCCATAGATTACCAGACCCTAAGCACTGGCTTGCCATCTGCAATGTCAGCAGGGCAAACCCACCAGCCAGAGAAAGATGAGGCTTTCTGCTCCCCCCTCCAAAAAAAAAAGATTTATAGCCTCAGAAACCCTATTCTAGGGTCGTTACCATTGAACTTGACTCAATGGCAGTGGTTGAACTTGACTCAATGGCAGTGGGTCTTATGGGAATTTTGCTGGTTTTTTAAGGAGAGCATTTCTCCATCAGCTCCTCTAGGTAGGAACGTGTAAAACTAGGAAGTCATAAATACTAGCTCAGCCCCACCCCCACCAGAGCATCGTGGGTGGTCCCTCAGGACGACACCTTCCCAGGCACCGGCCGTCCACCTGCTCTGCTACCTGGATGCCCACGCGTGGGGCAGCTGTCACACCTGCACGTCCTGCTCCAGCTTGATCTTGATCATGTGGTACTCCTCACAGTCCCAGATCCGCTGCTTGTTCAGCTGCCTCTCGTATTCCTCCACTTTCTTAATGCGGCTGACGAGGTACTCCAGCTGAGGGCACAGAGGACATGGGGAGAGTCGGCTACGGCCCGCCTCCACCCTTCAGGGCCTGGCCAGCGGGACCCCGAGGAGGGTTTGAAAGTTCCACACTCCAGAGGCTGTCTGACTGCTCTTGGGGGGCCCTCTGCAGACTTTGAACCCCTGGGTCACGGCTTGATCACTTCTTGAAACCACATGGAAAGTGCCACGGAGAAAGAGCAAGCGGGCTCGTTTCTGAACGCAGCGTTTGATTCTGGTCAAGTCACTTCTTTGCCCGTTACATGTGTGCAAGGAGGTGAAAACCCCCATGCCCTCTAAAAAGATCCTTCTCGGGCTGGGGTGGCTGACGGAGAAACACAGGAGAGGATGACAGAATGGGGTGAACCACAGGGACCCCCAGAGATGGTTCCCGCCATGCCTAGGAGACAATCTCTGTAAGGCTGGCTCACCAAGAAGTGTGGCATTGAATGTATCCTGCCCACGGGCCAAAGGGGCGGAGCAAATTCAGTCACAGTAAAACCCACCCTGGCTTCTTACGCCTCTTTACCCCCCTCTGGCACCCCTACTTTACCTCTTTGGCATTGTGAGCCTGCAGCGCCCGCTCCCACTTCTTCTTATTGTTGGCCAGGAGCTCCTGTCGTTCCATCTCAAACGCTTTCTGAAATCAAGGAGAGGCGGTTTTTATCAGGCAGGTCTCCGCAGCAGTAAAGGACTCTTAGATAGCAGGGCAAGTGCCTTGTCGTCAACTACGCGAAGGCCAATCCCCATGCAGGCTTGCCAAGGCGCATGTGACTGAGTGGCTAGGGAGTTCAGGTATCAGGAAGCCTATCAGTCTGATGTATGAAGTCTGCAACATAAATGTAAAGAGGAAACTGTGAGACAGCTTAGCCTAGGGAATTGGGAAGTCCATTTACGCATGCCCAGGAGAGCCAGCAAAGGACAAAGCTGGATTTTCCCGCCGGTGGGCTCGGATGGGCGTTACACTTGGAGCAGCCCACCTGGGCCAGGTGATTGCAATTCAGCCAATGGGAGTGCCCTGGGGTCGTTCACCACGCCTCCCCGGGGAACCCTTGAAAAGGCAGGGATGGGAAGGGAGAGGGGCTTTTTGTCTGGTCGTCTTAGTGGGAGGAGAGAGATCCTTGCGTGACCTGGGGCAGTCTCTGCCAGGCCGCATGGTCAGAGGAATCCTATGGGTGCCGCGTAAAACCTGAAGCTTCTTTTAACTCTCATTAAATTCACTTGGATCACGAGCCCGGTTCCGGCGTGAAATCTTTCTCGCGCGGAGCCAAGGACCAAGGCTGAAATCTAGCCAGGAGAGAGAGACCGAACAGAAACGTGCCAACATACTCCTGGCTTAGTCCGTGTCCGAGGCAGGGAGGGAACTGAAGATAGGCAGTGTCCCTGGTTGGCCCAGACTACTGCCGTGGTCGAGGGAGGCCCCAGAGAAGCAAGTAGGACTCCTCTGTAGGCTTTCTGGGAGCAGAGAGCCTCGCCTTTCTCCTGTGAAGTGGCCGCTGGGTTTAAATCACCTAGCCTACAGGTAGCAGCCCAATGCTTAACTCGATGCACCATGGGGGAAGCGACAGTGTGTATGTTCGCCTCCGATTAGAGCCATGTGTGCTTGAGGTTCCCAAGAACCGGACATCGCGTGGCTGTGTTTGAGGTTCCCAAGAAGCCGGAGCAGCAGGAAATCTATAACAAGTCAGAGGAAGAGGCCCACCCCCCTGGCTATCTTCAAATTGTGTACTTAGAGATGGATTGGTTTGTTGTCTCGCTACGCATGATTAGCCTCGAATACGGGACCCTCCAGAGAGTAGGGACATTATTTCATCCGTGGCTGTACCCTGAGCCAGTGGAACAGCACCTGCGATGTCGTCTTTACTAGATGAATACGTGAATAAATGAAGGAAAACTTAGAACAGAGACAGCAATCCGAGGACCCAAACCTCTTAGGACCCTTATTGGATCGTTAGGCCAGACCCGGTCTCCCGGCCAAGAGCAGAAAATGGACTTCGAGCACGGATCACCTCAATGTGCACAAGCTCCTGACGGAAGGTCTTCATCACACTCTTGACTTGTTCTTCCATCCTCTCCAGGAGCAGGCAGATGTCATCGGCCTGTTTCTTTAAATCCTTCACATACTGGTCATCCTTGGTTTTCAGCTCCTGGAGAAGAACATGCAAAAGGTAGCTCATGAACTGAGACAGAAGCAGGAGGTATGGAGCCTGCTCCATTTTGGGTCTTTCTGATCAGAAACTGAAAACACTAAGTGCCCCATGAACAGCAGCCTCCTGTGCCAAGAGACCAGAAGCACTGGGCGGTGCTCAGCTATCATCACCGACGATTGTGATCCATCGAAAGATTTCACAGAAGAACCCTGATCAAAAGAGGGAACATGTGGAACAGATTTTCAAATTCTCCTGGACTTTAGACTTTCTGGAGCCACTGAGGATGAACTCCAAAACAATAATAATTACCCTGAATTCTCCTTTGAACCACAAATCGTGGCTATGCCCTGAAGTAATCCTAAAGCCAAACCAAAAACCAAACTCAACTGCTGTAGCGTCTGTTCTATTTCACAGAAGCCTGTAGGGCAGAGAGCTGCTCTGTGGGGTTTCTGAGGCTATACATCTTTCATGGAGGCAAATGATCTCACCTTTTTCACACACACTAGCTAGTGGGTTTGCACTGACAACCCTCTGCTTAGAGCCCAACAGTGAACAAAAAGTGACCAATACTTGAGCTTAGCTAGTGGGGTTAAAAAACTTTTTTTAAAAGATCAGCCTTGATCATGCTGCTGTTTAAGAAGAATCCACATGGGACCATGAGTCAGAGCCACCTCCAGGTGGGATCGACTCGGGAGACTGTCCAGGAAGGCAGTGTGTTTCTGCCAACAGGAGGACAGGAGGGTGAAGTGGCTGCACAGCTCCGAGAATATTGTCGTTATGAAATGGATGGATGGATGGATTGTGTTAAGAGCTGTAAGCCCCCAGGAAAATGATTTTTGTTTAAATTGTATTTGTGGAAAGATTGTTGTGTTTTGTTGTGTTCTTCGCAACAACAAAATAACTAACTTTTGGTTTTTGTTTTTTCAGGGGGTGCGGGGGCTGTTTATCACTTGGCATATGCGGCATTTTGAGTAAGGAAGTCAGCCCTCCACATGTTGCCCTTCGGAAGAAGTCAGTCACTGGCCCCATTCAATCCCTCAGCCCAATCCCATGGCAGCAGCGGCGAGAGTTGGGGGCGCCTGGGGCCTCTTGCCTGTTGTAGCTCGTTGATGAGCTTGTTCTTGTCCTCGATCAGCCCGGCGCAGTGCAGCTGCTGGCTGTTCAGCATGTCCCACAGCTCCTGGGGGATCTTCTTCTTTTTGCCTTCCTCCCATTTGGAGGTGATTTCATCAAATTTGTCCTGGCTGGTCTTCACTTCGTTCTCCAGCTTCTCCAGTCTGCAAGGACAGCCACGTCAGCCACCCCAGCCCAGTGGGAGATGCCCAGGCTCTCCCATAGACCAGGACAGGCGGTTAGAGTCTGTAATACAGCCCCCAGACACACACACCCCACCCCCAATCCAGACCGGACACTGGGACATCTTTTGGTTGAATGCTTGATGGTAACTAACCGATACCACATCAATAAAGAGGAACCGAGCAAGAAGCAGTATGCATGAAGGAGATCGGATGGTTGATTGAATAGTGGAAAGGTAGATAGCTGTGTGTGCCATTTTCCTGACTGCGATAGAATTAAGCCTGTGTTCTTAGCATGGCAGTGAAGGCCTGCCCCAGGCTGACCCTGCTGGGGACCAGTCAGTCCAGTTCCTAGTGTTTCTATTACAGGCGGGGGGACGTTTCTAAAGGAAAGTCACCAATGGTACAACGGTGAGTCAGGTAAACTTGCGATTGCTCATGCTGTGCCACTCGGAAAGCCCTGCTCCTAGAACAGTGCTGGTGGGCATGCTGTGGGCGAGAAGAGCTGCCGTAGCCAAGAGATTGCTCTGCTCCTTGAACTATTTCTAAGAAGTCGAAGAATAAACCGAAGCAAGAATTTAAAGGACTCTGCTCCTGCCAATTTCGGTCCCCTGCGTGTGCACACGATAGGCCTGTAGCCCAGCTGAGCCGCTTACAGGGGGCCCGGTGACACCATAGGGAA
Organism: Tenrec ecaudatus; assembly: GCF_050624435.1. NCBI lineage: Eukaryota > Metazoa > Chordata > Mammalia > Afrosoricida > Tenrecidae > Tenrec > Tenrec ecaudatus. The sequence continues at coordinate 143,398,018 of NC_134537.1, forward strand.
GCACTATTGAGCAGAAGGTGGATGGTTCAAACCTACCAGCACCTCAAAAAAAAACAACCTACCAGCACCTCTACAGGAGAAAGTCCTGGCCATCTGTCCCTGTAAAGATGGTTGTTGTTGTTAGATGCCATGGGGTCAGGTACCACCCAGAGGGATCCCATCCCGTACACAGCAGAACCAAACACTGCCTGGTCCTGTGCCATCTTCACAGTTGTTCCTGTGCCGAGCCCATTGTCGGTCCATCTCCTTGAGGGCCTTCCTCGTTCTCGCTGCTGCCAACAAGGCGGTTCTTCCTGCCATGTGTGGTTGCTAAGAGTCAGAACCCACTCAAGGGCATTGAGAGGGTTAAGGTTTATTGTGCCAACCTGACCGATAAACACAGGTGGGGTTAATTGAAGGACAGAGAGATAAATGGCTCCGGTGAGCCTCACCTTTCTGGTTCTCGGGCCTCAAGTTGGATCAGCACTTTCCTCTTGTATACATAGTAGTTTCTGTGGATGTGTTTCTCTAGTCTACCCAGACGAACACCATAATCTGGGTAGACTAGGGAACCCAATCCAAAGAAACCCATATATGTATAAGAAAGAGTTTTATATAAAGGGTAAATGTACATTCAGAAAGCATCCCATCCCAGTGCTAGTCCAAGCCCATGAGTCCAACATTAGCCCATATGTCCAACACCAATCTACAGAGTCCTCCTCAATCTCACAAAATACACGCAATGGCACCGACTGTAGGAGTAAAGTCGAATCCATGAACGTGTAAGCATCTCAGCACTGGCAGGGGTCTCCACGTAGCTACTCCAGCAGTCAGGGCTGCATAAGGATAGATTCATATGACTTCTCCTCAGGGATGTCTCACAGGAAGTGAGCCTTGCCAGCTGAAGCAGGGAACTGGCTAAGGCAGCCACAATGGGTCTGACCATCAGAAAGCAAGAGACCGGAGAACTAGAAAGGCGAGGCTCACCGAGCCGTTTATCTCTCTGCCCTCGCCCTTCAATTAATCCCACATGTGTTCATTGGGCACAAGCAGCTTATACCTCTCTAAGCCCTGGGCAGAGTGCTGTGCCAGGCAGTCTGCCTTCTGAGTACTGGAACTAAGGGTGTGGCTTGGGTTTCTATTAGGCCTCTGGGCCTCTATCTTTCTTGGTATGTGGCTTCTTTAGTATTCTTTGATACACTGCCACAGATGGACAGAATACGAAGATGTTTGTGGGGCTGGTCATTCTGATCAACTTAAGCCTAGGACAGCCCTGCTCAGCCTACCTGCTCAGCCTCGTCTCTTGCCTCCCACAAACAGCCATCACTAGCACACCTCACGGGCTTTCCGGCCTGGGCTCAAGCCGTACCCTCTGTCTAAAATACCCACTCCTGAAAGTCCTATTCATGTTTAGGACCCAACTCAAAAGCCTCTTGATGGGGAAGTCTTCTCTAATGTCTCCAGAAGGAATCAAAGGACCCTTCATGAGTATTTCACAGCTCCTTACGCGTATCTTTAAGGGGCCTTGGTGGCATAATGGTTACACGTTGGACTGCCAACTGCAAGGTCGGCCGTTAGGAAGCAACACTGCTCCGTGGGAGACAGACAGTGCTCTTGGCTTCATTAGAGAGTGACAGTCTCAGAAACTCACAGGGGCGGTTCTACCCGATCCTTCCGGGTTGCTATGAGTCGATACCCACGCGATGGCCTTGGCTTTGCTTGTGTTGTCACACTTATCTTCACTGCGAAATATGTCAGAGGTGTATGTTTCCATGCCTGGCTCTTCAGCTAAACTGTGCGCTCCAAGAGCCAGAGGCGTGTTTCCCTCCTCCTTGCACCCACGGAGCTTACAACACTCAAAGAAAGGGAGAGGGAGCAGCAGGGAGCAAGAAAGTGGGGGCAATGCATTAGCTCAGGAAGAGAATTCTACAAAATTCCGTTTGGCAACGCCCCTTCCCATGATGCTCAGGGATGCAGGGAGCCACCAGTGGGCCCCTTACCGCTGACGCTTTATCTCCTCTTCTTCCACTCGCCGTTGGATCTCCTTGATATCAGTAGCCACCTGAATGTTCGTCACCAGCTCGGTGCCACAGAAGAGCAGCTTAGCCAATTTCTGAAAACCAAGGAGGAAGAATGTGTCAAGTTAGAACACTTTATAAAGAGATTTATAGTTGGAGGCATTTGCACAGCTGCATGTAGCTCTTCTAGACATCCAAATAGGAGCACCCTGGTGGTGGTGGTGTAGTGGTTATGCATTGAGCTGAGATCCACAAGGTCAGCAGTTCAAAACCACCCGCCACTCCTGGGGGAGAGAGATGGGCTTTCTACTCCCATGAAGAACTGTAGTCTCAGAAACTCACAGGGCACTTCTACCCTGTCGTATAAGGTCACTGTGAGTTAGCATAGACTCGATGGCAGTGAATTTGGTTTTTATTTCCCATCAGAGCATTTGGGATGTGATGTAAGTTACAGCTTACAATGCAGTAGAGCTTTTCCATTTTAAATGCCTTTTATTTCAGTGGGTGTCAATGGGGCTGGCCAACCAATACACTGGCATGTACTGTGGGTACAACACAGAGCTCTACCACGGAGGACCCTTGTCTTTTTGAAGAATCAATCCCAGTTGGGGAGGTAAGACTGACAATTAGACCTGCCCTCCAATAGCCATCTCTCCTTTCTTCCTTTAGAAATGGAACCTTCAGATTTCAACTGGATGTGTGACTGCCCTGGACAAGTACATTCATAACCCTTTCCTACAGCTGAAATAAAGCCCAATCAGGAGCCCAAGGGCAGAAGGGCTGTGTGCCACTTCTCAAGAGGGCCTTTACAAGGCAGAAACAGGCCCGGGGCTGCGCCCCCACCTCCCCGCTTTGCCTGGCTGGGTGTGGTGCTACAGTGTATCAGGATGAGCAGAGATGGCCAGCAAGGAGTGGCAGGTGAAGCTGAGGTCTCTAATCTCGAGGGGTCCCCATATCACCCTCCCGAACAGCTCCAAAGAGCAGGGCATCATGGTGGGTCAAGTGGGGGGGGGGGGGGGCAGAGAAAAAGAGGGCGGCCCTTGAAAGATGGAGGGATATCGTGGCTACACCAAGGAGTTCAAACAAAAGAACGATGTGAGGCGGGAGCAAGGCCAGGCGGTGTTTCATTCTGAGGCACACAGGGGCTCTGCTGCTCAGAACCAACCGACTCGACAGGCACCTAACAAAGACCACAACCACCACTCCGACGTGTTCCGAGAAGGAGAGAAAGAAGCCCTCGTCCACTTTATGCTATAATGCAGGGGCGATCAATACATGGCCGCGATCTACTAGTCGATCGCAATGTAGGGTGGGTAGATCTCCTGGCAGGAAAACAATAGACGTACGCCTATCATCAATCCCGTCACTTAACTGATATACAGTGCAGCCAATCAGATGCAAGCTTCGGTGTCAAGACGCATGCGCAAACAACTGCCCTAAATGCAGCAAACTTAACAAGCTAAGTTATCGCCAATGTTTAGACCTTGGTTTTTTTTCCTCTTAAACATAAGAAAGGGTATTGAAATGAGTGGGGGAGCTGGACCAAGTAAGAATACAGAATGGGAGATGTTGACACTACAAGCCGACATTCAGCTGAAGTCCAGAGCGCATGGACAGTTCTGGAACTTACTCGCAGAGGGAAAGTCCCCAAACATAAGAAAATGTGCTGCCTCCTTGACTGCGTTATTCAGCTCTACTTATTTAAGTGAGCCAGCCTTTCCCACATAAAGATCATTAAGTCCAAGTACCATTCTACCATGACTGATGATCATTTGGAAGTGTGCTGGAGGCTGGCTGTCAGCAGCTACTGTCTGGACTATGCATCCCTGGCTCATTCCATTCAGTGCAAGTCATCAGAGTAAACTTAGGTAATGACCAAAAATGAGCATAGTTAATTGTGTTGTTTGTGCAATATAGACTCATGCGGTTATGCAAGGTACATAAACACACATTGTACATATAAATAATTCGCCATGCATTTATTAATAAATGTAATAAATAAATATATATGTTTTGCATGTTGTAGTTGGTAGATCATTTTGACTTGATCGTTTTATAAGTATCTCGAAAGTGTGAGCGCCCCTGCTCTACTGTAATGAGGAAGGATGCTCTCTTTGATCTGTGGTACCACCTCATGGACTTTGAGCCCTGACCTTACACGGTGCACACAAAACGCAATTCTACATTGACTATAAACCGAAAACTATATGGTAGACGAAACAAAGTCTCTGGTACAAAACAGAGAAGAGTGTCTTCATAAACCCGCAGTTGACACCGGCCACACACACACACACACACACACACACACGATTCTCATGTTTTAAAGCTGATATGGCATAGGGCCAACCCTCGGGTCTTCTTGCCAGGGTAGGGAGGGGGCCTTTGGGCATCAGCACCATGAGATTGAGAAAGGCAGGGTTGGCTCGTGCCCATTTTCCCTCGATGTCAAAGCTCCGCGTGATGAAGTGAAAGGGGGCTTGAGCAATTGCTAAGGAAAACACCATCACTTGGGTTTGACACTTCATTTACACTAAATTAAATTAAATTAAGCGTGGGAGGCATTATCTGTACTTTTGAGACTCGAAGGTCACTTTTCTCCTACATGGGCTTGTTCCTTGCTTTTTAGAAATGTGAAAGGACGGACCTTGGGCTGCGCCCTCACCTCCCCATTTTCCCTGGCTGGGTGTGGTGCTACCGGGTACCGGAAATCAGCTCAACTGCTCTTCTGTGTAATACATATCCAGGTGTCTGCTGACACCAGAGAGATCCAACGGGGAGTAGATCAAGTGTCCAAGCCCAGGGGCCCACTGGTGGCTCCCTGCATCCCTCAGAACTGTGGGAAAGGGGCTTTGTAGAATTCTCTTCCTGTGCCTATGCGTTCCCTCCTCCCACCACCACCCCCTTTCGATGAATGCTGCCTTCCTGGTACGTGCCGAGGTCCGTGGATAGGCAGGGGAGTGAAGCCTGGCTCCTGCTCTTACAGTGCTCAAAGGCCGCTGACTCTTCAGATTGACGTGAATCTCCTAGTCCACGGTGAGAGGCGGAGCTGGAACAAGACCCTGCACGGCCCAGGGGTCGTCATAAACTCTCCATCCCTCCCAGGCAGGACAAGTCCTCCGAGGGCCTCTACCTCCTGGCGTGCTCTCTGACAGGAGCTCAGGGCGCCAGACACTTTCCTCCCGGTGAGAACACGTGTCGCCTCGATAAAGCCCCCCTGTTGGTCCAGGGCCCAGCTCCAGTCACACTTGTCCACCTAACTGACCGAGCACGGCAGCCCAGTGAGCTCTTTTCTCTATCTCAGCTCCTGTCCTCTCGTCTCCTATCACTCCTTTCGCTGGCGATTCATTGGGGGCAACCTTTGTCAGCGCTGACGTGCTATTGAAATGACTGTTCATTCCTCACACGCCTGTTGCCCCAAGTACTCTAGTCAAGATCCCAGGAGTCCTGTGATTGCCACGGGAGAGCAATCAATGGTTGGCTTTTCCATGTTTTTGAGGGTAAGCCAGGTGCGACTCCACGGCCACAAAAGGACATGGGGTGAGGTCCTCGGTCTCCCAGAGTTTACAGCGTCCTTGGGGAGATGGCGGGCACACCCATCTGAAGTATCTTAAAAAGAATTCACTGTACAGTTTGTGGATGAAGGGGTGCAGGCTGGGCTAAGGACGAATTCAAGGAGGAATTAGGGCCTGAGGTGGAAGGCAGCCTGGCGAGAGGTGGGGAGAAAGAAGGGAGAAGAAAAGAGGGGGGAGGACTTGGCCTTCCAGAGGAGAACAAGCACAGGCAAAGGCCCGGAGCAGGGGTGAACAGGGCCTCCCTGCAGTGGTGGGGGGACCGCCCAGCCCAAAGGGAAGACTCCTTGGTGCTCACAATAGGAGATACGTATATTGTTGGAGAGTTACAGTGAGTCCTAGAAAACTCGTGAAGGTTTGGATCTGATTGCAGAAATAATGACTTACCATTAAAAGTGTCTGAGGCAAAGAAAGAGCATGAACAGAGAGCAGAACACAGAGATAAGTCTTGAGAACGCTCCCTCCCAAAGAGCTATCACAATGGGAAAGAGCTGGATGGCCTTCTGCCCAGAGCCCAGGGAAATGCCGGAGGAAAATGACCCCCCCCCCCGTGTCATACTCAGCTGCTGGCCTGGCGGGGCTGACCCAGTCCATACCAGTCTGCTCTCTTCTTTCTGTTTGTAGCTCCTGCTTTGGTCTTCCTCGCTCTCCTTTTTCCCATCCAAATACTCTCCCAGTGCTTCCCTGTGACGAGGAAGGCAGAGACACCAACGTCACTTCTCAGACTACAATCCCACATCCCAAAGGGACAAAACAACCACATCCCGAGGGACCAGAGTATGTGACACAACATAACGAAGTACATTCCAGGTGGGTAAAATTTAAGTATAAACAATACATGTATGGATTGTTATAGGAAGTGTAAGAGCCCCCAATAAAATGATTTATTTAAACATTTTAAGTATAAAAAAATACCAAAAAAAACACGCTAGAAGTAAATAGGGAAGCATAGAAAGAAAAGGCAAAAAGATTACACATTTTTACTTCCTGGAAGTTTAACATTTCTATCCACTAAAAAGCATCCTGAGGTTGAAAGTCGCGGGATGAAGTAAAGCTATTTTGGTAAGATATTATGAACAACACAAATAGAACGGGATGTTGTGCATCAAAACCCCCAAAAAAAGGGGGGGGAATAGTAGCAAAGGATGTGAGTTACAAAGAAATACAAAACAGACAAATAGAGAGGTGGAAATATTTTGACGTCACTGATCATCAGGACAATGAAGTTGAAAACCCAAGGAGGTGTCATTAGTCTCCCGTGGGATCAAAAAGACGGGAAAGCTGATAACACCAGGTGTGGGCCAAGGGTGTGGGTGCCCAGCTACTCTTACTCCGCAGGTAGAACCTGAAACATAGCCATCGGTCTAACAGGCAATTTGGCAAGATTCGGAACTTTCAACGTGTCTCCCCTTTGCTCCAAGCATTCCTCCTTGAGGACTTATCTGCTGAAATAGTTCACCAAGCTATAGGCCCAAGAATTAATTATGGGTACCATTAAGCTTGATCCGATTGAATTATGGATTGTTATAACATCTGTAAGAGCTCCCAATAAAATGATTAATAAAAAAAACTAATGAATGATTATGACACGACTGCCTGTACTAGCAAGAGCATGTGAACATTGTACACACATGTTAACTAAGATGTAGTTAATAACTGCTGGTTTTATAGCTCATACAGTGAATGACAGAAATTTCAATAGGCTTTGGGAAATGTCAATGTTATTTACAAGGAGTCCGTTGTAGAGCAAAACAAATGTTATTTTTGAAACCGGCTTATAGAAACCAAACTCACTGCCATCAACCCATACTGACTCATAGTGACCCTGTAGCCCAGGGTAGACCTGTCCCCTGGGAGATGCCAAGACTATAACTGTAATTGTTTTGTTTTGAATCATTTTATTCGGGTTCTTATAGCTCTTATCAATCCATACATACATTGGTTGTGTCCAGCACATTTGTACATATGTTGCCAACATCATTTTGAAAACATTTTTTTCTACTTGAGCCCTTGATATCAGCTCATTTCCCCTTCCCCGCCCTCTCTCCTCATGAGCCCTTGATAATTCATAAATTTTTTTCATGACTATAACTGTGTACGGGAGTAGAAAGCCCAGTCTTTCTTCCAAGAAACCGCTAGTGGTTTCAAGCTGTGGTCCTTGTGGATGGAGCATGACACTCCTGGCCTCTCTGCATGCACAACAAACTTCCTGGAAGGAGTTAGATGACAGTGGTTACTTAAGGGAAGCTAAGAAAGTTCCCAGGATTTCTGTTCCCTACTGGCTTACGACTAGTTTTGCATTCCATGCATTTTATAAATAGCGGCATTCATTTTTGAAACTCAGAAAATGAGCCTATCCACGGGGGTAGATAAGGTTTCAGACTCTGGGCTTCTTGGAGGAGGCATGGCCCCTTTGCTCCTCAAACCAATGAGGCACAGGCTCCCCGGTCACGGTCACGAGGCTGCCTCACAAAGAGTTCTTTCTCTGGGCCCCGACCATCCTCTTCAGGTTTCAATCTCTATGGTGAAGCAGGAAGAACCCCTGGATCCCATCCTGTGTGGGATCTTTCCTCACAGCGATGCCCATCGCCACTCCCTGGTTTCTGTTGGAGCCTTGCAACTGGAGACAAGATCTGAGTTCCTGCCCCTCACGCTCCCAAGCTAATCAGTCCTCTTTCCTTCCCTGCTATTTTATCACTTCTCTCTACTTGTCGAACCTGCCCGTCTTCCTTCCTAAGGAAACCAGTCCTTTCATCTGACTTGGTCCTTTACACGTTTCCAGATGAATGCACTCATTTCTCAGAGACCTACGTTCTCCACGGATTACCAACTCTCTCTAAGCAATCTCTTCCTGGAGCAAAGTTCAGTACCTCCCAGAGAAAAAGAACTGCCCAGGGGAGGTATGCTCCATGCTCTCTAGTTTTAACTTGAATCCCCTTGCTGCCCTTCCTCTCCGTGTGTGACCACAGAGTACTAACTCCTCAGTCCAATATGGACACCCGCAAGGTGCAGGCCACCACCAGCTCCTCGGGAGAAAGACGGGGCTTTCTACTCCCATGGACTGCTCCAGCCTCAGAAACTCACAAGGGCAGTTCCACCCTGTTCTAGAGTCAGTACTGTGACTATGAGTCAGTACTGACTCAGTGGCAGTGAGTTTCAGTGAGGAGCCCCGTTGGTACAACTAGTTGAGCACTGGGCTTCTGATCACAATGTTAGCAGTTCAAACCCACCAGCCACTCTGAAGGAGAAAGGGGAGGCTGTCCGTTTCCATAGAGACGTACAGTGTCAGAAAGTGTCACAATGAGTCAGAATCAGCGTGATGGAAGTGGGCTTGGTTTTGGGAGCCACATGTGCTCGTGAGCACGGGAAGCGTGGCTAATTGTAATGTACTGAGTGTGAAAGCCGTATCAGCTGGATTCTAAAGACAGAGTGAAAACATCTTCTAAGTAAACCCCTCTTGGTAGAGTTTATGCTGTTTGCATGTTTCAATGAGATTTTACAGATGAAATAAAATAAATCATTGAAATTCATTTTATCTGTTTCTTTTTTTTTAATGTGCCTACTAGAAAATATAAAACAACATGAATAAATCTGCTGTGAAAGACCTCTTTAGAGGGTCGACATGCAGGGATGTTCCTTTGAGGACTAAGGTGCGCCCAACCCATGCCATGGTCTATTCAACTGCCTCATCTGCAAGTGGGAGTTGGACAATGAAGACTGGATCAGGAGGACTGAAGAAGAATGGGTGCATTTGAACTGTGGTGCAGGAGGAGAATATTGCAAGTACCACGGGGTGTCAAAAATACAAGTCTAAAAATAAAGAAAAAAGAAAAGAAAATGATTAGGGCAAAGAATGTATACATGTGCTTTATACAATTGATGTATGTATATGTATGGATTGTGATAAGAGTTGTATGAGCCCCTAATAAAATGTTAAAAAAAAAAAAAAGAAAGAAAGAAAATAGTCAACAAGGCTTGGCCCAAGTAAAAGTTTAATAGTGGTTTTCTTCATCAATTTTTAGGTCAATTTTACAGCTAAACCTCATTAAGGTGATGTTGTTTTATTAAAAAATATTGTGAGAAAGTTTGTACTCCTTAACCAACTAAATGCAGCATTGCTCCCTAATAAATAGATTTAATAATTTTAAAAAATATACAAATCTGTCTTGCAAGAAGTGCAGCCAGAGTGCTCCTTACCCTTCCTCCTGCCGAGACCCTCATGCAGTCCCTCATGTGATGGTGACCCCCGGGTCATTCAGTCCCCAAAGGGGTTGCGACCCACAGGTTGAGAAACACTGCCTTGAGTCTCCTTACAGGGAAGACACTTGCTCTTACATCCTTTGAACATGTTGTCAGTCCCCCGTGAGGGGCATCACGCACGGTAAGGTGGAGGGGCAACAAACAAAGAGGACACTCCTCAAGGAGGAAGGTTGACACAGTGGCTGTGACAATGGGCTCGAATGCGAAATGGCCCGAGAACACACTGGCCCAGACAAGAGCGCTCCACACACGGAGAGGATCAGGACAGATAAACCCCTCAGGGACAGTAGTGGGAGTAGCAATCTCATGAGGGTAGGGCCACGGTCAGGGAGAGGGGAGGGTGAGAAAAGGGGAACCCATCACAAGATTGGGTATATAGCACCCCCCGCCCCACGCAAAGGGGATTAATAACAGAAATGTGGATGAAGGGAGACAATGAACAGTGTATGATATGAAATAACAATATATAACTGATCAAGGATTCATGAGGGAGGGAGGGGGAAATGAGGAGCTTATATCAAAGGCTGCAATAGCAAATGTTTTGGAAATGATGATGGCAACATATGTACAAATATGCTTGATGTAATGGATGTATGGAATGTGATAAGAGCTGTAGGAGCCCCGAATAAAATGGTTTTGTTTTTTAAAGTGAGAATGGCATGGGACCGGGCAGTGTGTTTGTTCTGCTGTGTATCTGGTCACTCTCGATGGTTACTGACCCAAGGGTACCTAACACCAACTACCTCATGACATGTTGTTATATTTTATATGTGTCTTATTATAATTCCAGTGCTTGGTGCCGACTTAGCATATTCCCCAAAAGAACTGCCCCAGACTGTTCCCTCTTCAGGTTTGTAGTCACAGACATCACACTACTTACAGAATCACAAGCCCTCTTTGGGCAGATGTTTCCTCCCCATCCCCATGTGGTCTCATGGGACATGCCATCTCGCTGAAGGTCTCGCCTATTGGCCCAATCAAACTTCTTTCTTGGGACTTTAAAAACGGGAACTTAATTGATAAGTTGGTTGAGTTTCTGATCTACGTTGGAAATCCTTTCCTTCGACACAGTGAGGGCCTTGCTGCCCTGCCAGTGTTGCCCTTTGAGAAGTCAGAAGTCATTCTGTATGAATCCAGGCTGCTTCATCGAACAGCTTTTATTGCACCGGGAGCTGTTATTTATCCGTGACCTGTGCTTTTCTCTCCGGAAATGAACAGGACTCTGTCTTTGGGGTGTCCTAATATTTCTCAGCAGTATGCCTGACCCCAAACCACGGCCATTCAGTCAGTTTGACCCAGAGCACCCTGCTATAGGCTTTCAAGACTAAATCGTTGTGGGTGCAGACAGATCCATCTTTCTCCCTCAGAACGCCTGGTGGGTTTGAACCTCCAACCATGCAGTCAGCAGCCCAACGCCTAACCCTTAGATGGGTCTACTTTCTTGATTGTGTACTCCCAGAAACTCTGCCTAAGGTCAGGATGAGAGGGAGTCGTTAGTTCTGAGACATGTCCTTGGATTGTTTCAGCAACGATGCTCCCCTCCTTTTCTCTGACCTTTTCTTCTGGCTTTATAAAGAGGATACTAGAGCTCTTGGCTGAGTCTTCAAAGTTTTAAAATTATTTCCCTTTTTGCTCTACCTTGCAGGTGATTTCATCACCTTCATCTCGGACTATTCTGCCATTTGTTTGTTTTTTTTTAATTTCTATCATATGTTTAATTTCCAGGGGCTCTATTTTGTTCTATGAGCTCTCTTTTCAATGCATCCTTGTGTCATGGACATGCTATCATCTGACAAGGAAGAATGGGTTTTACATCTGAAACGGTTTAAAATAAAAGATCAAAAGCAGCAATTCTGTCCTTTGGGGGTCCAACAACCCTTTCACAGGGGTCAACCTGATTGATTCATCACAGTAGCAAAATGACAGTGATGAAGTAGCAACAAAAATAACTTTATGGTTGGGGGGCCCCATCACATGTGGAACTGTATGAAAGGGCCGAGGCATGAGGAAGGTTGAGAACCACCGATCAAAAGAGCAAGAGCACCCCACTTGCCGTGTCTGTCAGTAAGGTTCTAACGGAACACAGCTCTGCCCACACGTGTCACCCATGCCTGTTTTCACCCTACAACAGCGGAGTTGGGCCATCACAACAGAGGCCGTATGGCTCACAGAGTGAGCCTAGAATATTTACTCCCGGACTCCACAGAAAGTGTCAAGCCCTGTATCGTATCAATGGCTGAGGGTGATCAATAGCATGGTCAATAGCTGGTCTCAGCCAGCCATAAGTGCTCGAGAATGGAGATGAGCCCAGTGAGGATTTAGGGATGTGACACCACATTTCTAGGTCAAGGGGCTGGAGAAACATGGGGGTTTCTGCTCCAGGGAAGAATGGCAGTCTTGGAAGCCCACAAGGGCAGTTCTACCTGGTCCTAGTGGGTCGCTATGAGTCAGCATCAACTTGCTGGCAGTGAGTTTGGTTTGCTTTTGGAGTAATCAGGAAAATTATGGGACATCCCATCAAAGTGAAAACCAAGTGACTGCATCTTGTATCTTCCACTTAGGAACCCTACGCTCCTCATATGCCCCCCACCCCCCTACACACACACACACACACACACACACACACACACACAAAATGAAAAGCTGCCCGCTTCTAGTAGTGTCTGGAGCAGGAAGGGTCTCTGAAGGAAAGGCGCTCTGCTTGGGATGATGCAAGCAGTCAGTCCCTCGAGCTACCTGAGCCAGCAGACCCTGTGCTTTGGGGCCGTCAGTGATGGAGAAGATTCCGCGTGATGTGTGTGGCAAACTTACTGAATGTAGTAATTGCACTGAGCCGTGTGTGGCAAACGTACTGAAAGGAAGGAATAATTGCACTGAACCAAACCGCTACATGTGCTATGTCTCCAGTAGGAAAGAAATGCCTCTGGTTCTAGCAGTCGGAGGATAGAAGCAGGAGTGGTCCTACAGCCAGAGACCCTGGGGGATGGTGTGCTGCCTGCTTCCACAATTCTGCTCTCTGCATTGTCAGAAGCCCTGGCCGTCAGTCCAAACTCCCTGCATTGGTCAAGTCCAAAAGAACCCTCAAGGCTATCATGGTACGATGGTCTTGAAAGTTTGAACTGAAACTACTCCCAGAGATCACCTCTAGAGGAATGGGATCCAACTCCTACAGTGAAAGATAGGCTAAAGGATACATCACAAAGCAATGATGCTTAGATAAAAACCAAGAATATTGTGACTGAGGATACCAACCAAAAAGCAGTATGGGACAGGAATGGGAGTAGACATGCCAGGAGGGTAGGGAAAGGTGGGGGGAGGAGGGGAGCCAATCGCAATGACTGACACATAACCTCTCTCTCATCTATCTATCTATCTATCTATCTATCTATCTATCTATCTATCTATCTATGTATCTATCTCCAGGGGCATGAACAACAGAAAACATGGGGGAAGGGAGACAGTGGCCGGTGCAAGATATGAAAACAATAATAATTTAAAACTTATGAAGGGGTTGGGAGAGGGGAAAGAGGAGCTGATACCAAGGGCTCAAATAGAAAGTAAATGTTTAGAAAATAATGATGGCAACATATGTACAAATGTGCTTGATACAATTGATGTATGGATTGCTATAAGAGCTGTAAAAGCCCCCAACAATGGGGAGGGAGGGGGAAAAAAGAGGACCTGATGCAAAGGGCTTAAGTGGAGAGCAAATGCTTTGAGAATGATTGGGGCAGGGAATGTATGGATGTGCTTTATACAATTGATGTATGTATATGTATGGATTGTGATAAGAGTTGTATGAGTCCCTAATAAAATGTAAAAAAAGAAAAGAGGCGAAAAAAAAGAAAATGATTAGGGCAAAGAATGTACAGATGTGCTTTATACAATTGATGTATGTATATGTATGGACTGTGATAAGAGTTGTATGAGCCCCTAATAAATTGTTAAAAAAAGAGCCCCCAATAAAATCTTTTAATTAAAAGAAAAAAGAAGCATGGAAACACTTTAAATAATAGTTTTATTGGGTTTTGTCAGATATTATTTGATGTTTTTCATTACTATTTTAAAACTCTTATAACACAATCTAGTTTGTGTACCTCTTCTCTGTTTCTTCTCTGAGTATTAACTGTAATTAATAACAAACTACCTCTCGGTATATCTTTTTCTAAACTTAAAACAGTCATTACGGCAGCGAACCAGTTGTTAACATCATGTGAATCCCACCACTGGGCTGCCTTAACAAAGTACCACACACTTGGAGAACTTAAAAGAACAGAACTTTATTCTCTTAAAGTTGGGAAGGCTATACATCT